>NW_027141175.1:371250-742500 GCF_036365525.1 Heterodontus francisci | reverse complement strand
AGTGTCAGGGTCTAGGTTTTGTGTGTGTGTTTGTGTATGTATGTGTGTGCTTGTATATAAGTCTCAGGGTCTGCACTGTGGTGTTTGTGTGTGTATATATATAAGTCTCAGGGCATGGACTGTGGTGTGTGTGTATATATATAAGTCTCAGGGCCTGGACTGTGGTGTGTGTATATATATATATAAGTCTCGAGGCCCGGAGTGTGGTGTGTGTGTATATATATAAGAATCAGGGCCTGGACTGTGGTGTGTGTGTATATATATATATAAGTCTCGAGGCCTGGAGTGTGGTGTGTGTGTATAGATATATCGAAGTCTCAGGGTCTGGACTGTTGTGTGTGTGTGTTTGTATATATATATATGTCTCAGGGCCTGGACTGTGGTTTGTGTGTATATATATATATATATAAGTCTCAGTGTCTGGACTGTGGTGTGTCTGTATATATATATATAAGTATCAGGGCCTGGACTGGTGTGTGTGTGTGTGTGTGCAGATATATAAGTCTCAGTGTCTGGGCTGTGGTGTGTGTGTGTGTATATAAATATGTCTCAGGGTCTGGACTGTGGTGAGTGTGTGTGTATATATATATAAGTATCAGGGCTTGGACTGTTGTGTGTGTATATAAATATATATATATAAGTCTCAGTGCCTGGACTGTGGTGTGTGTGTGTATATATATATAAGTCTCAGGGCCTGGACTGTGGTGTATGTGTGTGTATATATATAAGTCTCAGGGCATGGACTGTGGTGTGTGTGTATGTATATATATAAGTCTCAGGGCCTGGACTGTGGTGAGTGTGTGTGTATATATATAAGTCTCAGGGCCTGGACTGTGGTGTGTGTGTGTGTGTGTGTATATAAGTCTCAGGGCATGGACTGTGGTGTGTGTATGTATATATTTAAGTCTCAGCGTCAGGACTGTGGTGTGTGTGTGTGTGTGTGCTTATATATAAGTCTCAGGGTCTTGGCTGTGGTGTGTGTGTGTGTGTGTGTGTGTGTGTGTGTGTACATATATCAGTCTCAGGGTCTGGACTGTGGTGTGTGTGTGTGTGTGCATACATATAAGTCCCAGTGTCTGGGCTGTGGTGTGTGTGTGTGTGTGTGTGTGTGTGTGTGTGTGTGTGTGTGTGTGTGTGTGTGTGTGTGTGTGTGTGTGTGTGTGTGTGTGTGTGTGTGTGCATATATATAAGTCTCAGGGTCTGGACTGTGGTGTGTGTGTGTGTGTGTGTGTGTGCGTGTGTGTGTGTGTGTGTGTGTGTGTGCATATATATCAGTCTCAGGGTCTGGACTGTGGTGTGTGTGTGTGTGTGTGTGCATGTATATCAGTCTCAGGGTCTGGGCTTTGTGTGTGTGTGTGTGCATATATATGCTCTCAGTGTCTGGCTTTGTGTAGTCTGTGTGTGTGCATATATATAAGTCTCACGGTCCGGGCTGTGGTGTATGTGTGTGTGTTTCTGTGTGTGTGTGTTTGTATCTATATGTCTCAGGGCCTGGTCTGTGGTGTGTGTGTGTATATATTTATACATCTCAGGTCCTGGACTGCCGTGTGTGTGTGTGTGTGTGTGTCTGTGTCTGTGTCTGTGTCTGTGTCTGTGTGTGTGTGTATATATGTATGTCTCAGGGTCTGGACTGCGGTGTGTGTGTGTGTGTGTGTGTGTGTGTGTGTGTGTGTGTGTGTGTGTGTGTGTGTGTGTGTGTGTGTGCATTTATTTCTGTCTCAGTCCCTGGGCTGTGATGTGTCCATGGAGACTGACATTAATTACAGTCTCTGCTTCTCTCTCCACAGATGCTGCCAGACCTGCTGAGTATTTCCAGCATTTCTTGTTTTTACATCAGATTTCCAGCATCTGCAGTATTTTGCTTTTATTATAACAATGACCCTTTGTTTCCTGCCACTGAGCCCATTTTGTATTTTTGGGTGAACCAGTTTCTCCTCAACTCCCCGCTAATCCTTCTACCAAGCACTTTAAGTCACTGCCCCCTAGTCACTGAGCTCTCAGCTCAGGTGAATAGACTCTTCACCTCCACTCTATCCAGGCCCCACAAAATTATGTCCATTTCAATCGGATCTCCCTTCAGCCTTCACTATTCCAAGTAGAATAGCCCCAGCCTATCTCATCTTTCTTCAGAGCTGCATTTTTCCAGTCCTTGTAAAACTCCTCAGTAGCCTCTCTCGTGCAATTACATCCTTTGTGTAATGAGGTGACCAGAACTACACACAGTACTCAGGTTGTAGCCTAACCAATGATTTATACAGTTCTAGTTTAACCTCCCTGCTCCTGTATTCTATACCTCAGCTAATAAGGGAAAGGATTCCATATGCCTTCTTAACCACCTATCGACCTGACCTGCTACCTGCAGGGATCAATGGACATTGACTCCAAGGTCCCTCACTTGCTCTACACTTCTCAGTATTTTCCGATTGATCGTCTATCCCTTTGCCTTGTCTGAACTCCTCAATTACATCGTCTCATACTTAACCAGGTTGAATTCCATTTGACACTTTTCTGCCATCAATATTTTCGAGCAGCCTACAGCTATCCTCCTCGCTATCTACCGCACGGCCAATCTGTGTACCATCTGCACACATCTTGATCATGCCCCCTACATTTACGTTCAAATCGTTAATATACACCACTAAAAGCTGGGGACCCAGTACTGAGCCCTGTGGAACGCCACTGGAAACAGACCTCAAGTCAGTAAATCACCCGTCAACAAACTGCCTTTGTTTCCTGTCACTGAGCCAATTTTGTATCCAGCTTTCTGCAGTTCCCTGGATTCCATGGGATTTTATTTTTTTACCTAGTATGCCACATGGGACCTTGTCAAAAGCCTTGCCAAAATCCATGTAGACCATATCATCAGCACTACCCTCATCTATCATCCTTACTACGTTGTCGAAAAATTCAATCAAGTTGGTCAAACAATATCTTCCCTGATCAAATCCATGCTGACTGTCCTTGATTGACCTGAGCCTTTCTAATTGACAGTTTATCCTGTCTCACAGAATAGATTCCAATACGTTACCCACTACTGAGATTACACTGACTGGTCTGCAATTATTTGGTCTATCCGTTGCTCCATTTTTAAAGAGGTACAATGTTAACAGTTCACCAATCCTCTGGCACTACACCTCTTTCCAGTGAGGACTGCAAAATGATGGTCTCTGTTTGTGAAGGACATTTGTTAACCACTTTCTGGGGCATCAAACATTTCACTTACATCACGGGGTTCAACAGGGTGATACTGCCCAGTCCATTATAAACTTTCCCAGTATAGGGCGGCACAGTGGCACAGTGGTTAGCACTGCAGCCTCACAGCTCCAGCGACCCGAGTTCAATTCTGGGTACTGCCTGTGTGGAGTTTGCAAGTTCTCCCTGTGTCTGCGTGGGTTTCCTCCGGGTGCTCCGGTTTCCTCCCACATGCCAAAGACTTGCAGGTTGATCGGTAAATTGGCCATTATAAATTGCCCCTAGTATAGGTAGGTGGTAGGGAAATATAGGGACAGGTGGGGATGTGGTAGGAATATGGGATTAGTGTAGGATTAGTATAAATGGGTGGTTGATGGTCGGCACAGACTCGGTGGGCCGAAGGGCCTGTTTCAGTGCTGTATCTCTAAACTAAACTAATACTTCCTCTCTCCCTATGTTTATTATATCCAATAATTCACACTTTTCCTCCTTAACGACAATATCTAAATCCCCCCTCTTTTCTGAAGACATACGCTAAGTGCTCAATAAGAACCAGTCCAATATCTTCCACCCTTATACAAAGGTTACCTTTCTGATCTGCTATGGGGCCTACTCTCCCCTTAGTTATCCTCTTACTCTTAATGTATTGAGAAAACATCTTTGGGTTCACCTTGATTTTGCTTGCCAATATTCTTTCATGCCCTCTCTTTCCTTTCCTAATTTCCTTTTTGATTTGACGCCTCCACTTTCTATACTCCTTTCGGCTTTCTGCAGTATTGAGTTCTCAGTGTCGGAAATAAGCTTTGCTTTTCTGCGTTATCCTACCCTGTCGGCTCCTTGACATCCATGGGACTCGAGATTTGGCCGCCTCACCCTTTTTCTTTGTGGGAACATGTTTATCCTGAACCTCTGGAATCTCCCCTTTCAATGCCTCCCACTGCTCTGAGACTGAATTACCTTCAAACAGCTGTTTCCTCAGTTGAACAGACTGGGGTACAACTTTCCCCATTGAGAACTCTAACTGCTGATATATCTCTTGTCCTGTCCCATAATTCAGTTAAAACTAACAGAATTATGATCACTCCCACCAAAATGCTCCCCCACTGTCACTCCTCCACCTGCCCATCTTCATTTCCTAAAACAATGTCTAAAACCGCACCCTCTCTTGTTGGACTTGTTACATCCTGGTCAAAAACGTTCTCCTGAATGCACCTCAAGATTTCTGCTCCCTCAATTCTTTTCATACTAAAATTATCCCAGTTAATATTGGGGTCATGAAAATCCCCTACTATTACTGCCCGATGGTTCTTGCACTTCATAGAGTCTTGCCTACATATCCGATCTTCTATCTCCCTCTAACTATTTGGCTGTCGGGATCACACTCCCAACAGTGTGATTGTCCCTTTCTGGTTCCTTAGCTCAATCCATATGGTCTCATTTGATGAACCTTCCAACATATCATCCCTCCTCACAGCTGCAATAGATTCCATGACCGAAATTGCCACTTCCCCTCCTTTCTTATCCCCCTCCCTATCGTGTCTGAAAACCCTGTAACCAGGAACGTTGAGCTGCCATTCCTGTCCCTCCTTAAGCCATGTTTCTGTAATAGCTATGATATCATACTGCTACCTGTCTATCTGTGCCCTCAGCTCATCTACTTTATTTGCTATACTCCTTGCATTGAAATAGATACCCTTGAGCACTGCCAACCTCTTTTAAAAATGAATTCTAACCCTCTTTTCCTCTGTCTCCTGGACTCATCCATTAATTTTCTGCCTTCTATTTTCGTTTCAGGTTTTGTCCCTACTGATTCTACACTCAGGTCCCCATCCCCCTGCAAAACTCGTTTCAACCCTCCCCGACAGCACTAGCAAAACGTTCTGCAAGTAACCCAGTCCCGGCTCCGATCAGGTGCAACCAGTCCGGCCTGTACAGGTCCCATCTAATCCAAAGCTGGTCCCAATGTCCCAGGAATCTGAAGCCCTCCCTCCTGCACCATCTTCCCAGCCACACATTCATCTGTCTTAGTTTTCTATTTCTATACTCAGTTGTGC
This sequence comes from Heterodontus francisci, assembly GCF_036365525.1. NCBI lineage: Eukaryota > Metazoa > Chordata > Chondrichthyes > Heterodontiformes > Heterodontidae > Heterodontus > Heterodontus francisci. The sequence continues at coordinate 737,254 of NW_027141175.1, read as the reverse complement.
ATGGCACTGGGAGCAATCCAGAAGTTACCACTTTGAGGTCCTGCTGGCCTATTTCTTCCCTCGCTCCATATATTCTGACTGCAGGACGACATTCCTCTTTCTACCTTTGTCGCTGGTTCCGATGTGGACCATGACAGCTGGCTGTTCCCCTTCTCCTTCAAGATGCTCTGCAGTCGCTCAATGACATCCTTGTCCCTGGAACCAGACAAGCATGACACCATCCTCGATTCACGTCTGTGGCCACATAAACGCCTTCCTGTTCCCCTGACTATTGATCACTATGGCTCTTCCAGTCATCCCTCGACCATGCTCTGCAGCTCAGCCACCCGTGTTGACACGGACTTGGCTCTGGCTGCACTCCCCAGGTGAAGCATCACTTTCCTCACTATTCTGAACTGAATACCTGTTGGAGAGTGAGATGCACTCAAGGGTTTGCAGCACTACCTGCCTGATTCTTTTTGACTGTCTGGGGATCACCCATTCCCTCTCTCCCTGCATAATTTTCAGCAGTTGGGTGACCACATCAAAAACATGCTAAAGCTGAATAAACTGGTGTATTAGAAGGAAGAATGTGCAGCGTTGATGGAAGAAGACAGGGAATGGGATTAGGAATTGCTCATTCGGAGAGGCGATGCAGACACGTCGGACTGAATAGTTCCTGTTGTGCTGTAATAACACTGTGCTGGGGCGTCTCAGATGGGTGTAATGATGGAGAATGGGGGATCCGTGGTTGGAAAGGGAAGTTGTCCTATGGGAACCGGAATCTTAGCAGGGAATGTCCGACAGCCTGTCCAGGTCGAAGGCTTCCAGGAAGTATCCTCCCTGCCTCCTCCTCCTCCTGAGGTAGCCTGCGGATTCCTGGTGCCAATGCCTGTGTCCTCATGATGGTGATGATATGAAGGTGCAGCAGAACATCATGAACTTGGACACCTGCTCCAGTGTGTACTGGAGGGCTCCACCCGAGCGGATCAGACGTCGAAAGCATTTCTTCATCACACCGATGGTCTGTCCCACCATGTTCCTGGTGACTCCATTGCTCACGTTATACACATGTTAATTGTGTGAGGTTGGTTGGCGGTGGGAGGTGGTTTGGGGGTGTAGAGACAGGAGCTGTGTCTAGAGGGGGTTTTCTTTGTCTCCGAGGAGTCGCATTCTGGTTCTGCATGGAGACCCGCAGTGTTGGGACCGGCTGACTGCTTCAGAATGAAGGTATGGTGGCTGCTGCCAGGATAGAGGACATTCACCAACATGATGGACTGGGCATACTCACACACCAACTGTACATTAATGGAGTGAGAGTTCTTTCAGTTCCTGTACCTCTCCCCGTTGACATGGGAGCCCCTCAGAGCCACGGACACCATCAGGATTCCCGCTATCCTGACAAAGCCATGGGATCTCACATCCTGCTTCTCCATGCTGAGGGAGAAAATGATGACAAAGATGGCCACCCTCACCTCCCAGAATTAAAAATGGACAATACACAGGCCTAGTAACTACCGGTCAGTTAGTTTGACACCAGTTGTGGGAAAGGTTTTAGAAACAATAATCAGGGGAAAAGGACGACACACACTTGGAGAGGGTTGAGTTAATTAAGGATTGTCAGCACGGATTTCCAAAAGGCAGATTATGCCTGATTGAGCTAATTGAAATAACAAAGAACAAAGAAAATTACAGCACAGGAACAGGCCCTTCGGCCCTCCAAGCCTATGCCGATCCAAATCCTCTATCTAAACCTGTCGCCTATTTTCTAAGGGTCTGTATCTCTTTACTTCCTGCCCATTCATGTATCTATCTAGATACATTTTAAAAGACGCTATCGTGCCCGCATCTACCACCTCCGCTGGCAACGCGTTCCAGGCACCCACCACCCTCTGCATAAAGAACTTTCCACGCATATCCCCCCTAAACTTTTCCCCTTTCTCTTTGAACTCGTGTCCCCTAGTAATTGAATCCCCCACTCTGGGAAAAAGCTTCTTGCTATCCTACCTGTCTACACCTCTCATGATTTTGTACACCTCAATCAGGTCCCCCCTCAACCTCCGTCTTTCTAATGAAAATAATCCTAATCTACTCAACCTCTCTTCATAGCTAGCGCCCTCCATACCAGGCAACATCCTGGTGAACCTCCTCTGCACCCTCTGCAAAGCATCCACATCCTTTTGGTAATGTGGCGACCAGAACTGCACGCAGTATTCCAAATGTGGCCGAACCAAAGTCCTATACAACTGTAACATGACCTGCCAACTCTTGTACTCAATACCCCGTGCGATGAAGGAAAGCATGCCGTATGCCTTCTTGACCACTCTATTTACCTGCGTTGCCACCTTCAGGGAACAATGGACCTGAACACCCAAATCTCTCTGTACATCAATTTTCCCCAGGACTTTTCCATTTACTGTATAGTTCACTCTTGAATTAGATCTTCCTAAAGGCATCACCTCGCATTTGCCCTGATTGAACTCCATCTGCCATTTCTCTGCCCAACTCTCCAGTCTATCTATATTCTGCTGTATTCTCTGACAGTCCCCTTCACTATCTGCTACTCCACCAATGTTAGTGTCGTCTGCAAACTTGCTAATCAGACCACCTATACTTTCCTCCAAATCAGTTATGTATATCACAAACAACAGTGGTCCCAGCACAGATCCCTGTGGAACACCACTGGTCACACGTCTCCATTTTGATGATCAGAGAAGGTAGATGGTAGACTGGAAGATGGTAGACAGTGATTTTCCCCAAGGGTCAGTGTTAGGACCACAGTTTTTATTTGCTTTATATATAAGTGACATGGTTCTTGGAATACAAAGTAGAATTTCACAATTTTCTGATGATACCAATCTTGGAGGAGTGGTAAACTGTGAGGATGTTACAAACTGCCTGCAACAGGATATAGATAGGCTAGCAGAATGGACAGAGAAGTGGCAGGTGGAATTTAATACAGAGGAGTGTGAGCTGATGCATTTTGTCAGAAGGAATAGGAAGGCAATATAGACTTAATGACACAGTTCTAAAGATTGTGCAGGAACAGAGGGACTTGTGGCTCCAAATGCATTGATCTGTGAAGGTGGCAGGACATATTAGGAGAATGTTTGGCAAAACATATCAGATCTTGGGCTTCATCATGAGAGACAAAGATACAAAAGCAGGGAAATTATGCTGAAACTTTATAAAGATTTGGTTAGGCCCCAACTGGAGAACTATGTCCAGTTCTTGTCACCACAATTGGAAGGAAGTGAAGGTCCCTGAGAGGGTGCGGAGGAGATTTACCAGAATGGTTCCAGGGATGGGGGTTTAGTTACAAAGTGAGTTTGGAGAAGATGGAGTTGTTCTCCCTGGAGTAAAGGAGTTTGAGAGAGATTTGATAGAGGTGTACAAGATTATGATAGGCTAAGATCAGATAGACAAGGAAAAACTGTTCCCATTAACTGATGAAACACGGACCAGGGACACACAGAAGGAAGGTTTTGGGTAAGAGATGTAGGGGAATATGAGTAAGAACTTTTTTACACAGTGGATGTTAATGAGCTGGAACTCACTCCCCATGAGGGTGGTGGAAGCCGAGACAATCAATGATTTCAAAAGGAAACTGAATGAAATTAACTTGCAGGTATATGAGGAATGAGCGGGGAGTGGCACTGACTGGATTGTTCCAGCAAGAGATGGCCTCCTTATGTGTTGTGCATGACTATACGACTCCATTGATTTCTACGAGTCTATGCTGTATGTGTCTACTGCTCCTGCCTGGGAAGATCCAGATATATAGACTTTCAATGAAACTGACAGCTCCGTCCTCACGCTGAAGTGAGGCTACAGGTCGTGTTACAGGAGGTGACACAGCTCTGCGACCACCTCCTTATTGAATCAGAGTCACCTCACTCACTGCTCTTGGGTTAATTGTAGGTAGGAAAAGAGCTCTTGGAAAACCCGGGGTGGGTAGGGAATAGTCCCTCCTCCCTCATTACCAAGCTTCCGCTCTCTGCAGTCTCTGCTCCTTTTGTGGGTCATGTTACAGATCCAGAGACACTGTAACTACAGTCCCCATACCTCGTACAGAGTTGAGTCACCAAATCCTCTGTCCTCCCTGCATGTCTGCAGCAGCTCACAACGCAACCTCTAGAAACCCATCCACAACACATGCACTGACTTTACAATAGCAGAAGTAAGTCAAAAGCCCCTCACCTGCAGGTTGGATGCCTGGTCCTTTTTAATAACACTAGAGGGGATTCATTGTGATGCTAAATGTATATTCAGCTGACAGTGACTAACACAAGCAGTCAGTGGTCATGCCGAGACCTGATTTCAAAGACGTACTCAAAGCTGTCTGGTTGGGACATTGAAGTCACATTCAAAACTATCCTCACATGAGTATCACAAGCATTGTATGACTCGCTGGAGCCCTGTCCAGCATGAGGCACTGTGCTGACCACTCAAGAGCCCTGTCCAGCATGGGGCACTGTGCTGACCATACTTGAGCCCTGTCCAGCATGGGGCATTGTGCTGACCATACTAGAGCTCTGTCCAGCATGGGGCATTGTGCTGATAATACTAGAGCCTTGTCCAGCATGGGGCACTGGGCTGACCATACTAGAGCCCTGTCCAGCATGGGGCATTGTGCTGACCATACTGGAGCCCTGTCCAGCATGGGGCATTGTGCTGACCATACTAGAGCCCTGTACAGCATGGGGCACTGGGCTGACCATACTTGAGCCCTGTCCAGCATGGGGCATTGTGCTGACCATACTGGAGCTCTGTCCAGCATGGGGCATTGTGCTGATAATACTAGAGCCCTGTCCAGCATGGGGCACTGGGCTGACCATACTTGAGCCCTGTCCAGCATGGGGCATTGTGCTGATAATACTAGAGCCCTGTCCAACATGGGGCATTGAGCTGACCACACTAGAGCCCTGTCCAGCATGGGGCACTGTGCTGACCACTCTAGAGCCCTGTCCAGCATGAGGCACTGTGCTGACCATACTAGAGCTCTGTCCAGCATGGGGCATTGTGCTGACCATACTAGAGCCCTGTCCAGCATGGGGCATTGAGCTGGCCATACTAGAGCCCTGTCCAGCATGGGGCATTGTGCTGACCATACTAGAGCCCTGTCCAGCATGGGGCACTGTGCTGACCACACTAGAGCCCGACCAGCATGAGGCACTGTGCTGACCACACTAGAGCCCTGTCCAGCATGGGGCATTGTGCTGACCATACTAGAGCCCTGTTCAGCATGGGGCATTGTGCTGACCATACTAGAGCCCTGTCCAGCATGGGGCATTGTGCTGACCATACTAGAGCCCTGTCCAGCATGGGGCATTGTGCTGACCACACAAGTGTACTGCCCACCATGGGACACTGTGCTGACCACACTAGAAGTGGCCGGCTGTGTGGTTCGCATCATTTTATGGGTCCCATCTTCTGTGCCCTCAGCACCAGTGAGTAGAGTTGAAAATCGTGGCTGGGAACAGATACAGAGAGGAAGAAATTCACTTTAAAAAGAGAATTGAGAAAAGATTGAAGGCATATTATTTGCAGAAATATGGGAAATGCACAGGAGAATGGGACTAATGGAGTGTTGAGGCCATGGAGGGATTCAGACTCAAGAATGAGAATATTAAAATTAAGGTGCTGCCAGACCGGGAGCCAATGTAGATCAGTGAGCACAGGGGTGATGGGTGATCGGGATTTGGTGTGAGTTAGGATACAGGCAGCAGAGTTCTGGATGGGCTGTGGTTTATGGAGGTTTATAACTGGGAGGGTGACCAGGATAGATTCGGAATAGTCAAGTGTGGATTTAACAAAGGCACAGATGAGGGTTTTTGCAGCAGATGGGCTGAGGCAGAAGTGGAGACGAGTGATATTACTCAGGTGGTAGTAGACAGGGTTGGTGATGGAGAGAATTTGGAGATGAACTCAAGTAAGGTAAAAATAGAACACAGAGGTTGTAAACTGTCTGGTTCAGCCTCAGGATCGGGTATGTGGTTCACAGATAGGGGATGGAGTTTGTGATGGAGACCAATGGACCAATGACACTGTCTTCTCTCTTCCCACAATTTACGTTCCAGAACAGTATTTCAGTAAACAGGGTTTACAGATCTCCTAGCTGGAAATAGAGACAGTATCAGCAGCAAAGAGGAGAGAGTAAATTGCAAGAACTGAAATACCGTTCACAGTGGTTTATACAGCTGATTTCTGGAGATAGAGATTCAGCAGAAATAACAACAGCAGCAAGGAGGGTAGAGTAAATTACAGGAGCAGTAATACAGTTAAACATGGTTAATCAAGGTAATTACTGGAGATATTCACCGGGATTAACAACAGCAGCAAGGAGGGTAGAGTAAATTACAGGAATATAATACAGTTAAACATGGTTAATCAAGGTAATTACTGGAGATATTCACCGGGATTAACAACAGCAGCAAGGAGGGTAGAGTAAATTACAGGAATATAATGCAGTTAAACTTGGTTAACAGAATAAATACCTGGAAACAGATACTAACCAGGGACACCAACCAGAGCGAGGATCGGATAATAAATGTATTGAGCAATCCGAAGTGCGAGGTAGATGCGAAAGTTTAATGAGAACCAGTCATAATGTGTAGAAAGATCGTGAAGCTCCGAGGATAAACTCTTGCTCATTGTTGTAACATTCCAATCTATTGTTCTCAGATTCTGACCCATTGTTCTCAGATTCTGACCCATTGTTCTCAGATTCTGACCCATTGTTCTCAGATTCTGACCCATTGTTCTCAGATTCTGATCTATCCTCTCCCTCTCTCTGGAGCCGCTGAACCCTGTGAGTGCCGGGCGTGATGCTCCCGCTGACAGTATGGGATAACACATCGAAAGGAGTCCCATATTAATAGGAGAGGGAAACCCTCCTGTGACACAATCAGGGTCCATGGAGACTGACATTAATTACAGTCACTGAACAAACAGTTTCAGTTAACACCTTTCAATCCAACACCTTTTTGAACCACAATAAACTGGAACTCTTACCCAGTCTGAATGGATGTATAGGGGTTTCTGAGGGAAGGAATGGTGGAAATAGCAGAGGCACTGGCCAGAATCTTCCAATCCTCATTGGATATGGGTGTGATGACAGAGGATTGGAGGATTGTAAATCTTACATCCTGTTTAAAAAAGGAGATATGCGATAAATGCTGTAATTACTGACTAGTCAGACTAGTGTCACGACTGGGGACATTTGTAGACGTGACAACCCAAGAGAAAAATACTTGTTGCTTGTAAAAACATTGGATAGTAAATGGTTAGCAACCTGGATATGCTAAAGACTATTGATGTCTGGCAAACAACAACAACAACAACAATTTATATTTAGATATTGCCTTTAATGTTATAAAAAATCCCAAGGTGCTTCACAGGAGCATTATGAAGCAAAGTGCGAACTGAGATACAACAGGAGATATTAGGTCAGAGGACCAACAGGTTAGCCAAAGAGGAAGGTTTCAAGGAATGTCTTAAAGGAGGAAATTGAGATGGAGAGGTGCAGAGGCGGAGATGTGTAGGGAGGATACTGCAGCTTGGGCCCCGGCAGCTGAAGGCACGGTCGCCAGTGGTGCAGTGATTAAAATAACGGATGTAAAAGAGACCAGAATTAGAGGAGCACAGATGTCTCGATGGGTTCTGGAGCTGGAGGAGATTACAGAGATAGGGAGGGGCGAGGCCATTGAGAGATATGACAACAAGGATGAGAATTTTAAAATCAAGATATTGCTTGATTGCGAGCCAATGTCGGTCAGTGTCATATAAACGGGACTTGGTGTGAGCTAAGACATGGGGAGCAGAGTTTTGGATGACCTCATGTTTACAGAGAATGAATGTGGGAGATCAGCCAGGAGTGAGTTGGAATAGTCACATCGAGAGGTGACGAAGGCAAGAATGAGGTTTCAGCAGCAGATGGGCTGAGACAGGGGTGAAGTCAGGCGATGTTACTGAGGTGGCAATAGGCGGTTGTAATTCTACCCTGAAAATGAGGTTAAAGCTCATGTTGTGATGAAATGTGACACCAAGGATGTAAACATATTGTCTCAATCTCAGACTGTCACCAGGAAGAGGGATGGAATCAATAGCAAGGGAACAGAGTTGGAGTGGGGAGTGAAAACAATGGCTTCAGTCTTCCCAATATTTAATTGGAGGAAATTTCTGCTCATCCAGTACTGGGTGTCGGATAATCAGTCTGATAATTTAACAACAGTGGAGGAGTGGAGAGAGGTGGTGGTGAGGTAAACTTGATGGAATTATTTGATAAAACAATGGAGAGGGTTGATGAGGGTGGTGTGATTGAAGTTATACATATGGACTTTCAAAAGATGTTCGATCAAGTGACATTCAATAGACAGGTTAGGGAAACCGAACCCTATGGATTAAAGGGACAGTGACAGTGTGGATATAACATTGGCTAAGGAACAGTAAACAGAGAGAAGTGGTGAAAGGTTGTTGTTCAGACTCAATGGGAGTATACAGTGGTGTTCCCCTGGGCTCAATATTAGGACCACTGCTCTTTTTGCTCTTGGAAACCCAGGGTGGGTAGGGCAGAGGCCATTCCTCCTCTTTCTTTCCAGAGCTTTCACTCTCTCTGCAGCTTCTGCTCCATTTGTTGATCATGTTACAGACGCAGAGACACTGTAACTACAGTCCGCATTCATCGTACAGAGTTGTGTCACCAAGTCCTCTCTCCTCCCTGAATGTCTGCAGCAGCTCATAACACAACCTCCAGAAAACCATCCACAGCACCTCCACTAACTTTGTAATAACAGAAGTGTGTCAAAAGCCCCTCAGCTGCAAGTTGGACGCCTGGTCCTTTTAACTAACACTAGAGGGGGATCCTCGTGCTGCTGAATGTATGTTCAGCTGAGAGTGACTAACACAGGTGGTCAGTATACATGCAAGGACCAAGTATCAAAGACGTACATCAAAGTTGCTGAAATGGCTGATCGACTTCATATTCAGACCTCTCCTCACACTACAGACACACACACGTTACACCGACACGAGCACCCCGGCCAGCCTGGGTGTCCTGTACAATGTGCTGGATGTGACCGGCAGTGCAGCTCACACCATTTTATGGATCCAAGCTTCCACAGCATGAGTGCAGCAGGAGAGATGAAATGTGTGGTCAGGAAAACCACACTGTGGCTGTCTGCATACAAAATTGTCTGGCCCATAGAAGACAGAGGGTGTTAGTAGATGGAAAGTATTCAGCATGGAGCTCGGTGACCAGTGGTGTTCTGCAGGGATCTGTTCTGGGACCTCTGCTCTTTGTGATTTTTATAAATGACTTGGATGAGGAAGTGGAAGGCTGGGTTAGCAAGTTTGCCGATGACACGAAGGTTGCTAGAGTTGTGGATAGTGTGGAAGGCTGTTGTAGGTTGCAACGGGACATTGACAGGATGCAGAGCTGGGCTGAGAAGTGGCAGATGGAGTTCAACCTGGAAAAGTATGAAGTGATTCATTTTGGTAGGTCGAATTTAAATGCAGAATACAGGCTTAAAAACAGGGTTTTTGGTAGTGTGGAGGAACTGAGGGATCTTGGGGTCCATGTCCAGAGATCGCTCAAAGTTGCCACCCAAGTTGATAGGGTTGTTAAGAAGGCGTATGGTGTGTTGGCTTTCATTAACAGGGGGATTGAGTTTAAGGGCTGCGAGGTTATGCTGCAGCTCTATAAGGCCCTGGTTCGACCACACTTGGAATATTGTGTTCAGTTCTGGTCGCCTCATTATAGGAAGGGTATGGAAGATTTAGAGAGGGTGCAGAGGAGATTTACCAGGATGCTGCCTGGACTGGAGGGCATGTCTTATGAAGAAAGATTGAGGGAGCTAGGGCTTTTCTCATTGGAGCGAAGAAGGATGAGAGGTGACTTGATAGAGGGGTACAAGATGATGAGAGGCATAGATAGAGTGGATAGCCAGAGACTTTTTCCCAGGTGGAAAGGGCTATCACTAGTGGGCATAATTTTAAGGTGACTGGAGGAAGGTTTCAGGGAGATGTCAGAGGTAGGTTCTTTACACAGAGAGTGGTGGGTGCGTGGAATCCGCTGCCAGTGGTGGTAGTAGAAGCAGATACATTAGGGAAATTTAAGCGACTCTTGGATAGGTACATGGGTGATAGGAGAATGAAGGGTAGGTAGTTAGTTTGATCTTAGAGTAGGTTAAAGGTTCGGCACAACATCGTGGGCCGAAGGGCCTGTACTGTGCTGTACTGTTCTATGCTCTATGTTCTATGTTATATGAAGAGTGACAGAGGGAAAGAAACTCACTTTTAAGCGGGAATTGGAAAAAAGATTTTTAAGATGAACAAGTTTCAGGAACATTGGAAATGAACAGGGGATTGGGATAATCAGAGGGGTGAGGACATGGAGGGATTTGATCACATGAGTGAGAATATTAAAATTGAGGTGTTACTGGACCAAGAGCCAATGTAGGTCAGTGAGCACAGGGATGTTGGGTGAACAGAATTTGGTGTAAATTAGAAGATGGCAGCAGAGTTTTGGATGACCACAGGTTACAGAGAGTAGGATGTGGGAGACCAGCCAGGAGTGTGTTAGAATAGTCAAGTCTCGAGATAAAAAAGGCATGGATGAGGTTTTTAGCAGCAGATGAATTGAGCTCTCTCTCTCTCGTTCTTTCTCTCTCTGTCGGCCTCATTTGCTCTGTCCCACACTCAGAATCTTATAAGTTTCAATCAAGTCGCCTCTTACTCTTCTAAACTCCAGCTGACATAAGCCAAGCCTGTCCAGCCTTTCCTCATTAGACAACTCCCCCATTCCAGGCATTAGTCTAGTAAACCATCTCTGAACTGCTTCGAATGCATTTCCACCTGTCCTTAAATGAGGAGACCAATACTGTACACAGTATTCCAGAAGTGGTCTCCCTATATAACTGAAACGTAACCTCCCTACATTTGTATTCAATTCCTCCTGCAATAGCCAATAACATTCTATTAGTTTTCCTAATGACTTGCAATACCTACATATTAACCTTTTACAATTCATGCACAAGGACTCTCAGTTCCCCCTGGATGGTAGAGCTCTGAAATCTCTCACCATTGCGATTATATGCTTAATTTTTATTCTTCCTGCCAAAATGGACAATTTCATATTTTCCCACAATATACTCCATTTACCAGATCTTTGCCCAATCACTCAATCTATCTACCCCTTTGTGGTTCACTTGTGTCCACGTCACAACATACTGTCTGACCGACGTTTCTGTCATCAGCAAATTTAGCAAACATACCTTTGGCCCCTTCATCCAAGTGATTTATATAAATTGTAAAGAGCTAAGGCACCCGCACTGATCCCTGTGACACACCACTCGTTACATCTTGCCAAACAGAAAATGATCCATTTAAGCCTGCTCTCTGTTTCCTGTTAGCTAGCCAATCTTCTATCCAAGCCAATAGGTTGCCCCCTACACCATGAGCTTTTATATTCCGCAATGAACTTTGATGTGGCACATTATGTAATCCCTTCTGGAAATCTAAGTACAGTACATCCACCAGTTCCCCTTTATCCACAGCACCTGTTACTTCTTCAAAGAACTTCAATAAATTGGTTGAACATGGTTTCCGTTTCACAAAAGCATGTTGACTCTGCCTGATCACCTTGAATTATTCTGTGTGTCCTGCTATAACGTCTTTCATAATAGCTTCTTACATTTGATCCATAGCCAGAAAGCCTTTCTCACCTGCCACAGGCCGTATGTCCACTATGTCTATTCTGATTTTGTGCTGTATTTGAACTGTTACTCCTCAATAAACTGCTTGTGACCCTTCGATCTCCTTTTGGTTAATCTGTGACCCTGGATCAGATCTTACATTGGTGTAGGAGAGGAAACACAGCTCATGTCAAAGTCCTGCCTCCCTTTTATATGATCCTGCATAATGGACAGGGACTACTGGGCAGTAATGTGCTCAAAGGTTATCAGCAGTAATTGATTATCTCTATATTTGTATATTGTCGAACATTAAAACATACCCCTACTGTGGTGTCCAGTGTAACCTCAATATTCATGATTAAAATATCAGAGGAGTGGGAACCAGACAGCTCTGATCACCCTGAGGTACAGGTGATTCTCGAGTCCGTGTCGAGTGTATCCACAACCCATAAAGATAACTGTGCAAACATGAGCAGACCGGAAGAAATTAACTGACCATTGCATGATCCATGAAGCAGTATTCATACCGAGCTGAGATTATATCATGCATTCCAGACACTATCAGGTCATTGTTATACCAGGGTGTAGTTCACGAAGCCATGTTCCCTTCTAACTGCCCGATTTGACTGGTTGGAAAGCCGGATGGCAGCTGGTGACTGACTATTGACCACCACAAACTCAATTCAGTCAACCCTGCGTGAACCCGGTTGTCTGATAGGCACCCACCCTACTCTCCCGGATTCTCAGTGGCAGGGCTGTCTTCTCTACCCTGGATATCTCTAATGGTTATTGTAGTATCCCAGTAAAACTAGAGAAACAAATTAAATTCACATTCACTTCTGAGGACCAGAGGTACTCCTGGACATGTCTGTCACAAGGGGTTCCACAATAACCCCACTATTTTCAACAAACGTGTAGCCGGGTCCCTTCCGAGCTTTTCACAGTCTTCCTGCTTGCTGCAATATGTCGATGATCTTCTCATCACCGTGTCCACACATTTAACCCTTTTACAGGAACTACTGCAGTGACTTTGGGAGCTGGACAAAAAGAACATCCACGTAAGGCCCAGCTGGTGCAAGACCGTGTCACCTTTCTACGTGCCCAGATCAGATCATCCTGCATCAGCCCACACCAGCGTCAGGCCGAGACCATCCAGTGTCTACCCCTGTTCACCTCAAAGTCCTGCCCTGTGTCCTATCCTCAGGCTGGTGGGGTATCAGTGGACCCTCATCCAGTATCTACCCCTGTCCACCTCAAAGACTACCCTGTGTCCTATCCTCAGGCTGGTGGGGTATCAGTGGACCCTCATCCCTCGATTTGCAGAGACTGTGACTCCTCTTTATGAACTACCTAATGGTGATGATGACCAGGTTTAACCGGGTTGGACTGAAGAGAGCATAGAAGCAGCAACACAATTGAAGAAATCTGTCGCCCAGGCAACGTGTCTTATCTCACCTAACCCTGACAAGACTTTCAACATGGAGGTGGTGGACACAGTGAAAAGCCTGACTGCTGTCCTATGTAGAGAAAACGAGGAGAAATTACTCCCCATTGTGAATGACTCCAGAATTGTCAGTGGGACTGAACTGATTTATTCTGTTTGTGAAGGACATTTGTTAACCACGTTCTGGGGCATCAAACATTTCACTTACATCACGGGGTTCTCCAGGGTGATACTGCCCAGTCCATTATAAACTTTCCCAGTATAGGGCGGCACAGTGGTGCAGTGGTTGGCACCGCGGCCTCACAGCTCCAGTGACCCGGGTTCAATTCTAGGTACTGCCTGTGTGGAGTTTGCCAGTTCTCCCTGTGCTTGCGTGGGTTTCCTCCGGGTGCTCCGGTTTCTACCCACATGCCAAAGACTTGCAGGTTGATCGGTAAATTGGCCATTAGCAATTTCCCGCAGTATAGGTAGGTGGTAAGGAAACATAGGGACAGGTGGGGATGTGGTAGGAATATGGAATTAGTGTAGGATTAGTATAAACGGGTGGTTGATGGTCCGCACAGACTCGGTGGGCCGAAGGGCCTGTTTCAGTGCTGTATCTCTAAACTAAACTAAAAGTAGTAATAGTAATCCCCTGTCAGAGAGTCGTAGAGTCATAGTCATTTCAGCACAGAATTAGGCCATTCTGCTCATCGAGTCCATGCCAGCTCTTTGTCGATAAATCCAGCCAGTCTCATTCCCCAGCTCTGACTCCATATTCCTGCAAGTTTATTTACATCAAGTGTTCATCCAATATCCTTTTGAAATAATTCACCTTCTCTGCTTCCACCACCCTCGGAGGCAATGATTTCCAGGCCATTACCACTCGTTGTGTAAAAATGTTGTTCATCACATCCCCCTTTACTCTTGCCCTCAATCTTAACTCTAGTCATTGTACCATAAGCTAATGGGAACATCTTTTCCTGTCTACCTTATCCAAACAGGTCATCATCTTGTATACATGTATCAAATCTCCCCTCAATCTCCTTTACTCCAAGGAAGACAATCCCAGCTTTTACAGACTATATTGTACTGAAAATCCTCCATCTCTGGAACCATTAAAGTAACCCTCCTCTACACCCTGTCAATGACCCTCACATCCTTCCTAAAGTATGGTGAACAGAACTGGATGCAGTACTCCACTTGGGGCCTAACCAGAGCTTCATAAAGTTACAGCATAACTTTCCTTCCTCTGAACTCACCACCTCTATCTATGAAGCCCAAGATTCCATATGCTTTACTGACGACTCTCTCAATATATCCTGCCACCTTCAGGGATCTATGTGCATGAACCCCATGTCCCTTTGTCTCTGCACACTCTTTCGAACTTTACCATTAAGTGTATATTGCCTCTCCCTGTTACTTCTGATAAAATGCATCACTTGACACTTGTCTGTATTAAATTCCATTTGCCTCTCGTCTGCCCATTCTGCTAGCCTATCTCTGTCCTCTGACATCGATTGGTATCAACCTCAATGCCTGCCCCGCCTCCAAGTTTGGTATCACCTGCAAATTTTGAAATGTTTCTCTGTAAGCCATTGTCCAAATCATTTATACATATCAGAATAAAACAGTGTTCCTAGCACTAACACTTGGGGAACACAACTGTCTATTTTTCTCCAGTTTGAATAACAACTATTTACTGCAACTCACTGTTTTCTGTCATTAAGTCAGTTTTATATCCAAGCTGACACTGACCCTCCTTTTCCACCAGCATCAATTAACTGTCCAATTCTCACAAACAGATTGTGAAATAAAGTACAAATTCAGCTTAAAATTAAGTGAAATGCTAAATGTAAAATTAACAAATTGTTGGAAAGAGATCGACTCTTAGATCACTTAAAATTCAATCTCTCGATAACTTTACTGCATTTAGTACTCTGTCCAAGCAGGACTCCCTAAAACTGGACTCAGTGCAGCTTATTGCATTTAGGGTTTGGGGAGAGAATTCAAAAGATTAGGGATGAGACCAGAAAGTGCCGGAAATACTCAGCAGGTCTGGCAGCATCTGTGTAGAGAGAAACAGAGTTAATGTTTCCGGTCTCTGACACTTCATCAGAACTGGTAAACGTTCGGAATGTAACAGTCTGTAATTTAATCTATCCCCTCTCTGTCCCATCACAGTCCTTCCTTCTTGTTCTTCTTCCCCCTTCCCCTCTTTCACTTGCTCAAAGACTGTTACATTTCTAACGTTTACCAGTTCTGATGAAGGGTCACAGATCTGAAACATTAACTCTGTTTCTCTCTGCACAGATGCTGCCAGACCTGCTGAGTATTTCCAGTGTTCAGCATCCGCAATATTTTGCTTTTATTTTAGTGTTTAATTCACTGACATTTATCTTCCAGGAATTACTCCCTGGAAGTTCTGCTCTACTCTTCCCGAGCGTAGGGCCTCGGCAGCTGAAGGCAGGACCACCAATGGTAGAGCAATTAAACTCGTAGATGCTCAAGAGGCCAGAAATAGATGAGTGCAGATATCTCGGAGGGTTGTCGGGCTGGAGGAGATTACACAGATAAGGAGGAGTGAGATAATGAAGGATTTGAAAAGAAGGCTGAGAGTTTTAAAATTGAGGTGTTGCTGACCAGGAGCCAATGTAGGTCAGTGAGTCCAAGGGGTAATGGGTGAACAGGACTTGGTGTGAGTTAGGACATGGGCAGCAGTGCATTGGATCACCTCAGGGTTATGGAGAGTAGAATGTGGGAGACCAGCCAGGAGTGTGTTGGACTAGTCGAGTCTACAGGTAACACAGGCAAGGGGGACTGTTTCATCAGCAGAAGAGCTGAGAGAGGGGCAAAGTTGGGTGATGATACGGAAGTGTAAGTAGGCTGTTTTAGTAATATTTAGCAGGAGGCTTGTCGCAGCGTCAACTATGAAACCAGGTTGTGAACAGTTTGCTTTAGTTTCAGACAGTTGCCAAGGAGAGAGATCCAGTCTGTAGCTAGGAAACTTTTGACGTGGGGTTTGAAAACAACGGCAGCAGTCTTCCTAATATTTAATTGGCATGGCAGATGTGTGAGGAGATACATTGTCAGAAGATTTGATATATATTATCCGATCATGGGATGTGGGTGTCGTTGACTAGGGCAGCATTTATTGCCCATCCATAATTGCCCTTGAGAAGGTGATGGTGAGCTGCATGCAAAGAACAAAGAACAAAGAAAATTACAGCACAGGAACAGGCCCTTCGGCCCTCCCAGCCTACGCCGATCCAAATCCTCTATCTAATCCTGTCGCCTATTTTCTAAGGGTCTGTATCTCTTTACTTCCTGCCCATTCATGTATCTGTCTAGATACATCTGAAAAGACGCTATCGTGCCCGAGTCTACCACCTCCACTGGCAATGCGTTCCAGGCACCCACCACCCTCTGCATAAAGAACTTTCCACGCATATCCCCCCTAAACTTTCCCCTCTCACTTTGAACTCGTGTCCCCTTGTAATTGAATCCCCCACTCTGGGAAAAAGCTTCTTTCTATCCACCCTGTCTCTCCCTCTCATGATTCTGTACACCTCAATCAGGTCCCCCCTCAACCTCCGTCTTTCTAATGAAAATAATCCTAATCTACTCAACCTCTCTTCATAGCTAGCGCCCTCCAGACCAGGCAACATCCTGGTGAACCTCCTCTGCACCCTCTCCAAAGCATCCACATCCTTTTGGTAATGTGGCGACCAGAACTGCACGCAGTATTCCAAATGTGGCCGAACCAAAGTCCTATACAGCTGTAACATGACCTGCCAACTCTTGTACTCAATACCCCGTCCGATGAAGGAAAGCATGCCGTATGCCTTCTTGACCACTCTATTGACCTGCGTTGCCACCTTCAGGGAACAATGGACCTGAACACCCAAATCTCTCTGTCCATCAATTTTCCCCAGGACTTTTCCATTTACTGTATAGTTCACTCTTGAATTGGATGTTCCAAAATGCATCACCTCGCATTTGCCCTGATTGAACTCCATCTGCCATTTATCTGCCCAACTCACCAGTCTATCTATATTCTGCTGTATTCTCTGACAGTCCCCTTCACTATCTGCTACTCCACCAATCTTAGTGTCGTCTGCAAACTTGCTAATCAGACCACCTATACTTTCTTCCAAATCATTTATGTATCTCACAAACAACAGTGGTCCCAGCACGGATCCCTGTGGAACACCACTGGTCACACGTCTCCATTTTGAGAAACTCCCTTCCACTGCTACTCTCTGTCTCCTGTTGCCCAGCCAGCTCTTTATCCATCTAGCTAGTACACCTTGGACCCCATGCGACTTCACTTTCTCCATCAGCCTACCATGGGGAACCTTATCAAACGCCTTACTGAAGTCCATGTATATGACATCTACAGCCCTTCCCTCATCCATCAACTTTGTCACTTCCTCAAAGAATTCTATTAAGTTGGTAAGACATGACCTTCCCTGCACAAAACCATGTTGCCTATCACTGATAAGCCCATTTTCTTCCGGATGAATGACCAGGGATAATACAAGCTGAATGGCACAACTTTAAAGCTATTGAGAGTAACAGAGAGACCTGAGGTGTTTGTATACAATCTTTGAAAGTAACTGGACAGGTTAACAAACAGTTCACAAAGCAAATAGATTACTCGGCTTGATTAATAGAGACACAGAGTAGACTGGCCAGGATATTGTGTTAACCCTATAGAAAAGACTAGTCCGGCTCCATCTGGAGTATTGTGTCCAATACTGGAAACCACACTTTAGGAAGGACATGAAACTTTGGAAAGGGGACAGAAGAGTTTTACTGGAACTTTTCCAGGGATGAGGGATTACAGTTATGTAGCTGGGATTGTTTTCCTTGGAGCAGGGACATTTACAAGGTGATCAGATAGGGATATTTAACATCATGAAGGGTTTATGTAAATTATATAATGTTTCTAATGTATGAGGGGCCATTAACCAGAGGACATAGATTTATGGTGATTGGAAAAAAGAAGCAGAGTTGACATGAGGATTATTTTAATGCAATTTCTGTTTCGGATTTGCAAATTATTCTGTGATAGGCTGAAGGATACAGATTCAAAAGTAGATTCAAAAAGTGATTTGGTTAGATATTAAGGGGAAAGGTTCAAGGATCTGGGAAAGATCCAGGGTGTGGAACTCACTGGAAACTCAGCAAAAGAGCCAGCACAGACTTCATAGACCAAATGACCCCCTTCCATGCAATGCTATTATATGTTTCTATGACTTTTCCTGCCTGTACTTTTACAATTTTCCTATCGTTTAAAAAGGTGTTTGATAAATTACTAAATAACAGCCGTGTGACCCAATAAGAAACACATGGGATTAAAGGGCCAAAGTCAGCCGGGGCTCAGTTTGTAGCTCTCTCCCCTTTCAGTCACAAGCTTCCAGGATCAAGTGTCATGAAATGGCTTTTTCACAAGAATCAAGGCTAACACTGCAGCGACAGTACTGAGGGAGTATTGCGCTATCAGATGAGCAGTCTTTGGAATGAAACGTTAAACCAAGGCCCCATCTGCCCTCTCAGGTGGATGCTAATGATCCTATGGGATTAAGTAGAAGCAGATCAGGGGAATTATTCCCTGTGGCCTGGACAATATTTATCCATCAAGCAACATCATAAAAACAGATCTGGTCATTATCACATTGCTGCTTGTGGGATCTTGCTGTGCTAAAATTGGCTGCTCTGTTTCCGACACTACAAGAGTGAGTCGGCATTATAAGTATACGGTGATTGTAAATCGCTTTGGAACATGCAGTAGTCATGAAAGGCGCTACGTAAATGGAAGTCCTTTTTTTTCTTTTTCAATCCCAGCATGCAAGAAATTAGTTAGGTGACAGGTATCAGAGAGTAGGGAATAATGGCTGCTTTTCAGCTGGAGCGAAGTACACAGTGGGGTTCCCCAGGGTGACTGTTGGGATCCCTGGTGTTGCATGCCAATGCAGTGGGCTTGTGTACAGAGGGGGTAATGTTCAAGTTTTCAGATGGAAGGAAACTCAGAAATGTTAATAAACAGTGAGAAGGATAGTAACAGACTTCAGGAGGACAGAGACTGACTGATGAAATGGGCAGGAACATGGCAGATGGAATTTAACACATTGAAATGTGAAGTGAGACATTTGGGTAGGAAGTATGAGAAGAAAAAAATATAAAATAAATGGTACCATTATAGAGTGAGTGCATGATTAGAGAGACCTAGGGTGTAAACACACAGATCTTAGTTAGTAGCATGCAGTGTCCTTGGTGTTAGAGAGAGACACAGAGTAATAAAACTCAGGAGGAAATGCTGATATTTATACATCATTGGTTAGGTCCCAGATGGGGAATTGTGTCCAATTCTGATCACCACACATTGGTAAGGATGTCAAGGACTTAGTGAAGATACAGAGGTGAATTACTAGAATGGTACCAGGGATCTGGGAATACAGTTACGTGGATAGATTCGAAAAGCTGGGATTGTTCTCATTAGAGCAGTGATAGGTAAGGGGAGATTTGATATAAAATTCAAAATTATGAAGGGTTTTGATAAGGTAATCAATGTGAAACTGTTTCCAGTGTCAGAAACAGGGTTGGCACAGTGGTGCAGTGGTTAGCATTGCAGCCTCATATTATGGGTACTGCCTGTGTGGAGTTTGTGGGTTTCCTCCCTCAGCCAAAAGTCTTGCAGGTTGATAGGTAAATTGGCCATTATAAATTGCCCCTAGTATAGGTAGGTGGTAGGGGAATATAGGGACAGGTGAGGATGTGGTAGGAATATGGGATTAGTGCAGGATTAGTGTAAATGGGTGGCTAATGGTCGGCACAGACTCGGTGGGCCGAAGGGTCTGTTCCAGTGCTGTATATCTAAATCCAAAAATCTGAAGTTCAGTATTAAGAAGACACAGACTGAAGGTAATTGACAAAAAACCAGAGGTGAAATGAGGAGAATTTTCTTCCACAGCGAGTTGTTGGGACCTGGAATTCATTGGCTGAAAACATGGTGGAAGCAGATTCAATAATATCATTCAAAAGGCAATTTAGCAAATACTTGAAAAGGAAAAGAAAAACAGGAGTCTGGGGAAAGAGGAGGAAAGAAGAACTAATTATATGGCTCTTTCGAAGAGACAGCACTGACACAAAGGGCCGAATAGCCTTCTTCTGTGCTGCATCAATCTCTTATTTTATGAGCAAGAGAAAGTGAGTGAAGAGAGAGAGAAAGACAGAGAGTGAGAAAGTGTGAAAGAGAGAACAGCAAATAGAAATAGAGAGTACGTCGTGTTTTTGGGCAGAGGGATTATGATCTGCCCGTGCCCGTTCCTGTTGAGGCAGGTGACAAACACACTTCCTGCTGCCTCCTCATTTCCATGAATTCTACGTGCCACCCCGTTTAAACCGCGCGGCTGTCTGTCTGGATGCTTAACAGGGCCCTAATGGTGTGTGAGGCTGACACATGTTTCAGCCAGGTTCAGCTTTTAAACGCAGTCTGTCCCTCTTAAAGAGAAGATGCACTGATTCACTGGAGGCTGCTGCTGCTCACTGTGAATTCTGCAATTGGAGACAAGGTAAATAGCACACTGCAACAGAGGGTTCTGCGGTTCACGGATGTGGGGATGGATGTCTCAGTTACGAAGGGTGATAGGAGGAGAGAGGCTCTGTTTCCGTGTGGTGGGGTGGAGACTCTCAAGGAACGTCCTCCGAAGGGAATCGGTGAAGGTTGTCAGGGAGGTCAATGCAAGAACTCTCGCCACGAGAATCTGGCAGCAGAGCCAGAAGAAGTTTAATGAGCTCATACGGGTGGTCAATGTCATTGAATTAATCTCCAAATGGCACCTCCTACCCCCAACATCACCAACCTCTCACACTGCTCAATGCACCACACCCCCATCATTCACCCATCAGCAGTCCCTAACACTCAGGACTCACACCTAACATTCACATACTCCACCTCACCCTCACACACCTTGTACTGATAGCAGTCTCACACCCACCTCTCACTGCCTCCAATTACCTCCAGCTATTCAGCTATGGCAGGCATATCATCAAAACACAATGTAACACAATCATTAATATTCTGCCTCCTTTCTTGCAGGACAAGGGGACCCATAATCACAGGGAGCAGCAAGTGAACCGGTGAGTGCCAGGCATACCTTCATCCCCTGAGCTTGAGGGAGGAGATGGTTCTTCACATCATGGGACCGGCTGTGACAGAGCCCGTGGCATCCGGCATCGCCGAGAGCATTCAGGATGATGCTATGTTCCTGCCTTATGCCCCTTCTTAACTCCCACCTCCCCCCACATCCTGCTGACTGGGATGATGTACAAGCTGCAGATGGTGGGATCATGGACCTCCTGCTTTCCAACCCACCCACAATCTCTCATCCCAATACGATCCTTCTGATTTTACACTTCCCAATGGTACCCCAAAACTGCCAGCTTCCCAGTCACAGCAGCTCCAGGAGACAGAGAGAGAGAGCATCAGCACAGGACTGATGGTGAAGCCCCATCACTTAGTCTGATACTCACAGCCTCCAGCTCAAATACATCCACTGTGTGTGCCTTAGAGGCTGGTATAGAGTCGGAATCTGCACATGCTGATTCATCGAACACGCACGAACTGCAGCCAGGGCAGGGGGAAAGGATAGTGCATGTGGCAGCTCCCGGACAGCGAGGTCACAAACGGGTTATAATACACAGGACTCAGATCAGAACATTACTGGGCTGCTGCCTATGTCGAGGTGGTACAGTTTGAATCGAAGCACTCAAGGCCCAGAGCTGCTCGAGGACGTCCTGCAAGGTCATCTGCAGTCTCCCCGAATGAAAGTCATCAATCTTCCACCAGCCATGCTGCAGTCACTAGGGAAACACTGGGGAGCACGAGGCAAGTCGAGGGAACGCACAAGACAGAGACTAAGGGAATATACAAGGGTGAATAGTTCCATTTTCCTTTTGTATAATTGGATGTGTTGTTGGATAAAGATGTTACTGAAAAGGTTTATGTTGGTGGTTTTTATTACAGGATGGTGACCAAGGGAACACTGTGATGGGGCATCTCAGATGGGTGAAATGGTGGAGAATGGGTGATCCATGGTGGGAAAGGGAAGTTGTCCTATGGGAAACAAAATCTTAGCAGGGACTCTCCGACAGCCTGTCTAGTTCGAAGGCGTCCAGGAAATATCCTCCCTGCGTCCTCCTCCTCCTCCTGAGGTGTCCTCCGGATTCCTGGTGCCAATGCCTGTGTCCTCATGATGGTGATGATATGAAGGGTACAGCAGAACACCATGAACTTGGACACCTGCTTCAGTGTGTACTGGAGGGCTCTCCCCGTGCGGTTCAGACATTGGAAGCATTGCTTCATCACACCGCTGGTCTGTCCCACCATGTTCCTGGTGACTCCATTGCTCACATTATACACATGTTAATTGTGGGAGGTTGTCTGGCGGTGGTAGGTAGTTTGGGGATGTAGAAACATGAGCTGTGTCTAGACGGTTTTTTTCTTTGCCTCCGAGGAGCCACATTCTGGTTCTGTATGGAAGCCCTAAGTGTTGAGAATGGCTGACTGCTTCAGAATGAAGGTATGGTGGCTGCTGACAGGGTAGTCAACATTCACCAACATGATGTACTGGGCATGCTCACACACCAACTGTACATTAATGGAGTGAGAGTTCTTTCAGTTCCTGTACTTCTCCCCATTGACATGGGGCCCCCGCAGAGACACCTCCACCATCAGGATTCCCGCTATCCTGACAAAGCCACGGGATCTCTCATTCTGCTTCTCCCTGCTGAGCGAAAAAACGATGACATAGATGGTCACCCTCACCTCCCAGAATTATCAATGGGAATGGACAACACACAGGCCTCGTAACTACTGGTCAGTTAGTTTAACATCAGTGATGAGGAAGGTTTTAGAAACTAAATCAGCGGCAAAAAAATCAACACACACTAGGAGATGTTTGAGTTAATTAAGGGTTGTCCACAAGGATTTTTAAAAATCAGATCATGCTTTCATGAACTAATTGAATTTATTTTGATGAAGTAACAGAGCAGGTTGATGAAAAGAATGTGGTGAATGGTCTACATGGATTTTAAGAAAGCGTTTGATGAAGTACCACACAAAAGGATGTGGAAGCTTTAGAGAGGGTGCAAAGGAGATTTACCAGGATGCTGCCTGGACTGGAGGGCATGTCTTACGAAGAAAGGTTGAGGGTGCTCGGTCTTTTCTCATTGGAACGAAGAAGGATGAGAGGTAACTTGACAGAGGGGTACAAGATGATGAGAGGCATAGATAGATTGGATAGCCAGAGACATTTTCCCAGGGCAGAAAGGGCTATCACCAGGGGGCATAATTTTAAGATGATTGGAGGAAGGTTTTGGGGAGATGTCAGAGGTAGGTTCTTTGCACAGAGAGTGGTGGGAGCGTGGAACGCACTGCCAGCGGCGGTAGTAGAAGCAGAGACATTAGGGACATTTAAGCGACTCTTGGACAGGTACATGGATGATAGTAGAATGAATGGTGTGTAGGTAGTTTGATCTTAGAGTAGGTTAAAGGTTTGGCACAACATCGTGGGCCGAAGGGCCTGTACTGTGCTGTACTGTTCTATGTTCTATGTTCTAAAATGATGGATAACAAAATTGAATCACATGGATTAGCATCCAATTGGATCAAATATTGATTGATGGAAAGAAAAGGGTGAGTAGTGTTAAATGGTAGTTTTTCAGACTGGAGGATGGGAGGCAGTGATGTTCCACAAGGGTCAGTGCTAGGACCACTTTTTTTTTTGCTATATATAAATGACTTGGATCTTGGAATACAGAGCAGAATTTCAAGGCTTGCCAATGACACCGAACTTGAACGCGTGGCAAACACTGAGGATGAGACAAACTGCCTGCAATAGGATATCGACAATCCAGCAGAATTAACAGAGAAATTGCAGGTGGAATTTAGTACAGAGGAGTGTGAGGTGATGCCTTTTGCCAGAAGGAATAGGAAGGCAATATAGACTTAATGACACAGTTCTGAACATTGTGCAGGAGCAGAGGGACCTGGGGCTCCATATGCACTTATCATTGCAGGTGGCAGGACATATTAGGAGAGTGTTTAGCAAAACATATCAGATCTTGGAGGCAAGGATACAAAAGCAGGGAAACATGGAAACATAGAAAATAGGAGCAGAAGTAGGCCATTCGGTCCTTCGAGCCTGCTGCACCATTCGTTATGATCATCGCTGATCATCCAACTCAGTAATCTTTTCCCCCCATATCCTTTGATCCCTTTAGAACCAAGAGCTATATTTAACTCCTTCTTAAAAACATACAATGTTTTGGCCTCGACTGCTCCCTGTGGTAGTGAATTCCACAGGCTCACCACTCTCTGGGTGAAGAAATTTCTCCTCATCTCAGTCCTGAAAGGTTTACCCCTTATCCTTAGACTGTTACCCCTGGTTCTGGACATCCCAACATCGGGAACATCCTTCCTGCATCTAGTCTGTCCAGACTGATTAAAATTCTGCAGGTTTCTATGAGATCCCTCCCTCACTCTTCTGAACTCCAGCGAATATAATCCTAACCGACTCAGTTTCTCCTCATACATCAGTCCCGCCATTCCAGGAATGAGTCTGGTAAACCTTCGCTGCACTCCCTCTATTGCAAGAACCTTCTTCCTCATATATGGAGACCAGAACTGAACACAATATTCCAGATGTGACCTCACCAAGGCTCTGTATAATTGTAGCAAGACATCCCTGCTCCTGTACACGAATCCTCTCGTTATAAAGGCCAGCGTACCATTTGCCTTTTTACCGCCTGTTACACCCGCATGCTTACCTTCAGCAACTCGTGTACGAGAACATCAATAATTCCCTTCTCTCAGTTTATACCAGTTCTGATAATAATCTGCCTTCCTGATTTTGCTACCAAAGTGGATAACCTCACATTTGCCCACAATTATATTGCATCTTCCATGCATTTGCCCACTCACTCAACTTGCCCAAATCACATTGAAGCCTCTATGGTTCCTCCTGACAACTCACCCTCCCACCCAATTTTATGTCATCTGAAAATTTCGAGATATTACATTTAGGTCCCTCATCTAAATCATTAATATATATTGTGCGTAGCTGGAGTCCTAGCACCGATCCCTGTGGTACTGTTCACGTTCTGCCATTCAGAAAAAGACCCGTTTTTTCCTACTCTTTGTTTCCTGTCAGGCAACCAATTTTCTATCCATCACAATAAACTGCCCCCAATCCCATGTGCTTTAATTTTACACGCTAATCTCTTATATGGTACTTTGTCAAAAGCGTTCTGAATGTCCAAATAAACCATATCCACTGGCTCCCCCTCATCAACTCTACTAGTTACATCATCGAAGAATTCCAGTAGATTTGACAAGCATGATTTCATTTTCGTAAATTCATGATGACTTTGGCCAATTCTACCACTGTTCTCCAAGTGCTCTGCTATAAAATCTCTGATAAAGGCTCCAGGATTTTCCCCACTTTCGACGTCAGGCTCATTGGTCTATAATTCTCTGTTTTCTCTATATATCCCTTTTTAAATAGTGGGGTTACATGAGCTACCGTCCAATCTGTAGGAACTGTTCCAGAGTCCATGGAATCTAGGAAGATGTCCACCAATGCATCCACTATTTCTAGGGTCACTTCCTGAATTATTCTTGGATTAAGATTATCAGGCCCAACACCATTTCTCTACGAAGACTGATTTATTTAACTTCCTATCTCTCACTAAACCCTGTGTTCCCCAACATTTCTGGTTTGATATTTGTGTCCTCCTTTGTGAAGACAGAATCAAAGTATGCACTTAGATGGTCAGCCATTTCTTTGTTCTGCATAATAAATTCCCCTGCTTCTGAGTGTAAGGGACCTACATTTGTCTTCACCAATTGTTTTCTCTTCACATACCTATAGAAAATTTTACAGTCAGTTTTTATGCCCCCACGAGCTTACTCTCGTACTCTATTTGCTGCTTCTTAATCAATCCCAATGTCCTCCTTTGCTGAATTCAAAACTGCTCCCAATCCTCAGGTCTGTTGTATTTTTTATCCCTGGAGAATTTGTGTGCCTCTTCCTTGGATCTAATGTTATCTCTAATTTCCCTTGAAAGTCATAATTTGGCTACTTTTCCCGTTGTTTTTTCTTTTGTGCCAGGTATGCTGTTATAGATGCTATGCTGAAACTTTGGAATGCTTTGGTTAGAAACCAACTAGAGAGCTCTGTCCAGTTCTAATCACCACACTTTAGGAAGGATGTAAAGGTCCTTGAGAGAGTGCAGTGGAGATTTACCAGAATGGTTTCAGGGATAGGGGGTTTAGTTACAAGGTCAGCTTGGAGAAGCTGGATTTGTTGTCCCTGGAGCAATGGGGATTGAGATAGATTTGATAGAGGTGTACACGATTATTATAAGCTTAGATAAGATATTGAAGGAAAAGCTGTTCCCGTGATGAAACACGGACTAGGGGTCACAGATGGAACATTTTGGGTAAGAGATGCAGGTGGAATATGAGGAAGAACTTTTTAACACAGTGGATGGTAACGATCTGGAACTCACTGCCCATGAGAGTGGTGGAAGCCAAGACAATCAATGACTTCAAAAGGAAACTGGGTGGAACCTGAAGGAAATGCACATACAGGGCTACGGGGATTGAGCAGGGGATTGAGACTGACTGGATTGTTCCACATAGAACCGGAAAGGATGGACCGAATGGCCCCCTTATGTGTCGTAAATGACGCTATGAATCCATCAATCTCTACTACTCTATACTGGATATGTCTCCTGCTCCTGCCTGGAAATATCCAAATACATAGAGTTTCAATGAAACTGTGATCTTAACGTCCACTGACAGCTCCGTCCTCACTCTGGTGTGAGGCTCCATGTGTTGCAGGAGGTGACACCGCTCTGTGGCTAACTCCTTTTTGAATCAGAGTCACCTCACACACTGCTCCTGGGGCAGGTAAGGTAGGGGAAGTGCTCTTGGAAAACCCAGGGTGGGTAGAGTAAAGCCACTTCCTCCTCCCTCTTTAGAGAGCGCCCCCTCTCAACATCCTCTGCTCCATTTGTTTGTCATGTTACAGACCCAGAGATACTGCAACTACAGTCCCCATACCTTGTCCACAGTTGGGTTACCAAATCCTCTGTCCTCCCTGAATGTCTGCAGCAGCTCACAACACAACCTCCAGAAAATGATCCACAGCACCTCCACTAACTTTACAATAGCAAAAGTAAGTCAAAAGCCCCTCACCTGTAAGTTGTATGTCTGGTCCTTTTAAATAACACTAGAGGGGCTCCTCGTGCTGCTGAATGTATGTTCAGCTGAGACTGACTAACACAAGTGGTCAGTGGACATGCACAGGCCAAGTTTCAAAGACAAACATCAAAGCTGCTGCAATGGCTGATTGGCACCATATTCAGACCCTTCCTCACACGACCAGCACATGCTTGATAAACCCGGGCTAAATCCCTATCCAGCACTAAATCCCTGTCCAGCATGGAGCACTGGAAGTGACCGGCAGCTCAGCTCGTACCGTTTTATGGATCGTAGCGTCCATGACGTTGGGCCCTGTGGCGCTGAAAATCATGTTCAGTGGTAGAATAAAGAGGGGGTGAAGTTTATTTTTAAAGCTAATTGAAGAAAGTACTAGAAGGCCAAAAGGAATATAGGAACGGTCAGGGGAATGGGGCTAACTGGAGGGGTGAGGCCATGGAGGGATTCAAACACATGAATGAGAATATTAAAATTAACGTGCTGCCAGACTGGGAGGCAATGTAAATCAGTGAGCACAAGGGTGATGGGTGATCGGGATTGGTGTGAGTTAGAATACAGGCAGCAGAGTTCTGGATGGGCTGTGGTTTATGGAGGTTTATAAATGGGAGGGTGACCAGGATAGACTTGGAATAGTCAAGTGTGTATTTAACAAAGGCACAGATGAATGTTTATGCAGCAGATGGGCTGAGGCAGAGGTGGAGATGTGTGTTAGTACAGAGGTGATAGTAGGCAGGGTTGGTGAGAATATGGAGATGAACTCAGCTCAGATTTAAATAGAACACAGAGGTTGCAAACTTTCTGGTTCAGCCTCAGATATTTGGCAATGAGGAGATCGTGGTTCATGGATAGTGGATGGAATTTCTTATGGAGACCAATGACAACTGCACTCTTCCCAAATTTAAATAGCAAGAACATTATTTCAGTGAAACAAATTTTACAGATCTCATAGCGGGAAATAGAGACTTACCAGAGACAGCAAAGATGGGAGAGTAAATTACAAGCACTCTAATGCACATAGCAATGGTTTATAGAGCTGATATCTGGAGACTGAAATTTGCCAGGAATAACAATAGCAGCAAGGAGGGCAGAGGAAATGACAAGAATGGGAATGCAGTTAAACATGGTTTATAGAATTAATAGCTAGATACAGAGACTTGCTAGGGACACCAATAATAGCCAGGAAGGGGTAGTAAATGTATTGAATATTCCTCAGTGAGTAATAGATCCGATTGTTTAATGAGAACTGATCATAATCTGCAGAAAGAAAGTTAAACTCCCAGATGAAACTCCTGATCGTTGTTGTAACATTCCAATCTATTGTTCTCTGATTCTGATCTTCCCTCTCCCTCTCTCCAGAGCCGCTGATCCCTGTTAGTGACGGGAGTGACGTGATACTCCCACTGACACTATGTGATAACACATTGAAAGGAGTCCCTTATTAATAGAAGAGGGAAATCTTCCAGTGACACAATTAGGGTCCATGGAGACTGACATTAATTGCAGTCACTGAACAAACAGGTTCAGTGAACCCCTTTCAATCCAACACTTTTTGTATCACAATAAACTAGAACATTTACCCGGTCTGGATGGGAATTCTGAGGGTTGGTGAGAGAACGAATGGTGCAAATGGAAGAAGCACTGCACAGAATCTGCCAATTCTCTTTGGATATAGGAGTGATGACAGAGCACTGGAGGGCTGCAAATTATACACTTAGTTTACAAAAAGGAGGGATGTGGTAAACCCTGTACTGTCCAGTCAATCTGACGTCAGTGGTGGTGAAATTTCACAACCCAGGACAGAAATATTATTTGCTTGGAAAAGCATAGCATAATAAATTTCAAGCCACATGGATATGCTAATGACAATTCATGTCTGGCAAAGTTCAGCAAGAACTTATCCCAAGGTACTTCACAGCAGCATGATGAAACAAAGTATAACACTGAATCACCAAGGTTAGGTGACCAAATGTTTGGTCAAAGAGGCAAGTTTTAAAGGAGTGTCTTCAAGGATAAAAGCGAGGTGGAGAGATGGAGAGATGGAGCTGTGAAGGGAGCGTATTCCAGAGCTTTGGGCCGAGGCAACTGAAGGTGTGGCCACAATGGTGGAGTAATTAAAATCAGGGATGCACAAGAGGCCAGAATTAGAGGAGCAGAGATATCTCAGAGGTTTGTGGGGCTGGAGGGGATTCCAGAGTTAGTGAGGGGTGAGGCAATGGAGGGATTGGAAAACAAGAATGAGAATTTTAAAATCAAGACATTGCTTGACTGTGAGCTGATGCAGGTCAGTGATCGGGGAATTAGACTTGCTGTGAGTTAAGGCACAGGCAGCAGAGTTTTAGATGACCTCAAGGTTACAGACAGTAGAATGTGGGAGAATGAGTTCGAATAGTCTAGGCTACAGGTGATGAAAGCATGACTGAGAGCTTCAGCAGCGGATGAGTTAAGACAGGGGTGAAATCAGGCGATGTTATTGAAGTGGAAATAGGTGGTGATAGTGATGGCACGAATATAACGGTGGAAGCTCATTTTGTGGTCAACTGTCACAGAATTACAGAATTGTTACAGGTGGCCATTCAGTCTATCGTGTCTGCACTGGCTGTCCAAAAGAGCAATTCATCTAGTGTCACTCCCCTGCCTTCTCCCTGTAACTCTGTACAAACTTCCTTTTCAGACAGCTATCCAACTTCCTCCTGTTTACCTCGATTGAATCTGCCTCCACCACACTCTCAGGCAGTGCATTCCAGACCTTAAGCACTCGCTGTGTGGAAAAGTTTTCTTCATTTTACTTCTGCTTCTTTTACCAATTACTTTTATTCTTTGCCCTCTCGTTTTAGAACCTTTCAGGAGTGGGGACAGTTTTTCCCTATCCACTCTGTCCAGACACCTCATAATTGTGAATACCTTTTTTTCAAATCTCCTCTCAGCCTTCTCTTCTCTAAGGAAAATGTTCCCAGTTCTCCAGTCTCTCTTCATAACTGATATTCTTCATCTCTGGAACCATTCTTGTGAATGTTTATGTACACTCCCCAATGTCTTCACGTTACCTAAAGTGTGGTGCCCAGAACTAGACGTAACACTGCCACTGAGGCCAAACTAGTGTCTCATACAAGTTCAAAATAACCTCTTTGCTTTTGCATTCCATGCTGCTGTGAATAAAGCACAGGATACTGTCTGGTTTATTAACTGCTCCCAACCTCTCCTGCCAACTTCAATGACCTATGCACATATACACCCAGGTCCTCTGCTCCTGCACACCCTTTAGAGTTGTACAATTTATTCTATATTGCCTCTCCATGTTCTTCCTATCGAAATGAATCACATCACATTTCTCCACATTGAATTTCATCTGCCACCTGTCTGTCCATTCCACCAACTTGTCTATGTCCGTTTGAATTTCTACACTATCCTCCTCACATTTCACAATGCTTCCAAGTTTTGCATCATCTGCAAACTTTGAAATTGTGCCCTGTGCACCAAGGTCCATGTCATTAATATTTGTCAGGAAGAGAAACGATCCCAACATTGATCCCTGGGGAACTCCACTACAAGTCTTAAATGAAAACAAAAAGTGCTGGAAAGACTCAGCAGGTCTGGAAGCATCTGTGGAGAGTGAAGCAGAGTTAACGCTTCAGGCCTGTGACCTTTCATCAGAATTGGCAAAGGTTAGAAAGGTCAGGTTTTAAGGAAATAAAGCAAGGGTGGGGCAAAAGAGAAAAAAGAGGTGTTGAAAGGACAGAGGGTCATAGAGATTAACTGACAAGGAGGTCATGGGGCAAAGGCAAAGAGAGTGTGCTTGTGGTGTGGTGAAAGACAAAGTGTTAGTGTGCGAAGGTGTTAAATGACAAAATAATGAACAGCCCAAGCCAAAAGCAGCAACATAAAAAATCCAGTTTAAGGCCAGGACATGGCAAAAAAAATGATAAAGCAAAATAATTAAAAGAGCCAGTCTTGATCTGAAATTATTGAACTCAATGTGCAGTCTGGAAGTCTGTAGAATGCCTAATCGGACAATGAGGTGTTGTTCCTCGAGCTGACGTTGATGTTCACTGAGAAAGCGCCGCAGGCTGGGATGTGGTTGATGGAGGTTTATAACTGGGAAGGTGACCATGATAGAACTGGAATAGTCACGTGTAGATTTAACAAAGGCACAGATGAGAGTTTATGCAGCAGATGGGCTGAGGCCGAGGTGGAGATGGCAGTTATTGCAGAGGTGGTAGTAGGCATGTTTGTTGATGGAGAGAATATGGAGGTGAAATCAGCTCAGGTTTAAATTACTACAGAGGTTGTAGACTGTCTTGTTCAGTCTCAGACACTGGCCAGTGAAAGGTAAGTGGTTCACAAATAGGGTATGAAGTTTCTTATGGAGACCAATGACACTAGCTTCAGTCTTCAAAAAAATAAATAAATTCCAAATCAGTATTTCAGTGAAGCAAGGTTTACATATCTCATGGCTGGAACGAGACTCTTACCGGGGCAACAACAGAAGCAAAGATGAGAGATTAAATTACACAAACCATAATGTGGATAGCAATGGTTATATAAAGATAATAGCTGGAGGGATACCAAAATCAGCAAGCGCAGAGTAAATGAGAAGTACAGTAATGCAGTTTAACATAGTTTATAGAATGAAGAGCTGGATATAGAGACTTACCAGGAACACCAACGATAGCGAGGATGAGATAGTAAATGTATTGAATAATGTTCACTGCGTAATTGATGCTAGATGCTAATGGTAGCCGATCATAATATGCAGAAAGAGTGTCAAGATCCCAGGATAGCCCCCTGCCCATTTTTGTTTCATTACAATCTATTGTTCTCAGATTCTGACCCATTATTGTCAGATTCCAATCTATTGTCCTCAGATTCTGATCTATCATCCCCCTCTCTCTGGAGACGCTGGTCCCTATTAGTGCCAGGGATGATGCTCCCACTCACACTATGTGAAAACGCATTGAAAACAGTCCCTTACTATTAGAAGATGGAGCACCTCCAGTGAAATAATTAGGTTCCATAGAGAGTGACATTAATTACAGTCACTGAGCAAATAGATTCCGTTAACCTCTTTCATTCCGACACCTTGCATACCATAATAAAGCAGAAAATTTACTCTGGACAGGATGCGTGAGGATTACTGAGGGAAGGAATGGTGAAAATAGTAGAGGCACTGGCCAGAATCTTTCAATCCTCCTTGGATATGGGAGCGATGACAGAGGACTGGAGCACTGTAATTGTTACACCCTGTTTAGAAAAGGAGAGATAGAGTAAACCCTGTAATTACTGAGCAGTCAGACACGCATCACTACTGGGGAAATTTCATGGGGTCACAACCCAGGAGAAATATATTCGTTTCTTTGAAAAACATACGATAACAAACAAGAAGCAGTAGGGGTCTGGTAATAACAAATCATGTTTGGCAAACTTCAACAACAATTTATATTTATATAGCGCCTTTAACATAATGAAATGTCCCAAGGCGCTTCCCGAAAATGAGATACTAGTTTAAAGCTTGGTCAAAGAAGTAGGTTTTAACGGGTGTGTTAAAGGATGAAAGCGAGGTGGAGAAGCGGAGAGGTGAAGGGAGGGTATTCTCGAACTTGGAGCCTCATTAGCTAAAGGTGCAGATAATAGTGGTGGAGTGATGAAAATCAGGGCTGCACAAGAGGCCAGAATTAGAGATGCACAGATATCTTGGCGTTTTGTGGAGCTGGAGGATATTACAGAGATAGGGAGCATATATAAGGAGCAAGAGAGTAACTAGAGAACTCAAGGACAAAGGAGGAATGTTATGCGTGGAGTCAGAGAAAATGGGTGAGATTCTAAACGAGTACTTTGCATCGGTATTCACCGAGGAGAGGGACATGACGGATGTTCAGGTTAGGGACAGATGTTTGATTACTCTAGGTCAAGTCGGCATAAGGAGGGAGGAAGTGTTGGGTATTCTAAAAGGCATTAAGGTGGACAAGTCCCCAGGTCCGGATGGGATCTATCCCAGGTTACTGAGGGAAGTGAGAGAGGAAATAGCTGGGGCCTTAACAGATATCTTTGCAGCATCCTTAAACACGGGTGAGGTCCCGGAGGACTGGGGAATTGCTAATGTTGTCCCCTTGTTTAAGAAGGGTAGCAGGGATAATCCAGGTAATTATAGACCGGTGAGCCTGACGTCAGTGGTAGGGAAGCTGCTGGAGAAGATACTGATGGATTGGATCTATTCCATTTGGAAGAAAATGGGCTTATCAGTGATAGGCAACATGGTTTTGTGCAGGGAAGGTCATGTCTTACCAACTTAATAGAATTCTTTGAGGAAGTGACAAAGTTGATTGATGAGGGAAGGGCTGTAGATGTCGTATACATGGACTTCAGTAAGGCGTTTGATAAGGTTCCCCATGGTAGGCTGATGGAGCAAGTGAAGGCGCATGGGGTCCAGGGTGTACTAGCTAGATGGATAAAGAACTGGCTAGGCAACAGGAGACAGAGGAGCAGTGGAAGGGAGTTTCTCAAAATGGCGACGTGTGACCAGTGGTGTTCCACAGGGATCCGTGCTGGGACCACTGTTGTTTGTGATATACATAAATGATTTGGAGGAAAGTATAGGTGGTCTGATTAGCAAGTTTGCAGACGACACTAAGATTGGAGGAGTAGCAGATAGTGAAGGGGACTGTCAGAGAATACAGCAGAATGTAAATAGATTGGAGAGTTGGGCAGAGAAATGGCAGATGGAGTTCAATCAGGGCTAATGCGAGGTGATGCATTTTGGAAGATCCAATTCAAGAGTGAACTATACAGTAAATGGAAAAGTCCTGGGGAAAATTGATGTACAGCGAGATTTGGGTGTTCAGGTCCATTGTTCCCTGAAGGTGGCAACGCAGGTCAATAGAGTGGTCAAGAAGGCATATGGCATGCTTTCCTTCATCGGACGGGGTATTGAGTACAAGAGTTGGCAGGTCATGTTACAGTTGTAGAAGACTTTGGTTCGGCCACATTTGGAATACTGCGTGCAGTTCTGGTCGCCACATTACGAAAAGGATGTAGATGCTTTGGAGAGGGTGCAGAGGAGGTTCACCAGGATGTTGCCTGGTATGGAGGGCGCTGGCTATGAAGAGAGGTTGAGTAGATTAGGATTATTTTCATTAGAAAGACGGAGGTTGAGGGGGGACCTGATTGAGGTGTACAGAATCATGCGAGGGAGTGACAGGGTGGATAGCAAGAAGCTTTTTCCCAGAGTGGGGGATTCAATTACTAGGGTTCACGAGTTCAAAGTGAGAGGGGAAAAGTTTAGGGGGGATATGCGTGGAAAGTTCTTTATGCAGAGCGTGGTGGGTGCCTGGAATGCGTTGCCAGCGGAGGTGGTAGACGCGGGCACAATAGGGTATTTTAAGATGTATCTGGACAGATACATGAATGGGCAGGAAGCAAAGAGATACAGACCCTGAGAAAATAGGTGACATGTTGAGATAGAGGATCTGGATCGGCGCAGGCTTGGAGGGCCGAAGGGCCTGTTCCTGTGCTGTAATTATCTTTGTTCTTTGTTCTATGGAGGTATTGAAAAAGAGGATGAGAATTTTAAAATCAAGACATTGCTTGACTGGGAGCCAATGTCGGTCAGTGATAGAGGAAGAAAACTTGGTGTGAGCTAGGACATGGGCAGCAGAGTTTTGGATGACCTCAAGTTTACAGAGAGTAGAATGTGGGAGATCAGCCAGGAGTGAGTTGGAATAGTTATGGACAGAGGTAACAAAGGCATGAATCAGGGAATCACATAATTGTTACAGCACAGAAGGAGGCTATTCAGTGTATCATGTACACATCGTCTCTCCAAAAGAGCAATTAACCTCGTGCCATTCCCCACCTTCTCCCCATAACCCTGCACATTCTTCCTTTTCAGATAACAGTCTAATTGCATTTTGAATGCTTCAATTGAACCTGTCTCCATCACATTCTCAGGCAGTACATTCCAGTCCTTAGCCATTCCTTGCGTGAGAAAATATTGCCTCATGTCACTTCTGCCTCTCTTACCCATTAATTTCAATCTTTGCCCTCTCGTTCTCGATTCTTTTCACGAGTGGAAACAGTTTCTCTCTATCTCCTCTGTCCAGACCCCTCATGGTTTTGAACAACTCTATCAAATCAACTCACCTCTCAGCCTTCTCTTCTCCAAGGAAAATGATCCTAACTTCTCCTGCCTATCTTCATAACTGAAATTCCTCATGCCTGGAAGCATTCTCATGGATCTTTTCTGTACTCTCTCCAATGCCCTCACAATCTTCCTAAAGTGTGGTGCCCAGAATTGGACAGAATACTTCAGCTGAGGCTGAATCAGTGTTTTATATAAGTTCAACATAACTTCCTTGCTCTTGTACTGAATGTCCCTGTTAATAAAGCCCAGGATACTGTATGCTTTATTAAATGCTCTCTCAACCTGTCCTGCCAACATCAATGACTTATGCACATATACACCTCGGTCTCTCTGCTCCTTTATAATGCTTTGCCCTTTATTTTACATTATCTCAATATTCATCCTACCAAAATGAATCACTTCATATTTCTCTGCATTGAAATTCATCTACCACCTGCCTGCCCTTTCCACCAAGTTGTCTAAGTACTTTTGAAATTCAACACCATCCTCCTCACAGTTCACAATGCTTCCACATTTCGTATCATCTGCAAACTCTGAATTTGTGCCCTGAACACCATGGTCTTGGTCAGTTACCTTCTTTGGCCTCCTTGTCTCGAGAGAAAATGTATAAGCGCCTGGAGGTGGTCAGTGGTTTGTGGAGCCGCACCTGGAGTGGCTATAAAGGCCAATTCTAGAGTGAATTGGCTCTTCCACAGGCGCTGCAGATAAAATTGGTTGTCGAGGCTATTTCACGGTTGGCTCTCTCCTTGTACTTTTGTCTTTTTTCCTGTCAACTGTTAAGTCTCTTCGACTTGCCATTCTTCAGACCCGCCATTATGGCTATCTGCTAGCACTAGAGATCACTGGCAATTGACTCCCACAACTTGTGGCCAATGTCACAGGACTTCATTTCGCGTTTGCAGATGTCTTTAAAGCAGCGACACGGATGGCCGGTGGGTCTGATACCAGTGACAAGCTCGCTGTACAATGCGTCATTGGGGATCCTACCATCTTCCATGTGGCTCACATGGCCAAGCCATTTCAAGCACTGCTGACTCAGTAGGGTGTATATGCTGGGGATATTGGGCGCCTCGAGGACTTCCACGTTGGAGATATGGTCCTGCCACCTGATGCCAAGGATTCTCCGGAGGCAGCGAAGATGGAATGAATTGAGACGTCGCTCTTGTCATATATATCAGGAAAATCAAGGGTGCCAACACTGATCCCTGGGGACCTCCAGCCTTTCCTCCAGCCCCCCAAAAACATCCACAAACTACAATTCTTTCTTTCCTGCCACTCAGCCAAAGCCGTATCCATGTTGTTACCGTCCCTTTTCATTCATGAACTATAAGTTTTCTCACAAGTCTGTTATGTGGCACAGTATCAAATGCCTTTTGTAAATACAATACACCACATCAATCGCATTGCCCTCATCAACCCTCTCTGTTACCTTCTCAAAATCTCCAGGCTGTTAGTTAAATAGTATTTGCCCTTCAGGAATCCATGCTGTTTTCCTTACTTAACCCGAATTTGTCCATGTGACTATTAATTTGTCCCGAATTATTATTACTAGAAGTTTCCCCACCACTGCAGTTAAATTGACTGGCCTGGAGTTCTTGGGATTATCTTTACACCCATTTTTGAACAAGGATGTAATAGTTGCAATTCTCCAGTCCTCCGGCATCACCCCTAGTCTAAGGAAGATTGAGAATTTATGGCCAGTGCCTCTGCGACGCCCACCCTCACTTCCCTCATAATCCTTGGATGCACCTCATTGGCCCTGGTGCTTTATTCACTTTACCTCTAGATAGCCTATCTAATATGTCCACTTTATCAATTTTAAACCCTTCTTGTTTCTTAATTACCTGCTCTTTCACCATTGCCTGTGTTGTACCTTCTTCCTTGTGTTATGACCCGAGGCGAGAGGTGTGCACTGTTAATTCAGTCCAGCTTCTCCACAGGTCACAACATTTTTTTCTCATTTTCCCACTTGCTGAAACAGTCCATCAGATACACTATTCTCATCACAATAGAACACACTTTACTGAACTAAACAATTAACAGTTTATCATAAATGAAGCAGGTGTAAGACCAGGAATCCTGCAGCGAGTAACTCACCTCCTGACTCCCCAAAGCCTGTCCACCATCTATAAGGCACAAGTCAAGAGAGTGATGGAATACTCTGCACTCGCCTGGATGGCTGCAGCTCCAACAACACTCAAGAAGCTCGACATCATCCAGGACAAAGCAGCCTATTTGATTGGCACACCATCCACAAACATGCTCCCCCTTCACCACTGACGCACAGTGGCAGCAGTGTGTACCGTATACAAGATGCACTGCAGCAATGCACCAAGGCACCTTAGACAGCACCTTCCAAACCCGCGACCTCTACCATCTAGGACAAGGGGAGCAAATGCATGGGAACATCACCACCTGCAAGTTCCCCTCCAAGTCATACACCATTCTGACTTGGAACTATATCGCCATTCCGTCACTGTCGCTGGGTCAAAATCCTGGATGTCCATTCCTAACACAATTGTGAGTGAACCTACCTCCCATGGACTGCAGCGATTCAAGAATGCAGTTCACTACCACCTTCTCAAGGGTTATGGAGAGATGGGTAATAAATGCTGGCCTAGCCAGTGATGCCTACATCCCAGGATCGAATAAAAAAGTCTCAACTAGAAATGAAGTAAAACAATATCACAGATCAAATTTTTAAAAATCCAACAATTAATTTTTAACTTCCCCTTCCCACCTTAACCAAACTTCAAAGTCCCTTTTAACCAGAACCAAATTTTAAAGTTACTTTTTTTTACCTTAGTCCCTTAAAACTCAAACACAGACATATACACTGGTTAACCGAAAACAAGATCTAAAAAAAAAGATTTTTCGATCAGAGCTCTGTTACAAACAAAAAGCATTTGGGTTAACTAGTTGCCCATTTTGAAGGAAGCAGCAGATGAGTTATGTTGTTCCAAACCAGCATGCAGTCTAATTTCTGAGCACACACATCCAGGTAACCAGACAACAGTTCTCTTCAGGCGGCATTGAGAATTATTTTTAGCAGGCTTTCTTCAAACAGGAAACAAGATGACTCAACTCCGTGGACTTCACAAGGTCTGTTCTGGAACTTCTGGAAAATGAGCTGTGTTGTGGTCTTCTCTGCTTTCTTGACTTTTTCTTCAGACTTGACGTTATCTCTTTCCAGAAGGTAAAACCACACACACTGACCGACAACCAGAAAGCTTGTCAGTTTTTCTGTCCATCCCAGGTGTTCTCTGCGACAACGGGGCTTGTCTAATCAAAGGAGAACTTATCACTTTTCTGCCCGCTACCAGGGTTTCGGCTTCATCTCCAACCCGAGCCTTGTGATAACCAGTAACTCTGTTGCCAGTCCAGCTCCCTCTCAGTGACCTCTTGGTGGTTCAATTTTTAATTTTAAAAAAACGGTCCAACATTTATTCAGCTGAACCATAAATGCCTTTAGAAATATTTTTTTTTTTTACCAAAAAAGAATCACTTTTGTTACACTTGGTAAAGACAGATGCAACGTATTCATTTAATACCTCAACTATGCCCTCTGCATGCATGTGCAAATCCTCTGTGTGGCCCCTAATTGGTGCAACTCCTCCTTTTGCTACCTGTTTATACATCTATAGAAAACTTAGGAACTCCATTTAATTCTAGCCGCCAGACTCTTCTCATATTCTATTTTACTTCTCTTACTTGCTTTTATGCTTCCGCTCTGCCTGGTTCTGAGTAGGATTGTCTACCTGGCGTCTGTCATAAGCACACTTTTTCTTCTTCATCTTAATCTCTACGTCACTCACCTCTTTTGTAATTCAGGGAGCTCTGGATTTGTTTACACTACCTTTCCCCTTCGAAGGAATATACCTTGACTGAGCCCAAACTATCTCCTCTTTGATGGTAGCCCATTGTTCAGCTATTGTTTTCCTGCCAATCGTTGACTCCAATTTATTTTCCCCAGCTGCATTCTTACCCCGCTGAAGTTGGCCTTCCCTCAGTTAATTATTCTTACCCTTTGTCCTTTTATGTAGTCAGCCTAAACCTTATGATGTAATGACCACTGTCCTTTAAGTGCTTCCCTACTGGTATTTGATCCACTTGGCCCACCTCATTCCCAAGTAGCAGATCCAGCAGCGCCTCTTTTCTTGAATGAGGGTTTCAGCAGATGAGCTGAGGCAGGGATTTAGTCAGGTGATGTTACAGAGATGGAAATAGGCGATTGTGGTGATGGCACCAGTGTGAGGTTAGAAGCCTATTTTGTGGTCCAATGTGACACCAAGGTTGTGAACAGACTATAGTAATGTCAGACAGTTACTAGGAAGAAGGAAGGAATTGCTAGCTAGGGAAGGGAGATTGGAGCGGGAAGCAAAAACAAGGGGCTGAATTTTATTCTCCCCAGCGGAGTGCGAAACATTGGTGGCCCATATGTGCAGTCTGTGTCTGCTGTGCCACTGTGATGTAGCAGGCGACGGCCCATTTTAATACAGTGAACAGGCCGCCCACTCCACCCCCAATCACGTAACAGGGACGGCCTCAGCGACAACAGTAGTGCTGTCAGCTGTCTCTGTACAGACACTGGTGACATTTTTATAGGGCAACCAGACCTGCCACAAAAAGTGCAAAGTTTAACCCCGTACACACACCCCCGCCAGGGCACTGCAAATAAAATGTTGCCCATTTCCCCCCAAAAACTTACATTGTATAGTTGCCTTCCCACCAGCCCCGCCAAAGACTTAAACTGCCGAGTACCCTCGCAACCCAACAACTGTCCAAAGTGTAGAGTTTGCCCCTTCTTCCCCTACAATATTAATGCAGAGTTGACCACGCCCACCACAAGCACCAGCCAACACCCCCCACCCCATCAGTACTCTAAAAATCCTCCTTTCCCCCCTTCCCCACCACTGTGGTGCTGGCTTTCCCTGGAAGGGAAAGCGACGGTGTGTGAGAAGAAGGGTCACTGACCCGAAACGTTAACTCTGCCTCTCTTTCCACAGATGCTGCCAGACCTGCTGAGTGGTTCCAGCATTTCTGGATTTTATTTCAGATTTCCAGCATCTGCAGTATTATGCTTTTTTTATGAAGGTGTGTGACTGTCAGCCGCTGCATGGAAGATCCCGGGCTGTCAGTAAGATCAAAGGGAATTGGACTGAAATATATACATTAAGTTTATTGAAATATTTAAAGGAGGGTACCGCTGCCGAGTGGTTGTGGGGGAGGAGGCAGGGAGCCACGAGCCTCTGCACAGCTGGAAAGATCAGTCCCAGCAATCCCGATGTATGGCTCCATGGA
Source organism: Heterodontus francisci (assembly GCF_036365525.1). Taxonomy (NCBI): domain Eukaryota; kingdom Metazoa; phylum Chordata; class Chondrichthyes; order Heterodontiformes; family Heterodontidae; genus Heterodontus; species Heterodontus francisci. The sequence continues at coordinate 696,431 of NW_027141175.1, read as the reverse complement.
GACCTACATCAGGAGCCCAATAGAGTCCAGCCCAATGGTTTCAGTCTTCCCAATATTTCATTGGAGGAAATTTCTGCTCATCCAGTACTGGATGTTGCATAAGCAGTCTGATAATTTAACAGCAGTGGAGGAGTGGAGAGAGGTGGTGGTGAGGTAAACTTGATGGAGTTCTTTGATAAAACAATGGAGAGGGCTGATGAGGGTGGTGTGATTGAAGTTATATATATGGATGTTCAAAAGGTGGTTGATCAAATGACATTCAATAGACAGGTTAGCAAAACTGAACCCTATGGATTAAAGGGACAGTGATATTGTGGATATAACATTGGCTAATGAAAAGTCAACAGAGAGAAATGGTGAAAGGTTGTTGGTCAGACTCCAGGTGAGTATACAGTGGTGTTCCCCAGGACTCGATATTAGGACCACTGCTCTGTTTGCTCTTGGAGAACCCGGGGTGGGTAGGGCAGAGCCCCCTCCTCCTCCCAATTTACAGAGTTTCCCCTCTCTAGCCTCTGCTCCATTTGTAGGTCATGTAACTACTGTCCCCATAACTCGTCCAGAGTTCAGTTAGCAAATCCTCTGTCCTCCATGAATGTCTGCAGAAGCTCACAACGCAACCTCCAGAAAACCATCCATTAACTTTGCAATAACAGAAGTAAGTCAAAAGCACCTCACATGTAAGCTGAGTAAAAAATACACGCATATGAACTAGGAGCAGACGTAGGCCATTCGGCCCCTCGAGTCTGCACCGCCATTCAATCAGATCATAGCTGATCGGTTTGTGTTTCGAATTCCACACTCCCATCTAACCTTGATAACCTTTCATTCCCTGGCCTGATAAGAATCTATCTATCTCCACCTTAAAAATATTCAATGACCCCGTCTCCACCACCTTCTATGGCAGAGAATTCCAAAGTCACACAACCCTCCAGAGAAAAATGTTCTCCTCCTCTCTGTCCTAAAGCGGCGACCCCTAATTTCGAAACAGTGCCCCCTAGTACTGGACTCACCCACAAGAGGAAACATCCTTTCCTCATTCACCATGTCAAGGCCTTTCAGGTTCTTATAAACTTCAGTCAAATCTCTCCTCAACATACTAACTTCCAGTGAAAACAAGACCGTCCGTCCAACCTTTCCTCAGAACACAACCTGCTCATTCCTCGTATCAATCCAGTAAACCACATCTGAACCGCCTCCAAAGCATTCACATCCTCCATTAAATAAGGAGACGAAAACTACAGACAGTATTCGAGATGTGGTCTCACCAATGCCCTGTATAACTGAAGCATCACATGCTGACTTTTATTTTCAATTCCTCTTGTAATAAAGGAGAGCATTCCATTAGCCTTCTCTGTTACTTGCTGTACCTACCTACTAACAGTTTGTGACTCATGCACTACAGAACCTAGATCCCTCAGCACCTCGGAATTTTGCAGTCCTCCTGCCAAAGTGAAAAACTTCACATTTTCCCACATTATACTCCATCTGTCAGATTTTTTCCCCACTCACTCAACCTATCTATATTGGACTACAACCTCCTTATGTACTCTTCACAACATACTTTCCTACCTATCTTTGAGTCATCTACAAATTTAGCTAACATGCCATCGCTTCCCTCATCTAGGTCTTTCATATAAATTGTAAAATGTTGAGGCCCCAGCACAGACCCATGATGGACTCAACTTGTCACATCCTGCCAATCTGAAAAGGACCCATTCATGCATACTCCCTCTTTTCGGCAACCGGCCAATAAAACTTCGATCCAAGCTAATATGTTACCCACTACACCATGAGCTCCTACTTTGCGCAATAACCTTTTATGTGGCACCTTGTCTAATGCATTCTGGAAATCCAAGCGCAGTATGTCAAAGGGCTCCCCTTTACCCATTTTGCATGTTACTCCTTCAAAGAACTCCAATAAATTGGTTAAAGATGACTTCCCTTTCACAAAACAATGCTGTCTATTCGCGATTACCTTGAGTTTTTCTAAGTTCCCAGCGAAAGCCTCCTGAATGATCGATTCAAACATCTTCCCCACGACAGATGTCAAGCTAACTGGCCTATAGTTACCTGCTTTCTGCATCCCCCTCTTCTTGAATAGAGGGGTTATATTTATTACTTTCCAGTCTGATGGAACCGTTCCAAAATTAGTGAACTTTGAAAAATTAACAACAACACGACTACTACCTCATTAGCCACCTCTTGCAAGACTCTAGGATGAAGCACATCAGGACCCGGGGACTTTTCAGCCCGCAACTCCATAAGTTTGCTCAGTAATGCTTCCCTGGCAATTGTATTTTCACCAAGTTTCTCTCTTCCTTCCATCTCCTGATTTACAGCTACTACTGGAATGTTTCTTGTATCCTCTATAGTGAAGACAGAAACAAAATATTTGTTCATTGCATCCGCTGTTCCCTTTTTATCCACTATTAACTCCACATTCTCACTGTCCAGAGGACCAACGCTCGTTTTACTTAATCTTCTCCTTTTTAAATACGCCGAGAAACTCTTGCAATCCATTTTTACATTTCTAGCTAGCTTCCTATCATACTCGAATGTCTTTCTCCTGATTAACCCGTTAGCCATTGTCTGCTGTTCTTTATATTCTGACCAATCATCTGAACTGCCACTCATCTTTGCACAATTATCTGCCTTTTCCTTAAGAGTGATGTTTTCCGTAATTTCTTACGAAACCGCTGGTGGGTCCTCCACCTTATAGTAGGAATATACTAATTATGGAGTATTCCTGAAATATCCCCTTAAATGTCTGCCACTGCTTCTCTATTGATCTATCTCCAAGACGAGTAACCCAGTTCACTTCAACGAGCTCAACTTTCATGCCCAAATAGTTTCCCTTATTCACGTTTAAAATACTGATCTTAGATCCACTCTTCTCTCTTTCAAACTGGATGTGAAATTCAGTCATAATGTGGTCGCTGCTACCTAGAGGTGCCTTTACTCTGAGATCATTAATTAATCCTGTCACATTACATTATACGAAGTCTAATATAACCTTATCTCTGGTTGTTTCCAGAACGTGCTGCTCCAAGAAACTACCTCGAAAGCATTCTATGAACTCTCCATCCAGGCTACTGTTCCTAATCTGATTTTTCCAGTTTATATGTAGATTAAAATCACCCATGATTATTGCCGTATGTCTATCACAAGTAAGCAATGTTTCTTCTTGTATACGATGTCCTACATTGTGATTACTGTTAGGAGGTCTGTAGACCACTCCTGCTAGGGACTTCTTTCTCCTGGTATTCCTCACCTCCACCCAAATCGATTCCACATTTTGATCTCCTGAACCAAGGTCATCTCGAACTAATGCCCCAACACCATCCTTGATTAACAGTGTCACCCCTCCACATTTACCTAGCTTCCTATTCTTCTTGAATGTCAAATATCCCTCAATATTCAGGACCAGGAAGCCTGGTTCTTTTAAAAATACTAGAGGGGATTCCTGGTGCTGCTCAATGTATGCTCAGTTGTGAGTGACTAACACACGCGATCAGTGGACACGCACGGACCAAGTTTCAAAGATGTACATATTAGCTGCTAGAAAGGGACATTGACGTTACTCCAAACCCCTCCTCAGACTAACAGCAAATGCACAGTACACCCAGGCTAGATCCCTACACAGAATGGGGGACTGTGCTGGCCACACTAGAAGTGGTTGGCTGTTCCATTCACATCGTTTTTATAGATCCAGGTTTTTGTTACATTGGCACCAGTGGCACCTTAGTGTAAAAATCACAGCCGGAGGTGCTAGGGAGGGGAAAGAAATTCACTTTCAAAAGGGAATTTAAAAAAGTTTCAAAGGCATAAGATTTACAAGAATATGTGAAATCGAGAGGGGAATAGGGCTAATTGGAGTGGTGAGGCCATGGAGAGATCCAAAGACAAGAATGAGAATATTAAAATTAAGGTGTTGCCAGACCGGAAGACAATGTAGATCAGTGAGCACAGGGGTGATGGGTGATCAGGATTTGGTGTGAGTTAGAACACAGGCAGCAGATTTCTGGATGGGCTGTGGTTTATGGAGGTTAATAACTGGGAGGGTGACCAGGATAGAATTGGAAGGTGACCAGGATAGAATTGTAATAGTCAAGTGTGGATTTAACAAAGGCACAGATGAGGGTTTATGCGGTAGATGGGCTGAGGCAGAGGTGGAGACGGGACATATTACAGAGGTGGTGATAGGCAGGGTTGGTGATGGAGAGAATATGGAGATGAACTCAGCTCAGTGTCAACTGGATGCAGAGGTCGCAAACAGTCTGCTTCAGCCCCAGACATTGGGCAGTGAGGGGAATGCAGACAGTGGATAGGGAATGGAGTTTGTGGCAGTGACTGAAGACAATGGCTTCAGACTTCCCAAGATTGACATGACAAGAACATTAAATTTGTAAAGTATGTTTATAGTTCGAAACGTTGGATACAGAGACTCACCAGGGACACCAATAATAGCGAGGATGGGATAATAAATCGTTTGAATCATCTTCAGTGCATAATAGATCCGATCATCTAATGTTAGCCAAAAATAATCTGCAGTAACTAGGCCAAACCAATAGGAGAAACTCCTGCTTCCCATTGTAGTAACATCCCAAGCTATTTTTCTCATGTTCTGACCCATTGTTGTAACATTCCAATCTATTGTTCTCAGATTCTGACCCATTGTTGTAACATTCCAATCTATTGTTCTCAGATTCTGATCCATTGTTGTAACATTCCAATCTATTGTTCTCAGATTCTGATCCAGTGTTGTAACATTCCAATCTATTGTTCTCAGATTCTGATCCATTGTTGTAACATTCCAATCTATTGTTCTCAGATTCTGACCCATTGTTGTAACATTCCAATCTATTGTTCTCAGATTCTGGTCTATCCTCTCTCTCGCTGGGGCTGCTGAACCTTGATAGCGCCGGACTGATGCTGTTGTTGACACTATGGGATAACACACAGAAAGGAGCCCTGTATTAATAGAAGAGGGAAACCCTCCAGCGACACAATTAGGGTCCATGGTGACTGACATTAATTACAATCACTGAACAAACAGGTTCAGTTAACCCCTTTCAATCCAACTCTTCTTGTGCCACAATAAAGTAGACCATTTACCCTGTCTGAATGGGATGTGTGGGGGATGCTGAGGGAAGGAATGTTGAAAATAGCAGAGGTAGTGACAGAATGTTCCAATCCTCCTTGGATATGGGCTTGATGCCAGAGATGGGAGGGTTGTAAATGTTACACTCGGTTTAAAAAAGGAGAGATGGAGCAAACGGTGTAATTACTGACCAGTCAGTCTAACGTCGCTGGTGGGAAATTTCTAGACTTCACAGCCCAGGACAAAAACATTCGTTGCTTGGAAAAAAACACGGGACAATAAATACACGGGACGGCAGCAGGGATATGGTAATGACAAATCATATCTGGCAAAGCCCAACAACAACTTACATTTTTTGGTCAAAGCAGGAGGTATTAAGTAGTGTCTTAAGGGAGGAAAGTGAGGCAAAGAGGCAGTGACAGTGGTATAGCGGTAATGTCACTGAACTAGAAAACCAGAGGTTCAGGCTAATGCCATGGGTTCAATTCCCACATGGCAGTTGGTGGGAATTAAAATTCAATCAATTAATAATTTCAATTCATTAATAAATGTCTGGAAATGAAATTTAGTCTCAGTAATGGTGCCATGAATCTATCATCGATTGTTGTAAAAACCGATCTGATTTACTAATGTCCTTTCGGGAAGGAAATCTGCTGTCCTTACGTGATCTGTCCTCCATGTGACTCCAGACCCTCAACAATGTGGTTAACCCTTAACTGCCTGGTGAAATGTCCCAGCAAGTCACTCATTTGTCAAGGGCAATTAGGGATGGGAACAAATGCTGGCCTTGCCAGCGATGCACATATCCCACACACGAATAAAATAAAAGAGGTGTAGTTAGGGAATTCCAGAGCTTTGGGTCTAGGCAGCTGAAGACCTGGCTGGCAGTGGAGCAATGATGAAAATCAAGCATACACAAGAGACCAGGTTTGGAGGAGTGCAGATGTCTTGGAGGGTTGTGGGGCTGGTGAATATTACATAGATAAGGAGGTGTGAGGACATCGAGGGAGTTGCAAACACGGTTGAGTATTTTAAAATCAAGACATTGCTTAACTGGCAGCAGATGTATGTCAGTGATCGGGGAACGGGACTTGGTGTGAGTTTACACAAGAGCAGCAGAGTTTGGATGACCTCAAGTTTACAGAGAGTAGAATGTGTGAGACAAGCCAGGAGTGTGTTAAAATCTGGAATAGAAAGCTAGTCTCAGTCATGGAGCCATGAAACTATCATCGTTTTTTGTTAAACACCATCTGATTCACTAATGTCCTTTAGGGAAAGAAATCTTCCGTCCTTTCCTGGTCTAGCCCACATATGACTCTAGACTCACAGCAATGTTATTGACTCTTAACTGCACTCTGTAAAGGCCTAGCAAGCAACTCTGTTGAAGCATTTGAAAAGAAGGCTGAGAGTTTTTAAATTGATGTGTTGCTGACCAGGATCCAATGTCGGTCAGTGAGTTCAGGGGGTGATGGGTGAACATGACTTGGTGTGAGTTAGGACATGGGCAGCAGTGTTTTTCATCACCTCAAGTTTATGGCGGGTAGAATGTGGGAGACCAGCCAGGAGTGTGATGGAATAGTCAAGTCTACAGGTAACACAGGCAAGGGGGAGTGTTTCATCAGCAGAGGAGCTGAGACAGGGATGAAGTCGTCCTATGTTAAGGGGGTGGAAATAGGCAGTTTTATTGATAGCGTGAATATTTGGTAGGAAGCTCATCGCAGGAGCAACTATGACACCAGGTTGTAAACACTTTGCTTTAGTCTCAGACAGTTGCCAAGGAGAGGGATGGAGTCTGTAGCTAAGAAATGTTTGATGTGGGGTTTGAAAACACTGGCTTTAGTTTTCTTAATATTTAATTGGCCTGGCAGATGTGTGAAGTGATACATTGTGGAAAGATTTTATAATATTGTTTACTCATGGGTTGTGGGTGTCGCTGGCTGGGCCAGCAGTTATCACCCACCCCTAATAGCCTTTGAGAAGGTGATAGCGAAATGCAGGTGGATGAATGAGGAGAGATAACACAACTTTAAAGGTGGTGAGAATAACAGAGAGACCTGGGGTGTTTGTGTGCAATCTTTGAAGTGAGCTGGACAGGTTAACAAACAGTTAACAAAGAAAATAGATTCCTAGGTTTTATTAATAGAGATACAGAGTCGAATAGTCAGGATGTTATGTTACACCGATAGAAAAGACTAGATCGGCTCCACCTGGAGCATTGTGTCCAATACAGAGAACCACATTTTAGGAAGGACATGAGCCCATTGGAGAGGGGATAAAAGAGTTTTACTGGAATTTTTCCAGGGATGAGGGATTACAGTTATGTAGCTGGGATGGTTCAACTTAGAGCAGGGAAATGTAAAATCAGATCTGATCGAGATGCGAAGCAGAAAGCAGAGAGTAGTGGAGAATATTTATTGTTCAGTCTGGAGGGAAGTACACAATGGCGTTCCCCTGTTCTGAAGAAGGGTCACTGACCTGAAATATTAACTCGACTTCTCTCTCCACAGATGCTCCCAGACCTGCTGTGTATTTCCAGCATTCCTTGTACTTATTTCAGATTTCCATCATCCTCAGTATTTTGCTTTTATTATCCCGAGGGTCACTGTTGGGATCACTGTTGCAGTATGTTAATACAATGGGCTTGTGTACAGAGGGGATAATGTCAAGGTTTTGTGATGAGTAGAAACTCAGAAATGTTAATAAACAGTGAGAAGGATAGTAACAAACTTCAGGAGGACAGAGACTGACTGGTGTAATGGACAGGAACATGGCAGATGTAATTTAACACAGTGAAGTGTGAAGTGAGACACGGGTAGGAAGTATGAGGAGAAACAATATGAAATAAATGGTACCATTATAAAGCGGGTGCAGGATTAGAGAGACCTGCGGCGTACACACACAGATCTTTGATGGTAACATGTAGTGTCCTTGGTGTCAGAGAGAGAGGCACAGAGTAATAAAACTCATGAGGAAATGCTGATGTTTGGACATCATTGGTTAGGTCTCAGCTGGAGGATTATGTCCAATTCTGGTCACCACACTTTGATAAGGATGTCAAGGACTTAGTGAAGAGACTGAGGTGATTTACTAGAATGATACCAGGGATCTGGGAATTCAGTTATGTGGAGAGATTGGAAAAGCTGGGATTGTTCTCTTTGGAGCAATGAAGGGTAAGGGGTGATTTAATATATAATTCAAAATCATTAAGGGTTTTGATAGGGTAATTAATATGAAACTGTTTCCAGTGTCAGGAAGTTCAGTATTAAGAAGACACAGATTGAAGGTAATTGACAAAGAACCAGAGGTGAAATGAGGAGAATTTTCTTACACAGCGAGTTGTTGGGATGTGGGATTCACTGCCTGAAAACATGGTGGAAGCAGATTCAATAATATCTTTCAAAAGGGAATTTAGCAAATACTTGAATAGGAAAAAAGGAGACTGCGGAAAGTTGAGGGGGTGGGTGTTGGTGGTGGAATTCATTAAGTAGCTCATTCCAAGAGACAGCACTGAAACAATGGGCCGAATAGCCTCCTTTTGTACTGCATCAGTCTCTGATTCTATGAGAAACAGACAGAGAGTGTAAAGAGCGAGTGAGGACATGCGTAAGTGGGGAAGGAAGATAGATATAGCGAGAACATTGGGTTTGCTTCGTTTTTCGGGTGTAGGGATTGTAATTCGTGATCTGCCCTTGCCTATTCATGTTGAGGCAGGTGACACACAAACTTCCTGCTGTCTTCTCATTTCCACGAATTCTATGTACCGCCTAGGGTGACACGCGGTGCTGTCTGTCTGCTGGGGCCTAAGGTTGTGTGAAGCTGGCTCGTGTTTCATCTATGATTCAGCTCTTAAAGACAGTCTGTTCCTCTTAAAGGGAGGTTGCACTGAATCACAGGAGGCTGCTGCTGACTGTGAAATGCCGCAATTAGAGACAAGGTAAATGGAGTACTATGACAGAGAGAGGGTTCTGCGGTTCACGGATGTGGTGCTGGAGGCGTTAGTCATGGAGGGTGACATGAGCAGACAGGCCATGTTCCCATGGGGTGGGGTGCAGACCCTCAAGAAATGCACTTCGAAGTTAATAGGAGCAGGTGGCCAGGGAGGTCAGTGCAAGAAGTCTGGCCCCGAGGACCTGGCAGAAGAGCCAGAAGAAGTTAAATGAACTCACACGGGTGGTCAAAAACAGTGAATTCATCTCCACATGACATCTCCTGCCCTCAACACCAGTAACCTCTCACACTGCTCAATGAACCACACCCCCATCACTCACCCATCAGCTGTCCCTAACACTCAGGACCCACACCTAACATTCACATACTCCATCTCACCCTCACACACCTTCCACTGATACCAGCCTCACATCCACCTCTCCCTGCCTCCACATGCCTCCAGCTCTTCAGCTATGGCAGGCACATCACCCAAACACAGTGCAACACAATCAATGACATTCTGCCCTCTCTCTTACAGGACAAGGTGGCTCATAAACACAGGGAGCAGCAGTGATCCGGTGGTGACCAGGCATACCTTCATCCCCTGAGCCTGAGGGAGGAGATGATTCTCCACATCATGGAACCGGCTGTGACAGAGCCCGTGGCATCCAGCATCACCGAGAGCATTCAGGATGATGTTATGTTGCTGCCTTATGTTCCTTCTTAACACCCACCTCCCCCAAATCCTACTGTCTGGGAAGAAGTACAAGCTGCAGATGGTGGGACCATGGACCTCCTGCTTTCCATCCCATTCCCAATCCCTCACCACAACCCTCCCCTTCTGATTTTATACTTTCCAATGATAACCCAGAACTGCCAGCTTCCCAGTCACAGCAGCTCCAGGTGACAGAGAGAGAGCAGCAGCACATCACTGATGGTGAAGCCCCACCACTTGGTCTGAAACTCACAGTCACCAGATCAAATACTTTCACTATGTGTACCTTAGAGGCTGGTATAGAGTCGGAATCTGCATGTGGTGAGTCACCGAGCACGAGTGAGCTGCAGCCAGGCCAGGGGGAAAGGATAGTTCATGTGTCAGATCACCGGAGGGCGAAGTCACAAACGAGTTATAATCCACAGGACTCAGATGTGAACATTGCTGGAACAACAGACAGGGGAATGCTGATCGACATGTACACTGAGATACTTTGTCCATTGACAGTCTGTTGTCACTGTCAAAGAACATGGAGGAGTCCGACTCCAGCATGGCACAGGACATTGCACAGAGTTTGAAGCACATTCTTTCCCATGTGGAAGTGGTCACTAACTCCATGACAGCACTAGCGGACCCAGCTGTGATACAATTGTTGGTGACCATTGTCTCAGCTTCCACTGCAGCACAGATGGCAGACACCCAACGTCTCAGTGCTGCATTGCAAACTCAGACTCAGATTGCTTGCTGCCATGTAGGATCAGACTGCTGTCATCATGGCTGTGGATCTCAGTGTTCAAAGGATTTTGCAGGATCTCACAGCAGTCCACCAATCTGTGATCCAGTAGATTACTAGGATTCCTGAGGTGTCACCCTGTGGGAGTGACAGTGTCTCCGTGGAGCATGAACCTGCTGTCCTCTCTCTGGATGACAGTATTTGTTCTCCCTTCACTGTCACTCCACCAGTGTCCTTGCTGTTACACATCAGCCAGCCCAGGCTGCTGCTGCCTATGTCGAGGTGGTGCAGTCCGAATCCAAGCCCTCAAAACCCAGAGCTGCTCGAGGACGTCCTACAAGGCCATATGCAGTCTCCCCAGTGAAAGTCAGCAGCCTTCCATCAACCATGCTGCAGACACTGGGGAAACACTGTGTAGGATCCCTAGCAAAGTCGAGGGAACCCACAAGACAGTCACTAAGGGAATCCACAAGGGTGAATAGTTGCGTTGTGTTTGCATAATTGGATGTGCTGTTGGATAAAGATGGTAATGAACAGGTTTTTATTGCAGGATGGTGACCAAGCGGAATCTGTGATGGGGCATCTCAGATGGGGACAATGGTGGAGAATGGGGAATCCGTGGTGGGAAAGTGAAGTTGACCTTTGGCAACCGGAATCTTAGCAGGCAATCGCCGGCAGCCTGTCCGGGTGGAAGGCATCCAGGAAATATTCTGGAAATATCCTGGTTGGTTGGCGATGAATGGTGGGGTTTGAATTCCTTGGGGGTGAATCATGAGCCATGTAAAGACAGGGTAGTGATTCTCTCCGAGGAGCTATATTCTGGTTCTCCACAGAGTTCTGAAGTTCGTGGGAACAGAGGAGGAGGTGTCGGGCGTCTTGCAAAGCATTAAGGTAAATAGGTCCCCAGGGCCTGATGGGAACTAACGCAGAATACTGAGGGAAGAAATTTCTGGGGCCTTGACAGAAATCTTTGCATCCTCATTGGCTCTAGGTGATGTTCCAGAGGACTGGGGAATAGCAAATGTTGTTCCTTTGTTTAAGAAGGATAGCAAGGATAATCCAGGAAATTAGAGGCCGGTGAGCCTCTGGTCAGTGGTATGGAAATTATTATAGAGGATTTTTCGGGGCAGGATTTACTTCCATTTGGAAACAAATAAACTTATTAGTAGCGAGAGGCAGCATGGTTTTGTGAAGGGGAAGTCGTGTCTCACTAACTTGATCGAGTTTGTTGAGGAAGTGACGAAGATGATTGATAAAGGAAGGGCAGTGGATGTTGTCCATACAGACTTCTGTAAAGCCTTTGACAAGGTCCCTCATGGCAGACTGGTGCAAAAGGTGAAGTCACACGGGATCAGAGGTGAGCTGGCAAGATGGATACAGAACTGGCTCGGTCATAGAAGACAGAGGGTATCAGTGGAAGGGCGCTTTTCTGAATGGAGGGCTGTGAATAGTGGTGTTCCGCAGGGATCAGTGCTGGGACCTTTGCTGTTTGTAGTATTTCTAAACGATTTGGAGGAAAATGTAGCTGGTCTGATTAGTAAGTTTGTGGAAAACACAAAGCTTGGTGGAGTTGCGGATAATGATGAGGATTGTCAGAGGATACAGCAGGATATGGATCGGTTGGAGACTAGGGCGGAGAAATGGCAGATGGAGTTTTATCCAGACTCTCGCTGGCACGAGGGTGTCAATATAAATTTGTGTTTACATTCCCGGACAACTGTACACCTGGATGTGTCTCCCCCAGGGATTAGATGATAGTCCGTCAACATTCCACCAGTGGTTGGACATAGATCCGGTGTTACAGGTGCCGGACCCACCCCCTACCCTTTGCCCTCGATGTCGCTACCACAGATACCACCTTATCAGCGGTATTCCTTCAGAAGAAACATGGCCGATTCTGCCGAGTGGAATACGCATCTCACTTGTTAAGATCAGTAGAAAGGGCCTTTACAATGTGTGAAAAAGATTTGCTGGCCGTCTTCTGGGTGATTCAAAATTTTACGTTTATTGTCAGCCTCAGCCCCGTTACTATCTTAACTGAACACACACCCTTCCAGTTGCTACTGGATGGACGGTTGAAGGACGGTAATGTTATATTGTCAGCCTCAGCCCTGTTACTATCCTAACTGAACACACACCCTTCCAGTTGTTTGTGGAAGGACGTCTGAAGGACGGTAATGTTATATTATCAGCCTCAGCCCTGTTACTATCCTAACTGAACACACACCCTTCCAGTTGTTATTGGATGGACGGTTGAAGGACGGTAATGTTATATTGTCATCCTCAGCCCTGTTACTATCCTAACTGAACACACACCCTTCCAGTTGTTACTGGATGGACGGTTGAAGGACGGTAATGTTATATTGTCAGCCTCAGCCCTGTTACTATCCTAACTGAACACACACCCTTCCAGTTGTTACTGGATGGACGGTTGAAGGACGGTAATGTTATATTGTCAGCCTCAGCCCTGTTACTATCCTAACTGAACACACACCCTTCCAGTTGTTACTGGATGGACGGTTGAAGGACGGTAATGTTATATTGTCAGCCTCAGCCCTGTTACTATCCTAACTGAACACACACCCTTCCAGTTGTTACTGGATGGACGGTTGAAGGACGGTAATGTTATATTGTCAGCCTCAGCCTTGTTACTATCCTAACTGAACACACACCCTTCCAGTTGTTACTGGATGGATGGTTGAAGGACGGTAATGTTATATTGTCAGCCTCAGCCCTGTTACTATCCTAACTGAACACACACCCTTCCAGTTGTTACTGGATGGATGACTGAAGGACGGTAATGTTATATTGTCAGCCTCAGCCCTGTTACTATCCTAACTGAACACACACCCTTCCAGTTGTTACTGGATGGACTGTTGAAGGACGGTAATGTTATATTGTCAGCCTCAGCCCCTTTACTATCCTAACTGAACACACACCCTTCCAGTTGTTACTGGATGGATGACTGAAGGACGGTAATGTTATATTGTCAGCCTCAGCCCTGTTACTATCCTAACTGAACACACACCCTTCCAGTTGTTACTGGATGGATGACTAAAGGACGGTAATGTTATATTGTCAGCCTCAGCCCCGTTACTATCCTAACTGAACACACACCCTTCCAGTTGTTACTGAATGGATGACTGAAGGACGGTAATGTTATATTGTCAGCCTCAGCCCTGTTACTATCCTAACTGAACACACACCCTTCCAGTTGTTACTGGATGGATGACTGAAGGACGGTAATGTTATATTGTCAGCCTCAGCCCTGTTACTATCCTAACTGAACACACACCCTTCCAGTTGTTAGTGGATGGACGGCTGAAGGAAGGTAATGTTATATTGTCAGCCTCAGCCCCGTTACTGTCCTAACTGAACACACACCCTTCCAGTTGTTAGTGGATGGGCGGTTGAAGGACGGTAATGTTATATTGTCAGCCTCAGCCCTGTTACTATCCTAACTGAACACACACCCTTCCAGTTGTTAGTGGATGGACGGCTGAAGGTCGGTAATGTTATATTGTCAGCCTCAGCCCCGTTACTATCCTAACTGAACACATGCCCTTCCAGTTGTTACTGGATGGACGGCTGAAGGTCGGTAATGTTATATTGTCAGCCTCAGCCCCGTTACTATCCTAACTGAACACATGCCCTTCCAGTTGTTACTGGATGGATGGCTGAAGGTCGGTAATGTTATATAGTCAGCCTCAGCCCCGTTACTATCCTAACTGAACACACACCCTTCCAGTTGTTACTGGATGGATGACTGAAGGACGGTAATGTTATATTGTCAGCCTCAGCCCCGTTACTATCCTAACTGAACACACACCCTTCCAGTTGTTAGTGGATGGACGGTTGAAGGACGGTAATGTTATATTGTCAGCCTCAGCCCTGTTACTATCCTAACTGAACACACACCCTTCCAGTTGTTACTGGATGGACGGTTGAAGGACGGTAATGTTATATTATCAGCCTCTGCCCCGTTACTATCCTAACTGAACACACACACTTCAAGTTGCTAGTGGATGGATGACTGAAGGACGGTAATGTTAGTCAGAATCACATTGCTCGGTGGACCTTGCTCTTGCAAAGTTGATATATTTCAGTAAAAAAGGAAAATACTTTGACATGCTTGGCAGACAATTTAATCTACCAGGCTGAACCCCATGAGTGTCAGGTTTTGACAGAAAAGGCCCTCAAGGGACATTTTGTGTCAAAATCATTGCGGGGCGGGAGTGTCCAATGGAAGAAATCAGAAATCAAACCAGCACTCAACATTTTTGTTGATGGTTCATCTGCAGTGGAGGATGGGATTAGGCAGGCAAAGTGCGGATTACATATACAGGATCATAATGGAAAACCTATTAAAGACATTGCCTGACAGTTACTGGCGAGTTTAAGTGTGCAGCATGCCGAACTAGCTGCAGTCACTTTGTGGTGACACAACCACATGTTTCCCCCACTGATTGATATAAATTCTGACAGTATGTACGTGTGTAACAGTTTAACCGAGTACCTACCTCTGTGGGAAGCGAGAGGTTTTGTGTCAGCAGATGGCAAACCTTTTCCATCTGTCCTATTACTACAGAGAATAGTAGATGCAGCGAGGAGAGGATTACAGAAAATACTATGATATATTGACCTATGTTGTGAAAATTGGAAAGGAGATAATTGGGACAACTTTGTCTAAGTGCAGTCTGGAAAACCAGGTGGTCATCTGTCCTCACTCTATATATATATATATATATATATATATACATACATACATATAAAACAGCAGAATCAAAATGTGAATTTAATACCACTATAAATTGCAGTATGGAAACTAGGAAGGCATTATCAGGTTAACCCATGTGGCCTATAAGGCAAAGGGGACATATTGCTTAACCACCACAATGAAGGAGTACCAGTATGGACATAACCGGATTTGTCTGGTGAGCAAAAGTACGTTGCTTTTCAACCCACAAATACCAACTGGAGTAGAGAAGATGGAGTTGGTCGGCATACATAAAAGAAAGACAGAAACGATAATTGTTACAGAAAGTATTAAGGACGACTTGATAAATTACCTGCGGGAATATTAATAAGCTATTCAGCCATTGCCCATACGTTTGGGTCAAGAGAGGCAGCAACGAGAAACCATTGCTGTAGTGTACTACAATCTGGAACAACAGTGGAAGATGATACAAGTTCAGATTGATGAGATAAATGATTCTACCTGGTGGGAGGACTTATGGAACTGGGGGTCAAACGTGAAGATACACCCTGGATTAGAAATATCTCCCATGTCCTGATAGTCGTTTCGGGTGTCATGGTGATAGATGTGACATACTTAATTCGGAAACTTAAGAAATTGATTAAGGAATGTGAGAGGATGTATGAACACAGGTTGGACAGCTACCTTAAAGGCAATCAGTATTCGAACTTGCTCCATTAAAATATTGACAGTTAATTATGTAACACGAGGGTAGTTGTATAACTATTGGTAGATACTTAAAATGAATTAATGAATGACAAATGTATTCTAAAAGTTAATTTGCGACTGCGTTATGCTCGCACAAGCGATTAATTATGTAACAACGATGTTAACATTGTGCTTTCTTTAACATTTCACTGCTTATGATCTTGCGTTAACAATGAAATTATAATTGCACAAGTGTACTACCTGAGAGACATGAGAGTGTGATCCATTGGGCATAGCCCTGCATGATCAGAGGGGGACGGGGGGTGGGGGGGGGGTGTGTGTGGTGGTGGGTGTAGACTCAGGAAAAACACATAAAAACGTAATTGAAGCAATGAGGCTCGTCACACAACAATACACAACGTTTTGAAACATAGAGGGGCTGGTTAGAAGGAGCACAGCAAACAGATGGTCAAGGAATTGTGGACCATACAGAAAAGCAGGCTGAAACAAGAGAGAGATTCTACCAGACAGTGTCCCTGCACAAACCAGATAAAGGAGTTTCTATTGGCATGAGGTCGGATTAGACTCACAGTAGACAATGGCTGAAAATGGTGACAGCACGAGAACCCCGAGGAAGAACACTCAAGAAAATTCCCTGAGTCATGAACTCAGAGAATAGAAGGGCAGCTGCCATTCTGAGACTGATCACCTCGTGTCTTGGGGTAGTATAACATGCAAGTAGTGAGTGCTTGTACCTGATGATTTAATGTGTGAATAAACATTGATATACCTTCCACCAGTCCGATTCTGTGAATTCTTCAAGAGTAAGTGCAGATTAGGCACAGCAACAATCTGATAGCTCTATACAGGGTCTTACCAGGAACATAAACACAAACAACGCCACGAGAGAAAATTACACGACCAGTAACAAAATTAGCAATGCTTCGTAGAGTTTACAGCCTTTATCAAAGACTCACCAGGAGTAACAACAACAGCAAAGAGGGATGAGAAAATGACAGGGGCAGTAATTCAGTTAAACACGGTTTATAGAATTAATAGCTGGATAAAGAGTCTTACCAGGAACACCAATAATAGCGAGGATGGGATAGTAAATATATTGAATAACCTGAAGAGCTGAAACGATCCGATAGTCTAATGAGTACCAGTCATAATATGTGGAAAGATCGTCAAATTGCCAGATGAAACTCCTGTCCATTGTTGTAACATTACAATCTATTGTTCTCAGATTCTGATCTATCCTCTTACTCTGTCTGGAGCTGTTGGTCCCTCTTACTGCCGGGTTTGATGCTCCTGTTGACACTATGTGATAATACATTGAAATGACTCCCATATTAATAGAAGATGGAAACCCTCCAGTGAAACAATTAGGGTCCATGGAGACTGACATTAATTCCAGTCACTGAACAAAAGGTTCAGTTAACCCCTTTCAGTCCAGCACTGTTTGTACCACAATAAAGTAGAACATTTATCTGGTCTGGATGGGATGTTTGAGAGATGCTGAGGGAAGGGAAGGTGGGAATAGCGGAGGCACTGGACAGAATCTTTCAATCCTCCTTGGATATAGGAGTTGTGACAGAGGGCTGGAGGGTTGTAAATGTTACACCCTATTTGAAAAATAGGAGAGATGGGGTAGACACTGTATTTACTGACCAGACAGTTTAATGTCACTGATGGGGAAATTTCATAACCCAGGACAAATATATTCATTGCTTTGAAAAACATGGAATAATAAATAGACAGCAGTAGGAATATGGTGATGACAAAGCATGTCTGGCAAACCTCAACAACAACTTATATTTATCTAGTGCTTTTAATGTTATAAAACATCCCAAAGTACTTCACAGGATCATTATGAAGCAAAGTATGACACTGAGACACAACAGGAGATATTAGATCAGATGGCCAACAGCTTGAAGAAAGAGATAGGTTTTAAGGAGTACTTGAAAGGAGGAAAGCGAGACGGAAAGGCAGTGACCGTAGCGGAGTGGTAATATTACCAAAATTGTAATACCGAGGATCAGGCTGATTCCCTGAGGACATGGGTTCAAACCCCACCGTGGCAACTGGTGCAATTTAAATTTCAATAAGTTATAACATTCAATTAATTAATACAAATCTGCATTTGAAAGCTATTCTCATCAATGGTGCCATGAAACTATCATTGATCATCGTTAAAAAAAAAACAGCCTGGATTATTGATGTTCTTTTGCAATGGAAATCTGCCATCCTTATATGGTCTGGCCTCCATGTGACTCCAGACCCACAACGATGTGGTTGATTCTAAACTGACTTCTGAAATGTCCAGCAAACCACTCAGTTATCAAGGGCAATTGGGGATGGGCAACAAATGCTGGTCTTGTCAGTGACACCCACATCGCATGAAAGAATGAAAAAAGAAAACTGTGCAGTGAGGATATTCCAGAACTTTGGGCCTAGGCAGCTGAAATCCCGGACGCCAGTGGTGTAGGGATTAAAATCAGGGCTACACAAGAGGCTGAAATTAGAGGAGCACATGTCTCGCAGTGGGTTGTAGAGGTGGAGGAGATTACAGATATATGGGGGTGGGGTGGGGGAGAGACCATGGCGGCATCTGAAAACGAGGATGAGAATTTTAAAATCAAGACATTGCTTGACTGGGAGCCAATGTCGGTCAGTGATAGATGAACGGGACTTGGTGTGAGCTAAGGCATGGGCAGCAGAGTTTTGGATGACCTCAAGTTTACAGAGAGTAGAATGTGGGAGATCAGCCAGGAGTGAGTTGGAATAATCACATCTAGAGGTGACAAAGGCATCAATGAGGTTTCAGCAGCAGATGGGCTGAGACAGAGGTGAAGTCGGGCGATGTTACTGAGGTGGAAATAGGCGGTTGTAATGATATCCTGAAATGAGGTTCAAGCTCATTTTGTGTTCAAATGTGCCACCAAGGTTGTAAACATACTGTCCGAATCTCAGACTGTTACCAGGGAGAGGGATGGGATCAATAGCAAGGGAACAGAGTTGACGTGGGGTGTGAAAACAATGTCTTCAGTCTTCCCAATATTTAATTGGAGGAAATTTCTGCTCATCCAGTACTGGATGTCGGATAAGCAGTCTGATAATTTAACAACAGTGGAGGAGTGGAGAGAGGTGGTGGTGAGGTAAACATGATGGAGTTATTTGATAAAACAATGGAGAGGGTTGATGAGGGTGGTGTGATTGAAGTTATATATATGGACGTTCAAAAGGTGTTTCATTAAGTGACATTCAATAGACAGGTTAGGAAAACTGAACCCTATGGATTAAAGGGACAGTGACAGTGTGGATATAACATTGACTAAGGAACAGTAAACAGAGAGAAGTGGTGAAAGGTTGTTGTTCAGACTCAATGACAGTATACAGTGGTGTTCCCTCGGGCTCAGTATTAGGACCACTGCTCTTTTTGCTCTTGGAAAACACGAGGTATGTAAGGCAGAGCCCTCTCCTCCTCGCTCTTTACAGAGCTTCCCCTCTCTGCAGCCTCTGCTCCATTTGTTGATCATGTTACAGACACAGCGACACTGTAACTACAGTCCCCATACCTCGTCCAGAGTTGGGTCACCAAATCCTCCGTCGACCCTGAATGTCTGCAGCAGCTCACAACACAACCTCCAGAAAACATCCAGAGCACCTCGACTAACTTTACAATGGCAGAAGTAAGTTAAAAGCCCCTCACCTGTAGGTTGGATGCCTCGTCCTTTAAATAACACTGGAGGGGATTCTTCGTGCTCCTGAATGTATGTACAGCTGAGAGTGACTAACACAGGCGGTCAGTGGACATGCAAAGACCAAGTTTCAAAGATGTACATCACAGCTGCTGGAGTGGGTGATTGAGACCATATTCAGTCCCTTCCTCACACTACAGACACACACACGTTACACACACGCTAGCACCCCGGCCAGCCTGGGTTTCCTGTACAATGTGCTGGATGTGACCAGCAGTGCAGCTCATACCATTTTATGGATCCAAACTTCCACAGCACCAGTGGAGCTGGAGAGATGAAATGTGTGGTCAGGGAGAGAGACAGAGGGAAAGAAACTCACTTTAAAAAGGGAATTAGAAAAAGACTTTAAGATGAACAAGTTTCAGGAATATTGGTAATGGACAGGGGATTGGGATAATCAGAGGGGTGAGGACATGAGGGATTTGATCACATGAGTGAGAATATTAAAATTGAGGTTTTACTGGACCAAGAGCCAATGTAGGTCAGTGAGCACAGGGATGTTGGGTGAACAAAATTTAATGTAAATTAGAAGATGGCAGCAGAGTTTTGGATGATCAGAAGGTTACAGATAGTAGAATGTGGGAGACCAGCCAGGAGTGTTAGAATAGTCAAGTCTTGAGGTAACATAGACATGGATGAGGGTTTCAGCAGCAGATGAACTGAGCTCTCTCTCTCTCTCTGTTTCTCTCTCTGTCTCCCTCACTTGCTCTGTCCCACACTCAGAGTCTTATATTCTTCAATCCTGTCGCCTCTTACTTTTGTAAACTCCAGCTGATATCAGAGGAGCCTGTCCAGCTTTTCAACATAAGGTAACCCGCCCATTCCAGGTTTTAGTCCAGTAAAACTTCTCTGAACTGCTTCCAACCCATTTACATCCTTTCTTAAATAAGGAGACCAATACTGTACACAGTACTCCAGATGACGTCTCTGTATAACTGAAATATAAACACCCTAATTTTGTGTCCTATTCCGCTCACAATAAATGATAATATTCCATTAGCTTTCCTAATTACTTGCTGAACCTGCAGACTAACCTTATACAATTCATGCACCAGGATACGCATATCCCTCTGCATCTCAGATTTCTTCAATCCATCACCATTCAGATAACATTCTTGGTTTTTAATATTCCTGCCAAAATGGATTTGGAGACAGAGAGAGTTTACACACGATCAAACGTGTGTGTGTCATCACTAAGAGTTGCGGGGCGGGGCGGGACGAGTGGAGCGGAATTTTAAGAGAGTTTTGAATAAGTAATGCCAGAAATACAATGTCATTGGCATATGATAGGAAATAGTCAATTGAACAGGTAAACGTTCGAAATGTAACAGTCTTTGAGCAAGTGAAAGAGGGGAAGGGGGAAGAAGAACACGAAGGAAGGATTGTGATGGGACGGAGAGGGGAGAGTTTAAATGACAGATTGTTACATTTCTAACCATTATCAGTTCTGATGAATGGTTAGGAAAACTGAACCCTATGGATTAAAGGGACAGTGACAATGTGGCTATAACATTGACTAAGGAACAGTAAACAGAGAGAAGTGGTGAAAGGTTGCTGTTCAGACTCAATGACAGTAGGCAGTGGTGTTCCCTAGGGCTCGATATTAGGACCACTGCTCTTTTTTCTCTTGTAAAACACGAGGTATGTAAGGCAGAGCTGAAACGTTAACTCTGTTTCTCTCTGCACAGATGGTGCCGGACCTGCTGACTATTTCTGACAATTTCTGTTCTCATTGCAGAGTTCCAGCAGCCGCAGTATTTTTCTTTCAGTTTAGTATTTAATTCACTGTCACTTCTCTTCCAGGAATGCCTACCTTGAAGAAGTTCTGCTCTTCTCTTGAAGAGCTTAGGGCCTCGGCAGCTGAAGGCACGGCCGCCAATGGTAGAGTAATTAAACTCGGGATGTTCAAGAGACCAGAATTATATGACGTCTCAGTGCTACAGTGGAAGCTCAGACTGAGGTCATGAGATCCATGCTTGCTGCCATGCAGGATCAGACTGCTGCCATCATGGCTGTGGATCTCAGTGTTCAAAGGGGTTTGCAGGATCTGACAGCAGTCCAGCAATCTGTAATCCAGTAGATTACTAGGATTGCTGAGGTGTCGCCCCGTGGGAATGACAGTGTCTCTGTGGAGAAGGAACCTGTTGTCCTCTCTCAGGATGACAGTATTTGTTCTCCATTCACTGTCACTCCACCAGTGTCCTTGCTGTTACCCATCAGCCAGCCCAGGCTGCTGCTGCCCATGTCGAGGTGGTGCAGTCCGATTCCAAGTCCTCAAGTCACAGAGCTGCTCGGGGACATCCTGCAAGTCCATCTGCAGTCTCCCCAGTGAAAGTCAGCAGCCTTCCACCAGCCATGCTGCAGTCACTGGAGAAACACTGTATCGGAGCACTAGGCAAGTCGAGGGAACCCACAAGACAGGCACTAAGGGAATACACAAGGGTGAATAGTTCAGTTTTGTTTGTATAATTGGATGTGTTGTTGGATAAAGATGTTAATGAAAAGATTGTTGTTGGTGTTTTTTATTGCAGCATAGTGACCAAGGGGACACTGTGGGACATTCACCAACATGATGTACTGGGCATGCTCACACACCAACTGTACATTAATGGAGTGAGATTTTATTCAGTTCCTGTACCTCTCCCCGTTGACATGGGGACACCGTAGAGACAACTCGACCATCAGGAATGTGGCTCTCCTGACAAAGCCACGGGACCTCTTATCCTGCTTCTCCCCGCTGAGGGAGAAAATGATGTATTAACCTCACCCAACATAGATGGCCTCTCTCACCTAGCGGATGCATCAATGGACAACACACAGTCCTCACAGCTACAGGCCAGTTAGTCCAACATCAGTGGTGGGAAAAGTTTTAGAACAATAATCAGGGATAAAACAGCAGGCATGTTGAGAGGATTGAGTTAATTCAGGATAGCCGGCATAGATTTACAAAAGGAAAGTCATGCTTGACTAATTTAATTGCACTTTTGATGATGTAATAGAGAAGGTTGATGAAGGGAATGTGATGGATGTTGTCTAGATTGGTTTGAAGAATGTGTTTGATAAAATACCACAAAAAAGGTTAATAACCAACATTGAGTCAAATGGAACGGGAGGGTCAGTGTCCAATTGGATAAAAACAAAGGTTTACATAGAGAAAACAGTGTGTCATAGTAAATGACAGTTTTTCAGACTGGAAGATGTTAGACAGTGGGTATTCCCCCAGGATCAGTCCTCGGGCCACTGTTTAATTTTGCTGTGTATAAATGACTTGGATCTTGGAATACAGAGTAGAATTTCAAAATCCGCCTCTGATACCAAACTTGGAGCTGTGACAAACAGTGAGTATGTTCAGAACCACCTGTGACAGGACATAGATACTATGTAGATTGAGCAGACAAGTGGCAGATGAAAGTGTGAGACAAGTGTGAGGTGAGGCATTTTGACAGAGAGGATAGGAAGGCAATATAGACTTAATAACACAGTTCTAAACAGTGTGCAGGAACAGAGAGACCTGTGGGTGCATGTGTATCCATCTTGAAAGGTGACAGGACATATTGAGAGATTGGTTAGTAAAACACATATAATCTTGGATTTCATAAAGAGAGGTATTGAGTTCAAAAGCAGAGAAGTTATGATGAATGTTTAAAAATCTCTGGTTAGGTCTCAGCTGGACTAGTTTGTCCAATTCTGGTCATCACACTTCAGAAAGATTGTGAAGGTCTTTGAAATGGTGCTGAAGAGATTTAACAGAATGATTCCAGGGATGGTGGATTTTAGTTACAAGGTTAGGTTACAAGATTATGACAGGTCTGGATAATTTAGACAATGAAAAAGTGTTCCCATTAACTGATGGAAGAAAGACTAGGAGCACGGATTGAAAGTTTTTGACAAGAGATGCAGGGGGAATATGAGGAAGAACATTTTTCTTTATGCAGCGTGTGTTAATGATCTGGAACTCAATGCCCACAAGTGTGTTGGAAGCAGAGACAATCAGTGATTTCAAATGAAAGCTGGTGGGCACCTGAATGAAATGAATTTGCGACAGGGATTGAGCGGGCGAGTGGGACTGAATGGATTGCTCCATGGAGAGCCAGCATGTACATGATGGGATGAATGGCCTCCTTCTATGTCCTAAATGGCTCTATCAGTCTCTGTGACTCGATGTTGGATACTTCTCCTGCTCCTGCCTGGAAAGATCCAGATACATAGAAGTTCAATGAAACTGTGACCTTAACAGCCACTGACAGCTCCGTCCTCACCCTGGTGTGAGGCTCCAGGTCGTGTTACAGGAGGTGACACAGCTCTGTGACCACCTCCTTATCGAATCAGAGTCACCTCACACACTGCTCCTGGGTTAGGTGTAGGTAGCAAAAGTGTTCTTGGAAAACCGGAGGTGCATCGGACAGAGACCCCTCTTCCTCCCTCTTTACAGAGCTTCCCCTCTATGCAGCCTCTGCTCCATTTGTTACAGACCCAGAGACAGTGTAACTACAGTCCCCATACCTTGTCCAAATTTGCGTCACCAAATCCTCTGTCCTCCCTGAATGTCGGCAGCAGCTCACAACACAACCTCCAGAGAACCATCCACAGCACCTCCACTAACTTTACAATAGCAGAGGTAAGTCAAAAACCCCTCACCTGTAAGTTGGATGCCTGGTCCTTTTTAAATAACACTAGAAGGGCTTCCTCGTGCTGCTGAATCTATGTTCAGCTGAGAGTGACTAGCACAGGCGTTCCGTGGACAGTCCAAGTTTAAAAGACGTACATCACAGCTGCTGGAATGGCTGATAGAAGATATATAAAGACCCCTCCTCACGCTGCCAGCACATGCTTGGTGAACGGGGGCTCGAGCCCTCTCCAGCATGGAACTTTTGAAGTGACCGGCAGCTCAGCTCGTATTATTTTATGGATACAAACTTACATGGCGTTGGGCCCAGTGGTGCTGTAGAGCTGAAAATCATTGCCAGAGTAGATAAACAGAGAGAACAGCTATAGGATCATATGAATTAGGGGCAGAAGTAGGCCATTCAGACCGTCAAGCCTGCTCCACCATCTAATAAGATCATGGCTGATCTGTTTGTGTTTCGAATTCCGCACCCCCATCTACCCCCGATAAACTTGGATTCTCTTGCCTAACAAAAATCTATCTACCTCTGCGTTAAAAATATACAATGACCCCCCCGCCCCCTCCACCACCTTCTAAGGCAGAGATTTCCAAAATCACACAATCATCTGAGGAAAAGAAAAGTCTCCTCATCTCTGTCTGAAAAGGGCGACCTCTAATTTTCGAACAGTGCCTTTTCAAACAGTTACTTTTAAAAAGGAATTGAAGAAAAGACTTTCAGGCAAAAGAGTTGTAGGAATATGGGAATGGAGAGGGGAATGGGATTAATTGGAGGGGTGAGGCCATGGAGAGATACAAGCACAATAATGAGAATATTAAAATTAAGGTGCTGCCAGACCGGGAGCTAATGTCGATCAGTGAGCACAAGGTTGATGGGTGATCGGGATTTGGTGTGAGTTAGAATACAGGCAGCATAGTTATGGATGGGCTGTGGTTTATTCAGGTTTATAAATGGGAGGGTGACCGGAATAGAATTGGAATAGTCAAGAGTGTATTTAACAAAGGCACAGATGAATGTTTATGCAGCAGATAGGCTGAGGCAGAGGTGGAGATGTGTGTTAGTACAGAGGTGATAGTCGGCAGGGTTGGTGAGAATATGGAGATGAACTCAGCTCAGATTTAAATAGAACACAGAGGTTGCAAACTGTCTGGTTCAGCCTCAGATATTTGGCAATGAGGAGATCATGGTTCATGGATAGTGGATGGAATTTCTTATGGAGACCAATGACAACTGCACTCTTCCCAAATTTAAATAGCAAGAACATTATTTCAGTGAAACAGATTTTACAGATGTCATAGCGGGAAATACAGACTTACCAGGGACAGCAACAGCAGCAAAGATGGGAGAGTAAATTACAGGCACTCTAAAGCACTTGGCAATGGTTGATAGAGATAATACCTGGAGACATATATTTGCCAGGAATAACAACAGCAGCAAGGAGGGTAGAGGAAATGACAAGAATGGGAATGCAGTTAAACATGGTTTATCGAATTAATAGTTAGATACAGAGACTTACTAGGGACACCAATAATAGCCAGGAAGGGGTAGTAAATGTATTGAATATTCCTCAGTGCGGAATAGATCAGACTGTTTAATGAGAACGGATCATAATCTGCAGAAAGAAAGTTAAACTCCCAGATGAAACTCCTGCCCATTGTTGTAACATTCCAATCTATTGTTCTCTGATTCTAATCTATCCTCTTCCTCTCTCCAGAGCCGCTGATCCCTATTAGTGCTGGGAGTGATGTGATACTCCCACTGACACTATACAAAGGCACAGATGAGGGTTAGTGCAGCAGATGGGCTGAGGCAGAGGTGGAGATGGGTGATATTACAGAGGTGGTAGTAGGCAGGGTTTGTGAAGGAGAGAATATGGAGATGAACACAGCTCAGGTTTAAATAGAACACAGAGGTTGCAAACAGTCTGGTTCAGTCTCAGACATTGGACTTGGAGTATGTAGTTCACAGATCGGGGACAGGATTTCTTATGGAGACCAATAACACTGGTTTCGGGATTCAGAGAAAAAAAATTACTTGAACAGTATTTCAGTGAACCAGGGTTTACAGATCGTATTTGTGGAAATGAAGACTTACCAGGGCAGTAACAGCAGGAAAGATGAGAATAAATTACAAGAACTATAATACTATTAGCAATGGTTGTGGAGCTAATAGCTGGAGACAGAGATTCACCAGGACTAACAACAGCAGTAAGGAGGGCAGAGTAAATTCCAGGAACATTATTGCAGTTAAATATGGTTTATAATATTAATAGCTGTATTGACAAACTTACCAGGGACACCAACAACAGCAAGGATGGGATAGTAAATATGTTGTATAATCAACAGTGTGTAATAGATCCGGGATGTTAAAGACAGCGAATCGTCCGTAGAAAGCATGTAAAGAGGCCATGATAATCCTCTGCCCACTTTTGTAACATTCCAATCCACTGTTCTCAGATTCTGACCCATTGTTGCAACATTCCAATCTATTGTTCTCAGGTTCCGATCTATCCTCTCCCTTTCTCTGGTGCAGCTGATGCCTGTAAGTGGTGAAGCTGACGATCGACTTTCACAATGGTATTAAACCTTGAAAGGAATCCCTTATTAATAGAAGATGGAAAACCTCCAGTGACACAATTAGGGTCCATGGAGACTGACATTAACTACAGTCACTGAACAAACAGGTTCTGTTAACCACTTCCCATCCAACACTTTTTGTACCTCAAAGAAGTAGAACATTTACCTTGTCTGTATGGGATGCATGAGGCTACTGAGGAAAGGAAATGTGGAAATAACAGAGGCCCTGGACAGAATCTTTCAATAGTCCTTGGATATGGGAGTGATAACAGAGAACTGGAGGGTTGTAAATGTTACACCCTGTTTAAAAAAGGAGAGATGGGGTAAAACCTGTATTAATGTCCAGTCAGTCTAATGTCCGTGGTTGGAAATTTCTAATGGTCACAAGCAGGATATAAGTATTCCTTACTCATAAAAGGGATAACATTTGAGAAGCAGCACGCAAATGCGAATTCAAAATCATGTATGGCAAACGACAACAACAACTTATTTTATATAGTGTCTTTAATGTAATAAAACATCCCATGATGCTTCCTTATAAAACAAAACATGACACCGAGAGATATAAGAAATTATTAGGTCAGAGGACCAAAAGCGTGGTCAAAGATGTAGGTTTTAATAGGTGTCTTAAAAGAGGAAAGGGTGGTGGAGAGGTGGCGGGATGGAGAGGCGGAGAGGTGGACGGAGGGTATTCTAGAGCTTGGAGCTGAGGTAACTGAAGGTGTGGTCACCAATGGTGGAACAGTTAAAATCAGGGATGCACAAGAGGCCGGAATTAGAGGAGCACAGATATATACAGGACGGGGGCGAGGTCATGGAGGAAAAATAAGTTGAGAATTTAAATAAAGAGATTACTTGATCAGGAGTCAAAGTCGGTCAGTGATATGTGCACGGGACGTGGCACGATTTAGGACATGGCAGCAGAGTTCTGGAGGACATTAAGTTTACAGAGAGTAGCAGGTGGGAAATCAGAGAAAAGTGTGCTGGAGTAGTCATTTCTAGGGATAAGGAAGGCAGGAATGAATTTCAGCAGCAGATGGGCTGAGACAGGGGTGAAGTTGGGCGCTGTTACTGAGGTGGACGTAGGCGGTTGTAATGATATCCTGAAAATGAGGTTAAAGCTCATTTTGTGATCAAATGTGATACTAAGGCTGCAAACAAACTGTCTGAATCTCAGACTGATACAGGGAGAGGGATGGAATCAATAGCAAGGGAACAGAGTTGGAGTGGGGAGTGAAAACAAGGGCTTCAGTCTTCCCAATATTTAATTGGAGGAAGTTTCTGCTCATCCAGTACTGGGTGTTGGATAAGCAGTCTGATAATTTAACAACAGTGGAGAGAGGTGGTGGTGAGGTAAACTTGATGGAGTTCTTTAATAAAACAATGGAGAGGGTTCATGAGGGTGATGTGATTGAAGTTATATATATGGACTTTCAAAAGGTGTTTGATCAAATCACATTCAATAGACAGGTTAGGAAAACCGAACCCTATGGATTAAAGGGACAGTGACAGTGTGGATATAACATTGGCTAAGGAACAGTAAACAGAGAGAAGTGCTGAAAGGTTGTTGTTCAGACTCGATGGGAGTATACAGGGGTGTTTTCCAGGGCTCGTTATTCGGATCACTGCTCTTTTTGCTCTTGGAAAACCCGGGGTGGGTAGGGCAGAGCCCCCTCCTCCGCCCTCTTTGCACAGCTTCCCCTCTCTGCAGCCTCTGCTCCATTTGTTGGTCATGTTACAGACCCAGAGACACTGTAACTACAGTCCCTATAACTTGTCCAGAGTTGGGTCAACAAATCCTCTGTCCTCCCTGAATGTCTGCAGCAGCTCACAACACAACCTCCGGAAAACCATCCACAGCACCTCCACTAACTTTACAATGGCAGAAGTCAGTAAAAAGCCCTACACCTGTATGATGGATACCCAGTCTATTTAAATAACACTAGAGGGGGTTCCTCGTGCTGCTGAATGTATGTTCAGCTGAGAGTGACAGACACAGACGGTCAGTGGACATGCAAAGACCAAGTTTCAAAGTCGTACATCAAAGCTGCCGGAATGGCTGATTGACACCATATTCAGACCTTCCTCACACTACAGACACACACACACGTTCCACCCACTCCAGCACCCCGGCCAGCCTGTGTGTCCTGTACAATGTACTGGATGTGACCGGCAGTGCAGCTCACACCATTTTATGGATCCAAACTTCCACAGCACCAGTAGAGCTGGAGAGATGAAATTTGTGGTCAGGGATAGAGACAGAGGGAAATAAACTCACTTCAAAAAGGGAATTAGAAAAATACTTTAAGATGAACAAGCTTCAGGAATATTGGAAATGAACAGGGGATTGGGATAATCTGAGGGGTGAGGACATGAGGGATTTGATCATATGAGTGAGAATATTAAAATTGAGGTGTTACTGGGCCAAGAGCCAATGTCGATCATTGAGCAAAGGGATGTTGGGTGAACAGAATTTAGTGTAAATTAGAAGGTGACAGCAGAGTTTTGGATGACCACAAGGTTACAGAGAATAGAATGTGGGAGAGCAGCCAGGAGTGTGTTAGAATAGTTAAGTCTCGAGGTAACAGTCGGGTCCTCCAGCCAAAATGGACAGTTTGACCTTTTCTCACATTATACTCCATTTGCCAGTTCTTTGACCACTCATTTAACCTATCTATATCCCTTTGTAACCTTCTTATGTCCTCTTGAGAACTTACCTTCTTACCTATCTTGGAGTCATTAGCAAATTTCGCAAGCATACCTTCGGTCCATTCATCAAAATCATTTATATCAATTGTAAAAAGTTGAGGCCTCAGCACTGATCGCGGTGGCACACCACTCGTCGCAGCTTGCCAACCAGAAAATAACCCATTTATGCCGTCTCTGTTTCCTGTTAGCTTGCCAATCCTCTATCCATGCCAATTATATTACCCCCTACACTATGAGCTTTTATTTTCCACAATGACGTTTGATGTGGTCTGTAAATCTAAGGACAGTAAATTCACCAGTTCCCCTTTATCCACAGTACATGTTACTTCTTCAAAGAACTCCAGTATATTGGTTAAACATGATTTCCCTTTCGCAAAATCATGTTGACTCTCCCTGATCACCTTGATTTTTTCGACGTGCTTTAACGTCTTTCTAACGTCTTTAATAATAGCTTCTAACATCTGATCCATAGCTGAAAGCCATTCTAACCTGCCACAGGTCCAATGTACATTATGTCTCTTCTGATGTTATGCTCTATTTGAACTGTTACTCCTCAAAGAGTCATAGAATTATAGAGATATACAGCACAGAAACAGGACCTTCAGCCCACTGTGTCTGTGCTGGCCATCAAGCACCGAACTATTCTAATCCCAATTCCCAGCACTTGACCTGTAGCCTTGTTTGCCATGGCGATTCAAGTGCTCATCTAAATACTTCTGAAATGTTGTGAGGGTTCCTGCCCGGGCCATCTCTTAAGGCAGTGCCTTCCAGTTTCCAACCACCCTCTGGGTGAAAATTATTTTCCTCAAATCCCTTCTAAACCTCCTGCCCCTTACCTTAAATCTATTCCCCCTGGTTATTGACCCTCCGCTAAGGGAAAAAAGATTCTTCATATCGACCTATCAATGCCCCTCATTATTTTGTGTAGCTCAATCATGACACCCCTCATCCTTTTCTGCTCTGAGGAAAACAACCCTAGCCTTTTCTGTCGCTCCAGCCCTGGCAACACCATGGTGAATCTATTCTGCACCCTCTCCATTGCAATCACATCCTTTCAATAGTGCGGCAACCACAACTATGCACAGTCCTCCAGTTGTAGCCTAACTGGAGTTTTATGCTCCATCAAAACCTCCCTGCTCTTATATTCTATGCCTCGGCTAATAAAGGCAGGTGTCCCATACGTCTTCCTGACCGCATTGTCGACCTGTGCTGCTGCCCTCATGATCTATGGACAAGTACACCTCGGTCCCTCTGACCTTCAGTACTTCCTAGGGTGCTACCATCCATTGTATATTTCCTTGCCTTGTTCGCCCTCCCAAAATGCATCACCTCACACTTCTCAGGATTAAATTCCATTTGCCACTCCTCTGCCCATCTTACCAGCCCCTCTGTATCATCCTGTAATATAAGGCTTTCCTCCTCACTATTTACAACACCACCAATTTTCGTGTCAGCTGTGAACTTACTGATCAGACCTCCTATATTCACGTCCAAATCATTAATGTACACTACAAACAGCAAGAGTCCCAGCACCGATCCCTGCAGAACACCACGGGTCACAGGCTTCCACTTGCAAAAATAACCCTTGACCATCACCCTCTGCCACCTGCCACTCAGCCAATCTTGGATCCAATTTGCCAAATTGCCCTGGATCCCATGGGCTCTTACCTTCTTAACAAATCTCCCATGCGGGACCCCATCAAAAGCCTTACTGAAGTCCATATAGACTATTGCTTTACCATCCTTTACATCCCTAGTCACCGCCTCGAAAATAATCTATCAATTTAGTTAGACACGAACTCCCCTTGACAAAGCCATGCTGACTATTCCTGATTAATCCCTGCCTCTCCACATGGAGATTAATCCGGTCCCTCCGAATTTCTTCCAATGGTTTCCCTGCAATAAATTGCTTGTGACCCTTCGACCTCCTTTCTGTTAATCTGTGACCCTCGATCAGATCTGACAGTGGTGTAGGAGTGGCAACAGAGTTCCTGCCTCCCTTTTATATGATAAAGAGATGAAGTGTGTGGTCAGGGATAGAAACAGAGGGAAAGAAACCCACCTTTATAAAGGGAATTAGCAAAAGACTTCAAGATGAACCAGTTTCAGGAATATTGGAAATGGACAGGGGATTGGGATAATCAGAAGGATGAGGACATGGAGGGATTTGATCTCATGGTTGGAATATTAAAATTGTGGTGTTACTGAACCAAGAGCCAATGTCGGTCAGTGAGCACTGGGATGTTGGGTGAACAGAATTTGGTGTAAATTAGAAGATGGCAGCAGAGTTTTGGATGACCACAAGGTTACAGAGTGTAGAATGTGGGAAACAAGCCAGCAGTGTGTTAGAATAGTCAAATCTTGAGGTAACAAAGGCGTGGATGAGGTTTTCAGCAACCGATAAGCTCAGCTCTCTCTTTCTCTTTCTCTCCGTCTCTCTCTCTGTCGCCCTCACTTGCTCTATCCCACGCTCAGAATCTTAAATGTTTCAATCAAGCCGCCCCTTACTCTTCTAAACTCCAGCTGATCTAAGCCGAGCCTGTCCGGCCTTTCCTCATAAGACAGTCCGCCCATATTATTCTAATAACCCTTCTCTGAACTGCTTGCAACGCATTTACATGTTTCCTTAAATAAGTTGACCTGTACTGAACACAGAATTCCAGATAATGTCTCACCAATGCCCTCCCTACCTTTGTATTCAATTCCACTCACAATAAGTGATAACATTATATTAGCTTTCCTAACTACTTTCTGAACCGACATACTAACCTTATGCAATTCATGCACCAGGACACCCAGATACTCCTGCATCTCAGAGTTCTGCAATCCCTCACTATTCAGATAATATGCTTCGTTTAATTTCATTATTACTACCAATATGGACAATTTCACATTTCCCCACATTCTACTCCATTTCCCAGATCTTTGCCTTCTCACTCAATCTATCTATGTCCGTTTGCAGCCGCCTTATGTCCTCTTCAGAACTTTGTTTCATCAACAGATTTAACAACCACACCTTCGGTCCTTTCATCTAATTCATTTAAATAAACTGTAAAAAGTTGAGGCCCCAGCACTGATACCTATGGCACACCTCTCGTTACATCCTGCCAATCAGATATTTACCCATTGATGGCTGCTCTCTGTTTCCTGTTAGCTAACCAAACGTCTATCCATGGCAATGTCTTACCCCCTACACCATGAGCTTTTATTTTTCGCAATGACCTTTGATGTGGCACCTTATCAAATGCCTTCTGGAAATCTATGTACAGTACATCCACCAGTTCCCCTTTATCCACAGCACATGTTACTTCTTCAAAGAACTCCAGTTAATTGATTAAACATAATTTCCTTTTCACAAAACCATGTTGACTCTGCCTAATCACCTTGAATTTTTCTACCTGCCCTGCCATAACATCTTTAATAATAGCTTCTAAAAAATCTAATCCACAGCCTTTCTCAAATGTCACAGATCGTTTCTCTACTGTGTTTATTCTGATTTTGTGCTGTATTTGAACCGCCACTCCTCGATAAACTGCTTGTGACCCTTTGACCTCCTTTTGGGTAATCTCTGACCCTAGATCAGACCTGACAGTGGTTAGGAGAGGGAAGACAGACATCGGGATGTTCGGCTTGGTTTACTTGGTTTGTGAGAAATAGTAAACTCAGTTGAGTGATGAATGAGTAGGAGATTTGGCAACAAAAAGAGTTTACACTCAATCAAACGTGTGTGTTCATCAATAAGAGCGTGGGTGGGGGGGGGGCGGTTCTTTCAGAGAGTTTTGTATATGTAAAGCCAGAAATACAATCTCACTAGCATATCACAGGAAATAGTCAATTGATAACCTGGCAGAGAAGAAAAACAGGCACACCTGGGGAGACGGACATCCTAAGGGTTTTCGCGTTGTATGATTGTAATTACGATTTCATTCTCAATGGAATATTTGCGTATGTCCAGAAATGCAAATTTAAGCTAAAAAAAAGGGCTGAGATAAGTTTGTCAATGGGGCACATCTGTGTACCTGAACAGAAAGTGCTGGAAATACTCAGTGGGTCTGGCAGCATCGGTGTAGAGAGAAACAGAGTTAATGTTTCAGATCTGTGACCCTTCATCAGAACTGGTAAACGTTAGAAATGTTGATGTACAAGCTGGAGATAGTGAGACCATGGACCTCCTGCTTTCCATTCCACCCCCAATCCTTCACCCCAAACCGCCTCTTCTGATTTTATAGTTTCCAATTATAACCCAATACTGCCAGCTTCCCAGTCACAGCAGCTTCAGGAGACAGAAAGAGAGCAGCAAAAGAGCAAGAAAGTCCCATCAATTGGTCTGACACTCACAGCCACCAGATCAAATACTTATAGTGCGTGTACCTTAGAGACTGGTATCGAGTCAGAATCTGCATGTGGTGAGTCACCGAGCACGAGTGAGCTGCAGCCAGTCCAGGGGGAAAGGATAGTCCATCTGACAGATCACCGGAGGGTGAGGTTACAAACGAGTTACAATACACAGGACTCAGATGTGAACATTGCTGGAGCTGCTGCCCATGTCGAGGTGGTGCAGTCTGAATCCGAGTCCTCAAGGCCCATAGTTGTTCGAGGACGTCCTGCAAGGGCATCTGCAGTCTCCCTCAGTGAAAGACAGCAGCTTTCCACCAGCCATGCTGCAGTCACTGGGAAACACTGTGTAGGAGCACTAGGCAAGTTGAGGGAACCCACAAGACAGGGACTAAGGGAATACACAAGGGTGAATAGTTCAGTTTTGTTTGTATAATTGCATGTGTTGTTGGATAAAGATGATCATGAAAAACATTTTGTTGGTGTTTTTATTGCAGGATGCTTACCTCGGGGACGCTGTGATGGGGCATCTCAGATGGATGTAATGGTGGAGAAGAGGGGGATCCAAGGTGGGAAAGGGAAGTTGTCCTCTGGGAACTGGAATCTTAGCAGCGTCTCTACGACAGTGTGTCCGGTTTGAAATCATCCAGGAAATATCCTCCCTGCCTCCTCCTCCTCCTACTGAGGTAGCCTCCGGATTCCTGGTGCCAATGCCTATGTCCACATGATGGTGATGATGTGAAGGGTGCAGCAGAACACCATGAACTTGGACACCTGCTCCAGTGTGTACTGGAGGCCTCCCCCCGAGCGGTTCAGACATCAGAAGCATTACTTCACCTGGTGGTTTTGTGTGGGGGAGGGGAGTGTCTAGGGTTCAGAGGTCATGAGCCACATTCTGGTTCTGCATGGGGGCCCGATGTGTTGGGACCGGCTGACTGCTTCAGAATGAAGGTACAGTGGCTGCTGCCAGGACAGTGGACATTTACCAAGATGATGTACTGGGCATGCTCACACTCCAACTGTACATTGATGGAGTGAGAGTTCTATCAGTTCCTGTACCTCTCCCCGTTGCCATGGGGATCCCGCAGAGACACCGAGACCATCAGGAATCCCGCTATCATGACAAAGCCACGGGATCTCTCACCTGCTTCTCCCTGCTGATGGAGCAGACAGTACAATTCACCTCACCCGACATAGATGGCCTCCGTCACACAGCAGATACATGAATGGACAACATAGAGAGAGATACTGGATACGTCACCCGCTCTTGTCTGGAAATATCCAGATAAGAACATAATAACATAGGAACTAGGAGCTGGAGTAGGCATTCAGCCCCTCGAGCCTGCTTTGCCATTCAATATGATCATGGCTGATCTCATCTCGGCCTCAACTCCACTTTCCTGCCCGTTCTCCATAACTCTTCAACCCATTACTAATTAAAAATCTGTCTATCTCCTCCTTAAATTCACTCAATGTCCCGGCATCTACCGCACTCCGGGTAGTGAATCCCACAGACTCACGACCCTTTGAGAGAGGAAATTTCTCTTCATCTCTATTTTAAATCCTTATCCCTTATCCTAAAACAATGACCTCTCATTCTAGGTTGTCCCACAAGAGGAAACGTCTTCTCTATGTCTACTTTGTCAATCCCCTTAATCATCATCTCTACCTCAATTAGATCGACTCTCATTCTTCTAAACTCTGGAGAGTAAAGGCATAAAGTGCTCAATCTCTCTTCATAAGACAAACCCCTCATCCCTGGAATCAATCTAGTGACCCTCCTCTGATCTGCCTCCAATGCAACTACATCCATCCTCAAGTCAGGAGACTAAAACTATACACAATACTCCAGGTGCGGTCTCATTAATGCCTTGTCCCGTTGCAGCAGCACTTTCCTACTTTTATATTCTATTCCTTTAGCAAGAAATACCAAAATTCCATTTGCCTTCCTTTTCACCTGCTTTACCTCCAAACAAGCTTTCTGCGATTCATGCACGAGGACACCCAGATCCTTCTGCACCGAAGCACTCTGAAGTTTCTCTCCAGTTAGATAATAATTTGCCTTTCTATTCTTCTGACCAAAATGGATAACCTTACACTTACCCACGTTAAACTCCATCTGCCAAATTTTGGATCATTCACCGAACCTATCCATATCAATTTGTAAATTTCTTATTTAATTATTGCAATTTACTATCCCACCTATTTTAGTGTCATCTGCAAATTTGGCAATAGTACTTTCCATCCCTGCATCCAAGTCATAAATATATATTGTAAATAGCTGGGGCCAAGGACCAAACCCTGTGGTACCCCACTAGTTACATATTGCCAACCAGTAAAAGACCCATTTATCCCGACTTTCTGTTTTCTGTTGGTTCGCCAATCCTCTATCAAAGTTAATAAATTGCCCCTAACCCCATGTAATCTTACCTTGTGTATTCACCTTTTGAGCAGCACCTTATCAAATGTCTTCTGGAAGTTCAGATATACTACATCTGCAGGATCCCCATTTTCCACTTTTCTTGTCACAGCTTCGAAGAACTCTAGCAAATTCGTCAAATAGGATTTACCCTTCATAAAACCATGCTGACTCTGATGGATTGCGTTTTGACATTCTAAATATCCTGTTATTACTTCCTTAATAATGGTTTCTAACAATTTCCCAACGATAGATGTTTCCTACTTTCTGCCTTCCTCCCTTTCACCCAGTTCATTTCAAAGTTCAATGAGGAGGATGTGGCAGAATTCTCCGTCACTTTTGAAAAGCTTGTAAAGCAACTGAAATGTCCGGCGGAGAGCTGGACACTGTTCTGACAAAACAAAGTAACAGGAAAATCCCATGAGGTTTATTCACTGTTGCCAGATGAAAGTTCATCAGATTATGAGATGACTAAAAATGCAATGCTGGGCGTACATGAGATAGTACCGGAAATGTACCGTCAAACATTCCAACCCTCCGAAAGCAGCCTGACTAAAATGATCTCGAGTTTGAAAGAGTTAAGCAGCTTCCGAACACAGGGACATAGGAGCAGGAGTAGGCCATTCAGCCCATCGAGGCTGCTCCACCACTCAATATGACCATGGCTGATCATCCACTTCAATGCCTTTTTCACACATTATCTCCATAATCCCCTTTTTGTCATTTGCAGTGAGAAATCTGTCAATCTATAGTTTAAACATACTCACCGACTGAGATTCCACATCCGTCTGGGATGCAGAATTCCAAAGATTCAGAAAACTCTGAGTCAAGAAATTTCTCCTCATCTCTGTCCTAAGTGGCTTCCCCCTTATTTTGAAATTGTATCCATTAGTTCTAGACTCCACAACCAGGGGAAATATCGTACACGCATTTACGCTGTTTATCTCTTTACTTATTTCGTAGGTTTCAATGAGATCCCGACACATTCTTTGAAACTCTAGAGAATACAAGCCCAGTTTCTCTCTTCATAGAACAGTCCCGCCATCCCGGGAACAAGTCTGGTGAACCTTCATTGCACTCCCTCTATGGCAATAATATCCTTCCTAAGGTAAGGGGACCGAAACTGCACACAATATTCCAGGTGTGGTCTAAGCAAGGTTCTATACACATGAAGTAAGAATTCACTACTCCTGTACTCAAATCATCTTGTGATAAAGGCTAACAGACCATGAGCATTCCGAATTGCTTGCTGCAATGCATGTTAGTTTTCAGTGACTTACTGACACACGGTTCCCTTTGTACATCTGCACCTTCTAATCTCTTACTATTTAAGAAATACTCTGCACATCTGTTCCTCCTACCAAAATGGATAACGTCATAACTGTCCATATTATATTCCATCTGCCATGTTCTTGCCCAGTCACAATGTCTGTCCAAATCCCCTTGAAGACGCTTTGCATCTTCCTCACAAGATACATTCCCACCTAGTTTTGTGTCATGTGCGAACTTGGAAATATTACATTTGGTCCCCACATCCAAATCATTGACATATATTGTTAACAGCTGGGGCCCAGGATAGGTAAATTGGCCATTATAAATTGTCACTAGTATAGGTAGGTGGTAGGGAAATATAGGGACAGGTGGGGATGTTTGGTAGGAATATGGGATTAGTGTAGGATTAGTATAAATGGGTGGTTGATGTTCGGCACAGACTCGGTGGGCCGAAGGGCCTGTTTCAGTGCTGTATCTCTAATCTAATCTAATCTAATCTACTGATCCTTGCGGGACACAACTAGTCACAGCCTGCCAAAGTGAGAATGACCCGTTTCTTCCTACTCACTGTTTTCTGCCTGTTAACCAATCTTTAATCCATGCCAGTATATTACCTCCTATCCCATGTGCTTTAATGTTGCTAACCAACCTCCTGTGGGGTGCTTTCTCAAAAGCCTTCTGAAAATTCAACTATAACACATCCACCGACTCCCCTTTATCAATTCTGTTAGTAACATCCTCAATAAAATCTCCAACAGGTTCGTCAAACATGATTTCTCATTCATAAATCGATGTTTACGATGCCCAAACAGATTATTATCCAACTGTCCATTTATCACATCCTTTAGAATAGAGTCCCAGCATTTTCCCAACGACGGATGCACGAAAGCAGGTCTATAATTCCTTGTTTTTACTCTCCCTCCCTGCTTAAATAGTGGGGTGACATTTGCTACCTTCCAATCTGCAGGAACCGCTCCAGAATCTATAGAATTTTTGAAGATAGTCACCAATGCAGCCACCATCTCCATAGCTATCTCTTCCCACACCCTGGAATGCAGAATATCAGATCCTGGGGCCTCATCAAACTTCAGCCCCATTAATGTCTCCAATGCAACATTCTTACTAATATTAATTTCCTCCATGTTCTCATTCTCCCTAATCCCTTGGATCTCTAATTCTGGAAATGTCCTTGTATCTTCCTCAATGAGGATAGACACAAAGTAATCATTTAGCTTCACTGCCATTTCTCTGTTCACCATTATAAATTCCCCTGACTCTGCCTGTATTGGACCCACATTTGTCTTCGCCAAACGTTTCATTAATAGGTAGCTATAGAAGATTTAAAGTCAGTTTTTGTGTTTACTTTTGACCAGTGGATACAAACACTCAAATTACAGCCCACAAATCTGAACCTTAGAGTGGTGATCCATCTCAAGGAGTTCAAAAACTCGCTCTCCCTACCATTAAAACGCACAAAGAGGAACGAAAGGTTCAAAGAGCCAGGCAGGTTGCAATTCTGGCTGATGAATTTTCCCTTGTACACAAAGCCTTAAGCCCAAAGGGAAACACTTCCCTAGTCACCACAAAGACCCGCGAATAAAAGGTGGGAGGGTGATAGGAGCCCGATCAGCCTTGGGCAAGGAGGAAAAGCTGGACACCCAGGGAACCATCCTCAGGCCAAATAGGACGGCACTGAGAGCAGGAGTAATGGCCGAAGACCTGTGCGTTTCCATTGGAATAAGGCAGATCACCATCGAGCTGAATGCTGCAAGTTATGGGAAAACCTGTAGCATTAATCAGGGACCACCAGATCAGTGCAGGATAATGGGACCTGATGGAAAGCACAACAGATCAGGCTGTGCCTCCAACTGCGGCAGTCAGACCCAGTAAACCCACCACAGAGAGTGCGGGAAAAATAAACAAAATCCCTGAGAGGTACCAGGAATTTGTATCATAATGAAAAGTGACCACATACCCCTTGAGTGAGGCAAGTGAAACAATAGTCATACTCAAGGATACAGGGGCCACCCAATCCCTTCTGCTGGGAAAAAGAAAGTGCAGTGAATGCTAGAGCGTTAGTGAATGGTATCGGAAGACCATATATGTCCATACCCTTATATCCGGTGCAGTTGGAGTGTGACCCAGTTTCATGACCCTTTACCATGCGGATTGTCCCTAGTTTACCTGTTGATGGGTCGAACTGCTCCTGGGTAATAATCTGACAGGGGAAAAGGTGGCAGCTTCCCCAGTAGTTCTAGAGAGACCAAAAGAGGTCCGGGAGACAGAGTAGTTACAGGAGAAGGTCCCTGACATTCTCCCTGATTGTGTGGTGACTCGGTCCATGGCCAAATAATCCCCTGAACTGACACTGGAGACGGATTACCCTACATTCTGGTTGTCTGAAACTTTCTTTGGGAAGTTAGAGGACCCAAAGATTGTATTAAACAGTTCTTCCTTATTTGAGGCTCAACAAGCCGACCCAAATAGCACAGACTGTCCAAACGAAAACTGAAGCAGAGGGAGTTGCAGAGTGTTACTAGTTAAATAATGAGGTGCTGATGAGGAAGTGGCGACCTCCTCACAGAGCAGAGGATGAAGAGTGGACAGTGGTTCACCAGATAGTGGTGCCGCTGAGGTCCCTTAAAGAAATATTAAGATTGACCCACGACCTTCTAATGGATGGACATTTCGGTGTATGAAAAATCAAAGCCCGCAGAAGACAGTATTTTGACTGGCCACAACTTCACAAAGATGTGGTGGAGTTCTGTAAAACAAGTCACATGCGCTAGGTGGTGGGGAAGCCCCAACCTGCAATAAAATCCTGCACCCTAATTCATCCACCAGCTTTTGGGGACCCCTTCAGCAGAGTGATGGTGGATTGTGGGGTCACCTGCTGAAAACAAAACGGGATACCAGTATCTTCTCACCATTATGGATGTGGTGACCCGATTCCCAGAGGCCATTCATCCGAAGAACTATCCCTGCCAAGGCTGTGGTGAAGGGGCTAACCCAATTCTTTACCCGATATGGGCTGTCTGCTGAGATCCAGTCGGATCAGGACACACATTTTATGTCCTTTTTTTTTATAAGGTCATAGGTAATCTGGAGCACCGCAGCCTCACAGCTCCAGCGACCCGGGTTCGATTATGTGTACTGCTTGTGCAGAGTTTGCAAGTTCTCCCTGTGACCGCGTGGGTTTTCAGCAGGTGATCTGGTTTCCTCCCACAGCCAAAGACTTGCAGCCTGATAGGTAAATTGGCCATTATAAATTGCCCCTAGTATAGGTTGGTGGGAGGGGAGTTGAGGGATGGTGGGGATGTGGTAGGAATATGTGATTAATGTAGGATTAGTATAAATGGGTGGTTGATGGTCGGCACAGACTCGGTGGGCCGAAGGGCCTGCTTCAGTGCTGTATCTCTAAATAAATAAAATAAGTAAATAAATAAAGTCCTCAGCCTACCATCCATAGTCACAAGGGGCTTTGGAGCGGTACTATCAGACCCTAAAGACAATGATCAGGCCATACTGCTATGAGCAACCCCATGACTGGGACAAAGGGCTGGGATTTCTCCTGTTGGTTTCCAGGGACGTATCCAATGATTCCACTGGCTTTAGTCTCTTTGAATTAGTTTATGGACACGAGGTGAGAGGTTCCCTTAAACTAATCAAGGAGAGGTCTTTGGGACACAGGGATGAGTCTTCCATGTTAGACTACATTTCTATGCTGTGGGAGCACCTAAAGACCACCCAGGCAGCTATGAAAAGGTAAGGAGACAGAAATGCCAAGGCTAAAACATTTCAAGACAGAGACCATGTATTGTTACTATTCCCACTGCAGGGTGAACCCCTGAAATCCCGGTTCAGTGGTCCATATCGAGTGGCAAAAGGAATAGTCAGGTAAATTATTTAATTGACACTCCTGACCAAAGGCAAAAAGCAAAGGCTGTGGAGGGAACAGCCAAGTACAGATCTGTCAGGCAGTCAGGAGGGAAGGATTGGAAAGGGCGGTGAGGACAGGTTAGAGGAGGGCCAGGAGGATTCCCAACTGGAACACCCTACTCTCCGAATAGCCAACCCTGAAATGTGAGATCCATCAGACACTACGCTCTCCTCCTTAAATGCAGGTCAAAGAGGCAGCCTAAAGAGGCTGCTAACAGCATTTACAGAAACGTGCAAGGACAAGGAAAGGTCCCAAAAAGGCATGTCAATGGTGAGGGAGATGCCTCACCTAGTCGACCTGCCGCTGCAGAGTGCAGCGAAAGCTGGACAAAGACATGCGAGCAGTAATGTCCCAGAGGACATAGGGTAGATAAAATA
Organism: Heterodontus francisci; assembly: GCF_036365525.1. Taxonomy (NCBI): domain Eukaryota; kingdom Metazoa; phylum Chordata; class Chondrichthyes; order Heterodontiformes; family Heterodontidae; genus Heterodontus; species Heterodontus francisci. Next base: position 654,537 of record NW_027141175.1, on the reverse strand, counting down.
TTGATTCTTCCCATAGTAAAGGGAAAAGTGAAGGGAACGTACCCTAAAGTAAACAGCACTTGGGTACCTCACCAGAAAGCTAAAAGTAAGGTCAGTGTGGATCTACCCACTGAAGAACCCAATGATCAGGTCCAAAACCCAAAGCTAATCAAACACAACAATTTCAAAGGCAAACTCAGCAAGAACAAAGGCCCAGAGGAAATCTCAGACACCTCACTGGGTCTAAAAAAAACAATTTATTACACACTGTCTGTTTAGGGAGAAAGATTGTTAAGGTGCAGGAACCTGAGTAGTTAAAACTTCATTAGAGGAGAGAAAAGGTAAACAATGCAATCGTTGATGCATTGTCCAGCGTCGAACCCGACACATAACCATCCCAGTCAAAACGCCAAAAAAGTTAAATCAGTACAGCTGTAACAGACAATGTCAGCTGCAATAATTCTAAGATTAATGTGTGAATTTGAGAAGTGATTATTGAGAATGCATGTGTATTGCTTTCTTTTTCTTCCCACAGTTCTGAAATGAAATGTTCCCGTTATCACATTTCTTTCCATGTGCTGCGCCGGTGTTAAGATAACACAACATGCCAAATGAGGAATTTTAATTCATCGATTGGAAACTTACACTAACCTTTTAATAGAAAAAAATCCGACAGTTAACCTTGAAAAAACTGGCAGCCAAGATGGCCACCGTAATTGGCATCTGAAACACATTTTCACATTCTAAGGCCTACAACAGGAGACACATGTCTGATGAGCCTGGACCAATATCATTGGCTTGCTCTAGTGATTGAATTATCTAAGATTACATTCATTAACACGGCATGCAAGACTACCCTGACACATTGACTTTGAAAGAGCAAACTCCTCCAAGTATAAATACTGGTATCCTGAGCCCTGGGGAGATAGACGTTTCTAACCTTGAATCTCATTAGAAGGGTCCAGAGAATACACTGAGGCAGTCATGAGACCTTCTGTCCATCTCTGTGAAAGCTGGGAGTTTCCCCTGGACAAAGACAGACAAGCCAATGATTCAAACTGTGCAGAAGCAGAAGGGCTGTGACCCCTCTCTCTCTCTCTCTCCATCTCTCCCTCCACCTAACATCACAAGTTTGAAAACCACATGTGACTGCGGGCCCCTCAAGCCTACAGATTACTGCAGACAGAGTAACCAGGGGAAGAAAGCCTCAAAGAAAATCCTGAGCAATGTGGACCAGCCACATACTGCACTTCGACAAGCAAAAGACTTCAAGAATATAACTTCAGCTGGAAGACCACGGAATCGCCCAACATCACAGAATGAGTTTTTTGAAATTTATTCTGGACTCAAATCCAACCACAAATTTACTTCTCACTCTGTAATCCATTTGAGTGTGTGTGATTCTCGTATGAGTGTGCACGCAACTGTGTGTTCCGTTTTTTTATGATTTTATTCAGATCGGGTTTCTCTTGTTAAGTTTAATAAACTCACCTCTTTCATGTTTAAACTCAAGAGAACCTGTCCAATCGGTTTCTTCACCATCACACCAAAGGTAAGATGTGGAACGCTCACTGAGACGTTAAGCATATTCACTGTTGATAAAGGACAAGCACTGTTGCAGTCAAATAAAGAAGAGCCACTCTGACCCCTCCTCACATGGCCATAACAATTGGCAGGGCTGGAGATGGAGTGAATATGGGGATGAACTCAGCTCAGCATTAAGTAGATACCAGAGGTTGTAAATTTCCTGGTTCAGCCTGAGACAATGGCCAGCGAGGGGGATGCAGATCATAGACAGGGAATGGAGTTGTGACAGAAACGGAAGATAATGGCTTCAGTCTTCTCACGATTTAAATGACAAGAACACTAAATCAGTGAAATATGGTTTATGAATCTAATAGTTGGATACAGAGACTTACCAGGGACACCAATAGTAGCGAGGATGGGATAGTAAATAAATTGAATCATCTTCAGAGCAAAATAGATCCGCCGTTCTAATGTTATCCAATAATATTCCGCAGTAAGATAGTCAAACCAATAGGATAAACTCCTGTCACTTGTTGTAACATTCCAATCTATTGTTCTCAGATTCTGATCCATTACTGTAACATTCCAATCTATTGTTCTCAGATTCTGATCCATTGCTGTAACATTCCAATCTATTGTTCAGATTCTGATCTCTCCTCTCCCTCTCTCTGCAGCCCACGGATCCCTTTTAGTGCCGGAGCTGATGGTCCCGCTAACACTTTCGGAAAACACATTGAAAGGAGTCCTGTATTAATAGAAGAGGGAAACCCTCCAGTGACACCATTAGGGTCCATGGAGACTGACATTAATTACAGTCACTGAACAAACAGGTTCAGTTAACCCCTTTCAATTCAACACTTTTTGCACCACAATAAAGTAGAAGATTTACCCAGTCTGAATGGGAATTATGAGAGTTACTGAGGGAAGGACTGGTGGAAATGGCAGAAGCACTGGACAAAATCTTTCAGTCCTCCTTGGATATGGGAGTGACGCCAGAGGTCTGGAGGATTGTCAATGTTACACCCTGTTTAAAATGGAGAGGTTGGGTAAACCCTGTAAGTATCAGTCTAATGTTGGTGGTTGGAAACGTCTAGAGGTCATAACCCAACACAAAAATATACCTTGCTTGTAAAACACGGGATAATAAATGACAAGCAGCACGGAAAGGTTAATGAAATATCATTCCTGATAATCTTGATCAAGTTCGTTGAGGACGTAACTGTGATTGTTTCATGTAATATAATCATAGAAAGTTTAAGATACAGAAAGAGGCTGCTTGGCCCATTGTGTCTGCACCGGCCGAAAAATGATCCACCTATTCTAATCCCATCTTCCAGCATTTGATCCACAGCCCTGCAGATAATGACAGTTGAGGTGAACATCCAGTTTCCTTTTCAATGAGTGGAGGGATTCTGCTTCAACTATCCTTTCAGGCAGTAAGTTCTCGACCCTCACTGTAAACAGCGGACGCAGTACTGAACCCTGTGGAACGCCACTGTAAACAGTCCTCAGATCAGTAAAATATCCGTCATCAACTACCCTTTAATAAAAACAAGACATGCTGGAAATACTCAGCAGGTTTGGCAGCATCTGTGGAGAGAGAAGCAGAGTTAACGTTACAGGTCAGTGACCCTTCATCATTGAACTGAAACGTTAACTCTGCTTCTCCCTCCACAGATGTTGCCAGACCTGCCGAGTATTTCCAGCATTTCGTGTTTTACTTCAGATTTCCAGCATCCGCAGTATTTTGCTTTTATTATAACAATTACCCTTTGTTTCCTGCCACTGAGCACATTTTGTATTTTTGGGTGAACAAGTTTCTCCTCAACTCCCCGCTAATCCTTCTACCGAGCACTTTAAGTCTCTGCCCCCTAGTCACTGATCTCTCTGCTAAGGTGAATAGACTCTTCACCTCCACTCTATCCAGGCCCCACAAAATTATGTCCCTTTCAATCAGATCTCCCTTCAGCCTTCTCTGTTCCAAGTAGAACAACCCCAGCCTATCTAATCTTTCTTAGCTGCATTTTTCCAGTCCTGGCAAACATCCTTGTAAATCTCCTCTGTACCCTCTCTAGTGCAATTCCATCCTTTGTGTAATTAGGTGACCAGAACTGCAGAGTACTCAGGTTGTGGCCCAACGAATGATTTATACAGTTCCAGCATAACCTCACTGCTCTTGTATTCTATACCTCAGCTAATAAAGGAAATGATTCCGTATGCCTTCTTAACCACCTTATCGACCTGACCTGCTACATTCAGGACATCAGTGGACATTGACTCCAAGGTCCCTCACTTCCTCTACACTTCTCAATATTTTCCGATTGATTGTCTATCCCTTTGCCTTGTTTGACCTCCTCAATTGCATCGTCTCATACTTAACCAGGCTGAATTCCATTTGACACTTTTTTTTTTTAGATTAGAGATACAGCACTGAAACAGGCCCTTTGGCCCACCGTGTCTGTGCCGAACATCAACCACCAATTTATACTAATCCTACACTAATCCCATATTCCGACCAAACATCCCCACCTGTCCCTATATTTCCCGACCACCTACCTATACTAGTGACAATTTATAACGGCCAATTTACCTACCAACCTGCAAGTCTTTTGGCTTGTGGGAGGAAACCGGAGCACCCGGAGAAAACCCACACAGACACAGGGAGAACTTGCAAACTCCACACAGGCAGTACCCAGAATCGAACCCGGGTCCCTGGAGCTGTGAGGCTGCAGTGCTAACCACTGCGCCACTGTGCCGCCCCATCAATATTTTCTGCCATCAATATTTTCCTGCAGCCTAGCTATCCTCCTTGCTACCTACCGCACAGCCAATCTGTGTACCATCTGCACACATCTTGATCATGCCCCCTACATGTACGTTCAAATCGTTAATATATACTACTAAAAGCTGGGGACCCAGTACTGAGCCCTGTGGAATGCCACTGGAAACAGACCTCAAGTCAGTAAAACACCCGTCAACAATTACCCTTTGTTTCCTGCTACTGAGTCAATTTTGTATCCAGCTTTCTGCATTTCCCTGGATTCCATGGGACTTTATTTGTTTTACCTAGTATGCCACATGGGACCTTGTCAAAAGCCTTGCCAAAATCCACGGAGACCATATCATCTGCACTACCCTCATCTATCATCCTTGCGACTTCTTCGAAAAAGTCAATCAAGTTGGTCAAACAATATCTTCCCTTAACAAATCCATGCTGACTGTCCTTGATTGACCTGAGCCTTTCTAAGTGACAGTTTATCCTGTCTCTCAGAATACATTGCAATAATTTGCCCACTACTGAGATTACACTGATTGGCCTGCAATCATTCGGTCTATCCTTTGCTCCATTTTTAAAGAGGTACAATGTTAACAGTTCACCAATCCTCTGGCACTACACCTGTATCCAGTGATGACAGGAAAATGATGGTCAGACCCTCTGCTATTTCCTCTCTCACTTCATTTGACAGCCTGAAATACATTTCATCTGGCCCTGGTTATTTATCAACTTTCAAAGATGCTAATCCCATTATTACTTCCTCTCTCCCTATGTATATCACATCCAATAATTCACGCTCCTCCTCCTTAACCACAGTATCTGCATCGTCCCCTCTTCTGTTCAGACAGATACAAAGTATTCATTAAGAACCATACCAACATCTTTCGCCCCTACTCATGTATGTCCACTTATGTATATAGATTTTCAAACGGCCTGTGATCAACTGACATTTCATAGACTTGTCATGACATGGATTAATGTGACAGTGATAGTGTGGATATTTCATAGACTTGTTATGACATGGATTTATGTGACAGTGATGGTGTTGATATGACACTGACTCAGGGACAGAAAGCAGAGAGAAGTGGTGAACAGTCATTGTTCAGACTGGAGGTGGAGGGGAGTATACAGTACTGTTTCTCAGGGTTCGATTCACTCTGCGTGATATCAAGAAACGATTGAAGGCACTGGATACTGCAAAGGCTATGGGCCCTGACAATATTCCTGAAATAGTACTGAGGACCTGTCCTCCAGAACTTCCGTTCCCCCATCAAACTGTTCAAGTACAGCTACAACATTGGCATCTGCCCGTCAATGTGAAAAATTGCCCAGCTAAGTCCTGTACACAAAAAGCAGGACAAGTCCAACCCGGCCAATTACCGCCCCATCAGCCTATTCTCAATCATCAGTAAAGTGATGGAAGGTGTTATCGACAATGCTACCAAACAGCACTTGCTTAGCAATAACCTGCTTAGTGACGCTCAGTTTGAGTTCCTCCAGGGTCACACCGCTCCTGACCTCATTACAGCCTTGGTTCAAACATGGACAAAGGAGCTGAATTCAAGAGGTGAGGTATGAGTGACTGCCTTGACATCAAGGCAGCATTTAACTGAGTATGGCATCAAGGAGCCAGAGGAAAAATGGAGTCAGTGGGAATCAGCGGGAAAACTCTCTGCTGGTTGGAGTCATACCTAGCGCAAAGGACGATGGTTGTGGTTGTTGCAGGTCAATCATCTCAACTCCAGGACATCACTGCAGGAGTTCCTCAGGGTAATGTCTGAGACCCAACCATCTTCAGCTGCTTCATCAATGACCTTCCTTCAATCACCAGACCAGAAGTGGGGATGTTGGCTGATGATTGCACAATGTTCAGCACCATTCGTGACTCCTCAAATACTGAAGCAGTCCGTGTAGAAATGCAGCAAGACCTGGACAATATCAAGGCTTGGGCTGATAATTGGCAAGTATCATTCGCACTGCCATAGTGCCAGGCAATGACCATCTCCGACAAGAGAGAATCTAATCATCTCCCTTGACATTCAATGACATTACCATAGCTGAATCCACCACTATCAACATCCTAGGGGCTACCATTGACCAGAAACAGAACTGGAGTAGCCATATAAATACCATGGCTCAAAGAGCAGGTCATAGGCGAGGAATGCTGAGGCGATTAACTCACCTCCTGACTCCCCAAAGCCAGTCCACCATCTATAAGGCACAAGCCAGGAGTGTGATGGAATACTCTCCGCTTGTCTGGATGGGTGCAGCTCCAACAACACTCAAGAAGCTCGACACCACCCAGTACAAAGCAGCCCACATGATTGGCACCCCATCCACAACATTCACTCCCTCCACCACCGAAGCACAGTGGCAGCAGTGTGTACCATCTACAAGATGCACTGCAGCAACACAACAAGGCTCCTTAGACAGCACCTTCCAAACACACAACCTCTACCACATAGAAGGGCAAGGGCAGCAGATGTATGGAAGCACCACCACCTGCAAGTTCCCCTCCAAGCGACACACCATGCTGATTTGAAACTATCTTGCCGTTCCTTCACTGTCGCTGGTTCAAAATACTGGAACACCCTTCCTAACAGCACTGTGGGTGTACCTGCAGTGGTTCAAGAAGGCAGCCCACCACCACCTTCGCATGGGCAATTAGAGATGGGCAATAAATGTTGGCCTGGCCAGCGATGTGCACAGCTGATGAATGAATTTTTAAAAATGCCAGAGAACTGAAGGGCTGTAAATGTTACACCCTGTTTAAAGAAGGGGAGGTTGGATAAGCCTTGTAACTATCAGCCTAATGTTGATTATTGGAAAATTCTGGAGGCCATAACCCAGCACAAAAAATATTTCTTACTTGTAAAGTCATGTCTTAATAAATGACAAGCAGCACGGATAGCTTCATGGAAAATCATTTCTGATCATCTTGATAGTTTGTTGACAGAATTGTGAGTGTTAACGAGGATAGCGTGTTTCATGTTAAAGAATCATAGAATCGTAGAAGATTTAAGGCACAGAAAGAGGTACCTTGGCCCATCGTGTCTGTGCCAGCCGAAAAGTTATCCACCTATTCTAATCACACCTTCCATCATTTGATCCGTAGCCCTGCAGATTATGACACTTGAGGTGCACATCCAGACTCCTTTTGAATGAGTAGAGGGTTTCTGCCTCAACCATCCTTTCATGAAGTGAGTTACAGACCCTCACTAAAAGCAGGGGACCCAGTACCGAGCCCCCTGGAACACGACTGGTAACAGTCCTCCAGTCAATACCCGTCAACAATTACCCTTTGCTTCCTGTCACCGAGGCAAATTTGTATTTCTGGGTGAACATGTTTTTCCTCAACTCCCTTCTGATATTTCTGCCAATCACTTTAAATCTATGTCCCCTAGTCACTGACCTTTTTGCTAAGGTGAATAGACCCTTCACCTCCACTCAATGCAGGCCCCACAAAATGTTGTTCATTTCAATCAGATCTCCCCTCAAGCCTTCTCTGTTCCATGAAGAACAACCCCAGCCTGTCCAATCTTTCCTCATAGCTGCATTTTTCCAGTCCTGGCAACATCCTCGTAAATCTCCTCTGTACCCTCTCTAGTGCAATTGCCTCCTTTCTGTAATGTGGTTACCAGAACTGCACAAAATATTCAAGTTGTGGCCTAACCAATAATTTATACAGTTCCAGCATAACCTCCCAGCTCTTACGTTCTATACCTCAGCTAAAAAGGGAAATGATTCCATATGCCTTCTTAACTGCCTTATTGACCTGTCCCGCTATCTTCAGGGATCTGTGGGCATTCACTCCAAAGTCCCTTACTTCCTCTACACTTCTCAGTATTGTCCTAGTAATCGTGTATTCCTTTGCTTGTTTGAGCTCCCCAATAGCATCACCTCACACTTATCCAGGTCGATTCCCATTTTTCTGCCCATCTGACCAGACCGTCAGTATCTTCCTGCAGCCTACAGCTATCCTTCTCGCTATCCGCCACATGGCCAACCTTTGTGTCGTCTGCAAAAGTCTTGATCATACCCCCTAAATTTACGTCTAACTCTTTAATATAGTCCACAGAAAGCATGGGACCCATTACTGAGCCCTGTGGAATGACAATGGGAACAGTCCTCCAGTCGCAAAAATACTTGTCAATAATTACCCTGTGTTTCCTGCCACTGAGACAATTTTGTATCCGCCTTGCTGCATTTCTCTGGATGCCATGGGATTTTATTTTTTGAACCAGTCTATCATGTGGGACCTTGTCAGAAGCCTTGCTAAAATCCATGTAGACCACATCAACTGCACCACCCTCATCTATATTCCTTGTAACATCTTCAAAAAATTCGATCAATTTGGTCAAACAAGAGAGTCACTTAAAAAATCCATGCTGACTATCCTTGATAAACCTGTGCCTCTATAAGTGACGTTTATCCCGTCTCTCAGAATAGATTCCAATAATTTGCCCACTACTGAGGTTAGACTGACTGGCCTGTAATTATTCAGACTATCCTTCGCTCCCTTTTTAAACAGAGGTCCAACGTTAGCAATTCTCCAATACTCCGGCACCACAACTGTATCTAGTGAGATTGGGAAATGATGGTAGGCAGACCCTCTGCTATTTGTTCTCTTGTTTCTTTGAACAGCCTGGGGTACATTTCATCCGGCTCTGGTGATGTTTCAACTTTCAAGGATGCTAATCCCATTAATACTTCCTCTCTCCCTATGTTTACCATATCCAATAATTCACACTCTTCCTCCTTAACGACAATATCTAAATCCCCCCTCTTTTCTGAAGACATACGCAAAGTGTTCAATAAGAACCATACCAATATCTTCTACCCTTATACAAAGGTTACCTTTCTGATCTATTGTGGGTCCTACTCTCCCCTTAGTTATCCTCTTCCTCTTAATGTATTGAGAAAGCATCTTTGGGTTCACCTTGATTTTGCTTGCTAATGTTCTTTCATGCCCTCACTTTCCTTTCCTAACTTCCTTTTTGATTTGATCCCTCCACTTTCTATACTCCTCTCGGCTTTCTGCAGTATTAAGTTCTCAGTGTTGGACAGAAGCTTTCCTTTGCTGCGTTATCCTACCCTGTCGGCTCCTTGACATCCATGGGGCTCGAGATTTGGCCGCCTCACACTTTTTCTTTGTGGGAACATGTTTATCCTGAACCTTTTGAATCTCCCCTTTGAATGCCTCCCACTGCTGTGAGACTGGACTACCTTCAAACTGCTGTTTCCAGTCCACTTTCGCTCCTCAGTTTAGTAATATTCGCCTTTCCCCATTGAGAACTCTAACTCCTGATGTATCTCTTGTCCTGTTCCATAATTAAGTTAAAACTAACTGCATTATGATCACTCCCACCAAAATGCTCTTCCCTCCCACTCCTTCCACCTGCCCATCTTCATTTCCAAAAACAATGTCTAAAACTGCACCCTCTGTTGTTGGACTTGCTACATCCTGGCCAAAAACGTTCTCCTGAATGCACCTCAAGATTTCTGTTCCCTTAATTATTTTCATACTAAAATTATCCCTGTAAAGATTGGGGTTATTAAAATACCCTACTATTACTGCCCTATTGTTCTTGCACTTCTCAGAGACTTGCCTACATATCTGCTCTTCTATCTCCCTCGGACTGTTTGGCTGCAGGGATCACACTCCCAGCAGTGATATTGCCCCTTTTTGGTTCCTTAGCTCAATCCATATCGCCTCAGTTGATGAACCTTCCAACATATCATCCCTCCTCACAGCTGTAATAGATTCCTTGACCGAAATTGCCACTTCCCCTCCTTTCTTTACCCCCTCCCTATCGTGTCTGAAAACCCTGTAACCAGGAACGTTGAGCTGCCATTCCTGTCCCTCCTTCAGCTATGTTTCAGTGATAGCTATGAAATCATACTGCCACCTGTCCACCTTGTCCTCAGCTCATCTGGTTTATTTGCTATACTTCTTGCATTGAAATAGATACCCTTGAGCACAGCCAAACACTTAAAAAAATTCTAACCCTCTTTTCCTCTGTTTTCTAGACTCATCCATTAATTTTCTGCCTTCTATTTTCGTTTAAGGTTTTGTCCCTACTGATTCTTCATTCAGGTCCCCATCCCCCTGCAAAACTAGTTTAAACCCTCCCCGACAGCACTAGCAAAACGTTCTGCAAGTAACCCAGTCCCGGCTCCGAACAGGTGCAACCAGTCCGGCCTGTACAGGTCCCATCTAATCCAAAGCTGGTCCCAATGTCCCAGGAATCTGAAGCCCTCCCTCCTGCACCATCTTCCCAGCCACACATTCATCTGTCTTAGTTTTCTATTTCTATACTCAGCTGTGCATGGCACTGGGACTAATCCAGAAGTTACTACTTTGAGGTCCTGCTGGCTAATTTCTTCCCTAGCTCCATAAATTCTGACTGCAGGACGACATTCCTCTTTCTACCTTTGTCGCTGGTTCCGATGTGGACCATGACAGCTGGCTGTTCCCCTTCTCCTTCAGGATGCTCTGCAGTCGCTCAGTGACATCCTTGACCCTGGCACCAGACAAGCATGACACCATCCTCGATTCACGTCTGTGGCCACATAAACGCCTGCCTGTTCCCCTGACTACTGATCACTATGGCTCTTCCAGTCATCCCTCTACCCCGCTCTGCAGCTCAGCTACCCGTGTTGACACGGACTTGGCTCTGGCTGCACTCTCCAGGTGAAGCATCACTTTCCTCAGTATTCTGAACTGAATACCTGTTGGAGAGTGAGATGCACTCAAGGGTTTGCAGCACTACCTGCCTGATTCTTTTTGACTGTCTGGGGATCACCAATTCCTTCTCTCCCTGCATAATCTTCAGCTGTTGGGTGACCACATCTATAAACATGCTAAAGCTGAATAATTTGGTGTATTAGAAGGAGGAATGTGCAGGATTATGCGAAGAAGGCAGGGAATGGGATTAGGTGAATTGCTCATTCGGAAAGGCGACGCAGACACGTCAGAGTGAATAGTTCTTTCTGTGCTGTAATAACACTGTGATGGGGCGTCTCAGACGGGTGTAATGGTGGAGAATGGGGGATTCATTGTGGGAAAGGGAAGTTGTCCTATAGGAAACTGAATCTTAGCAAGGACTCTCCGACAGCCTGTCCTGGTAGAAGGCATCCAGAAAGTATCCTCCCTGCCTCCTCCTCATTCTCCTGAGGTGGCCTCCGGATCCCTGCTGCCCATGCCGGTGTCCTCGTGACGGTGATGATATGAAGGGTGCAGCAGAACACCATGAACTTGGGCACCTGCTCCAGTATGGACTGGAGGACTCCCCCCGAGCGGATCAGACATCGGAAGTAAAGCTTCATCACAATGATGGTCAGTTCCACATTGTTCCTGGTGACTCCATTGCTCACATTTTGCACATGTTAATTGTGTGCGTTTGGTTGGTGGTGGGAGATGGTTTGGGGTTGTAGAAACATGAGTTGTCTCCGAGGAGTCGCATTCTGGTTCTGCATGGAGACCCGCAGTGCTGGGACTGGTTGACTGCTTCAGAATGAAGGTATGGTGGCTGCTGCTAGGATAGAGGACATTCACCAACATGATTTACTGGGCATGCTCACACACCAACTGTACATTAATGGAGTGAGAGTTCTTTCAGTTCCTGTACCTCTCCCCGTTGACATGGAGACCCCGCAGAGCCTACTACACCATCAGGAAACCTGCTATCCTGACAAACCCACTGGATCTCTCATCCTGCTTCTCCCTGCTGAGGGAGAAAATGATGACATAGATGGTCGCCCTCACCTCCCAGAATTATCAATGGACAACACACAGGCCTCGTAACTACTGGACAGTTAGTGTAACATCAGTGGTGAGTAAGGTTTTAGAAACAATGATCAGGGAAAATGGACAACACACACTTGGAGAGGTTTGAGTTAATTAAGGAGTGTCAGCACGGATTTTTAAAAGGCAGATTATGCTTGATGGGCTAATTAAATTTATTTCGATGATCAGAGAAGGTTGATGAAGGGGATGTGGTGGATGTTGTCTACCGGGATTTTATGAAGGTATTTGATTAAGAACCACACACAAGCTTGGTTAACAAAATTGAAGCTCATGGAATAGCATCCAATTGGATCAAAAACTGTCCAAAGGACAGCAAAAAGAGAAATATGTTAAATGGTTATTTTACAGACTGGAGGATGGTCGACATTGATGTTACACAATGGTCAGTGCTGGGACCACAGTTGTTTTTTTTACCGTATAAAAATGACACGGATCTTGGAATACGGAGTAGAATTTATATTTTTTCTGATGATTGCAACCTTGGAGGAGTGGAGAACAGTGAGGGTGATACAAACCACCGACAACATGATATAGATAGGCGAGCAGAATGGACATAGAAGTGGCAGGTAGAATTTAATAAAGAGGAGTGTGAGGTAATGTATTTTGTCAGAAAGAATAGGAAGACAACATAGACTTAATGACACAGTTCTAAAGATTGTGCAGGAACAGAAGGACCAGGGGCTCCATATGCATTGATCTTTGAAGGTGGCAGGACATATTAGCAGAGTGTTTAGCAAAACATATCAGATCTTGGGCTTCATCAAAAGAGGCAAATATACAAAAACAGGGCGGTTTAGCTGAAACTTTACAAAGCTTTGGTTAGACCCCAACAAGAGAACTGTGCCCTGTTCTGGTCACCAGACTGCAGGAAGGATGTGAAAGTCCTTGAGAGGGTGCAGAGGAGATTTACCAGAATGAATCCAGGGATGGGAGTTTAGGTACAAAGTGAGTTTGGAGAAGATGGAGTTGTTCTCCCTGGAGTAAAGGCGATTGAGAGAGATTTGATAGAGGTGTACATGATTATGATAGACTTAGATAAGATAGACAAGGAAAAACTGTTCCCATTAACTGATGCAACGCAGACTAGGGGGCACCGATGGAAGGTTTTGGTTAAGAGATGCAGGGGAATGTGAGGAGGAACATTGTTACACAGTGGATGGTAATGAGCTGGAACTCACTGCCCATGAGGATGGTGGAAGCCGAGACAATCAAAGATTTCAAAAGGAAACTGGATGGAAACCTGAAGTAAATTAACTTGCAGGGATACAGGGATTGAGCGGAGGGGTGGGAGAGTGGGGCTGACTGGATTGTTGCACAGAAAGCCGGCAGTGAGTGGCTGAATGGCCTCTTTCTGTGTTGTTAATGACTCCATCAATTTCTACCACTCTATGTTGGATATGTCACCTGCTCCTGCCTGTAAATATGAAGATACATAGAAGTTCAATGAAACTGTGAGCTTAACAACCACTGACAGCTCCGTCCTCACCCTGGTGTGAGGCTCCAGGTTGTGTTACAGGAGGTGACACAGCTCTGTGACCACCTCCTTATTGAATCAGAGTCACCTCACACATTGCTCCTGGGTTAGGTGTAGGTAGGAAAAGTGCTCTTGGAGCACCCGGGGTGGGTAGGGAAGAGCCCTCTCCTCCTCTCTCTTTACAGAGCTTCCCCTCTCGGCAGCATCTGCTCCATTTGTTGGTCATGTTACAGACCCAGCGACAATGTAACTTCAGTCCCCATACGTCGTCCAGAGTTGGGTCACCAAATCGTCTGTACTCAAAGAACAAAGAACAAAGAAAATTACAGCACAGGAACAGGCCCTTCGGCCCTCCAAACCTGCGCCGATCCAGATCCTCTATCTAAACATGTCGCCTATATTCTAATGCTCTGTATCTCTTTGCTTCCTGCCCATTCATGTATCTGTCTAGATACATCTTAAAAGACGCTATCGCGCCCGTGTCTACCACCTCCGCTGGCAACGCGTTCCAGGCACCCACCACCCTCTGCATAAAGAACTTTCCACGCATATCCCCCCTAAACCTTTCCCCTCTCACTTTGATCTCGTGACCCCTAGTAATTGAATCCCCCACTCTGGGAAAAAGCCTCTTGCTATCCAACCTGTCTATACCTCTCATGATTTTGTACACCTCAATCAGGTCCCCCCTCAACCTCCGTCTTTCTAATGAAAATAATCCTAATCTACTCAACCTCTCTTCATAGCTAGTGCCCTGCATACCAGGCAACATCCTGGTGAACCTCCTCTGCACCCTCTCCAAAGCATCTACATCCTTTTGGTAATGTGGCGACTAGAACTGCATGCAGTATTCCAAATGTGGCCGAACCAAAGTCCTATACAACTGTAACATGACCTGCCAACTCTCGTACTCAATACCCCGTCCGATGAAGGAAAGCATGCCGTATGCCTTCTTGACCACTCTATTGACCTGCGTTGCTTCCTTCAGGGAACAATGGACCTGAACACCCAAATCTCTCTGCACATCAATTTTCCCCAGGACTTTTCCATTTACTGTATAGTTCACAAATGTCCCTGAATGTCTGCAGCAGCTCACAACACAACCTCCAGAAAAACATCCACAACACCTCCACTAACTTTACAATAGCAGAAGTAAGTCAAAAGCCTGTAGGCTAGATGCCTGGTATTTTTAAATAACACCAGGGGGGTTTCCTTTTGCTACTGACTGTATGTTCAACGGTGAGTGACTAACACAGGCGGTCAGTGAACATGCACAGAAAAAGTTTAAAGAAGTACATCAAAGCTGCTGCTATGGTACATTGACATCACTTTCAAATCCACCCTCAAAGTAACAACACAGACAAGGTACAATTGAGCTAGAGCCCTGCGCAGCTTGGGACACTGTGCAGGGCATAGTAGAGGTGGCCGGCTGTGAAGACCACGCTGACAGCACATAGATGATACGACTGGGCTGGAGCCCCGCTCAGCATGGGATATTGTGCAGACCGCACTGGAGGTGGCCGGCTGTGCGATTCACATCTCTTTTTGGATCCCAATTCTGTACCGTCAGCAGCAGTCTTGCTGCAGAGTCTAAAATCGCGGCTCGGAACAGATACAGAGGGAACGAAATTCACTTTACAAGGATAACTGAAAAAAGATTGAAGTCGAAAGATTTGCAGGAATATATGAATTGGAGAGGGGAAAGTGAATAAATGGAAGGGTGAGGCCATGGAGAGATTCAAACACAAGAATGAGAATATTAAAATTAAGGTGCTGCCAGACCGGGAGCCAATGGAGATCAGTGAACACAGGGGTGATGGGTGATCGGGATTTGGTGTGAGTTCGAATACAGTCAGCAGATTTCTGGATGGGCTGTGGTTTATGGAGGTTTAGAACTGTGAGGGTGAACAAGATGGAATTGGAATAGTCAACTGTGTATTTAACAGTGATGCGGATGAGGGTTTATGCAGTAGATGGGCTGAGGCAGAGGTGGAGTTGGGTGATATCATAGAGGTGATTTTAGGCAGGGTTAGTGATGGAAAGAATATGGAGATGAACTTAGCTCAGGTTTATATATAACAAAGAAGTTGTAGACTGTCTGGTTGAGCCTCAGATATTGGGCAGGGTGGAATATGTGCCTCCCAGATTGGTGATGGAGTTTGTGATGGAGAGCAATGACACTGGCTTCCGTCTTCCCAAAATGTACATAACAGAACAGTATTTCAGTGAAACAGGGTTTACAGATCTCCTGGCCTGAAATAGAGACAGCAACAGCAGCAAAGATGAGAGAGTAAATGACAAGAACTGTAATACAGTTGACAATGGTTTATAGAGCTCATGGCTGAAGATATTCACTAGGCATACAACGGCAGCAAGAAGGACAGAGTAAATTACAGGAGCAGTAATGCAGTTAAACATGGTTTAAAGAATTAATAGCTAGATAGAGAGACTTACCAGGGACACCAATAATAGCCAGGATGGGTTGGTAAATATATTGAATAATCTTCAGTGCGAGATAGATACGAGAGTTTAATGACATCCGATCATAATATGTAGAAACAGAGTAACTAACCGAGGATAAACTCCTGTCCATTGTTGTAACATTCCAGTCTTTTGTTCTCAGATTCTGATCTATCCTCTCTCTATCTCTCTGGAGCAGCTAATCTCTGAAAGTGCCGGGGCTGATGTTCCCACTGACACTATGGAATAACTCATTGAAAGAAGCCCCTTATTAACAGAAGATGGAAAACGTCCAGTGACACAATTAGGGTCCATGGAGACTGGCATTAATTACAGTCACAGAACAAACAGATTCAGTTAACTCTTTTCAATCCAACACTTTAGTACCACAATAAAGTTGAACATTTATCCAGTCTGGATAGGATGTATGAGGGTTGCTGAGGGAAGCAATGGTGGAAATAGCCGAGGCACTGGCCAGAATCTTCCAATCCCCCTTGAATATGGGCGTGATGACAGATTTCCACAGGCTCCCCACCCTCTGGGTGGAGAAAAGTCTCTTCATCTCTGTCCTGAAAGTTTTACCCCATATATTTAGACTATGACACCTGGTTCGGTAGTCCCCCACCATCGGGAACATCCTTCCTGCATATACCCTGTCAAGCCATGTTAGAATTTTATAGGCTTCGATGAGATCCCTCCTCACTCTTCTGAATTCCAGTGAATATAGTCCTAACCGACTCAATCTCTCCTCATACGACAGTCCTACCACCCCAGTAATCAGTCTGGTAAAACTCTACTGCACTCCCTCAAAAGCAAGAGCATCCTTCCTCAGATAACGAGACCAAAACTGCACATAATATTCCAAGTGCGGCCTCACCAAGGCCCTGTATAATTGCAGCAAAACATCCCTGCTCCTGTACTTGAATCCTGTCTCTATAAAGGCCAACATAACATTGGCCTTTTTCGACCGCCTGTTGCACCTGCATGCTTACCTTCAGTGACTGGTGTACGAGAACACCCAGGTCTCGCTGCATATTCCCCTCTCTCAGTTTATAGGAGTTCAGATAATAATCTGCCTTCCTGTTTTTGCTAGTCAAGTGGATAACTTCACATTTATCCACATTATACTGCATCTGCCATGCATTTGCCCACTCACTCAACTTGTCCAAATCACCCGGAAGCCTCTCTGCATCCTCCTCACAACTTACCCTCACACCCAATTTTGTATCAGCTGCAAATCTGGAGATATTACATTTAGTTTCATCATCTAAATCATTAATATATATTGTGAAAAGCTAGGGTCCTAGCTCCGATCCCTGCGGTACCCCACTAGTCACTGCCTGCCATTCAGAGAAAGATCCGTATGTTCCAATGCTTTGTTTCCTGTCTCCCAACCAATTTTCTATCTATCGCAATACACTACCCCCAGTCTCGTGCACTTTAATTTTACACGCTAAACCCTTACGTGGAACTTTGTCGAGAGCCTTCCGAAAGTGCAAATAAATCACATCCACTGGCTCCCCCTCATCAACTCTACTAGTTACATCCTGGAAGAATGCTAGTAGATTTATCAAGCATGATTTTCCTTTCATAAATCCATGCTGACTCTGTCCGATTCTACCACTGTTCTCCAAGTGCTCTGCTGCAAAATCTTTGATAATGAACTCCAGGATTGTCCCCACGACCGATATCAGGCTGACTGGTCTACAATTTCCTGCTTTCTCTCTACCTTCCTTTTTTAACAGTGGGGTAACATTCCAATCTGTAGGAACTGTTCCAGAGTCCATAGAATCTTGGAAGATGACCACCAATGCATCCACTATTTCTCGGGCCACTTCCTAAGTACTCTGGGATGTAGATTACCAGGCCCTGGAGATTTATCGGCCTTCAATACCATCAACTTCCCCAACACCATTTCTCTACTAATACTGATATCTTTCAGTTCCTCTCTCTCACTAAACCCTGTATTCACTAACATTTCTGGTATGATATTGGCGTCCTCCTTTGTGAAGACAGAACTAAAGTATGCATTCAGTTGGTCAGCCATTTCTTTGTTTCCCAGAATAAATCCCCCTGTTTCTGACTGTAACGGACCTGCCTTTGCCTTCGCCAATCTTTTCCACTTCACATACGTATAGATTCGTTTTCAGTCAGTTTTTATGCTCCCCGCAAGCTTACTCTTGTACTCCATTTCCCCCTTCTCAATCAATCCCCTGGTGCTCCTTTGCTGAATTTTAAACTGCTCCCAATCCTCAGGTCTGTTGTTTTTTTCCTGGCAAATTTATATGCCTTTTCCTTGGATCTAACCCTATCTCTACCTTTCCTTGTCAGCCATGATTTGGCTACCTTTTCTATTTTACTTTTGCGCCAGACAGGGATAAACAATTGTTGCAGTTCATCCATGCGCTCTTTGAATGTTTGCCTTTGCCTTTCCACCGTCAACTCTTCAAGTAACGTTTCCCAATGTATCATCAACGACTCATGCCTCATACCTTCGTAGCTTACTTTATTAAGATTCACGACCCCAGTCTCAGAATCAACTAGGACACTCTCCATCATGATGAAGAATTCTATCATATTATGCTCGCTCATCCCAGAGGGCTCTCGCACAACTAGATTGTCAATTATTCCTCTCTCATTATACAATAACCAGTCTAGGATGGCCTGTTCTCCAGATGGTTCCTCAAAGAATTGGTCCTGGAAACCATCCCGTATATTCTCCTGGAATTCCTCCACAATGTATTGTGACCAATTTGATTTGCCCAATCTATATGCAGATTCAAGAAACCCATAATTACAGATGTTCCTTTATCGCATGCGTCTCCAATTTCCTGTTCATTGCCATTCCCAAATTCAGCACTACAGTCTGGGGGTCTATATACAACCCCCACTAACGTTTTCTGCCCCTGAGTGTTTCTCAGCTCTACCCATACATATTCGACATCGTCAGAGCTAATATCCTGCCTCACTATTGCGTTCATTACCGGGGTTGGAGATAGGCCGTTTTAGTGATGGTGTGAATATTTGGTAGGAAGCTCATCTCAAGGCATCTCAGGGTTAACTATGTAACTAAGTCTGTGAGCAGTTTGGCTTCGTCTCAAACATTTACAAAGGAGGCGGATGGAGTGTGTAACTAGGAAATGTTTGGAGCAGAGACAGAAAGCAATGGCTTCAATCTTTCAATATTTAATTGACATTGCAGATGTGTGAGGTAATACATTTTGAAAGGATGATTGAAGAGAGACAATACAAGTTAAATGGTACAACTATAAAGATGGTGAAATAACAGAGACACCTGGGATTTGTACACAAATCTTTGAAGGTGGCAGGAAAGGTTAACTTGACAGTTCATAAATGTATGGGATCCTAGGGTTTATAAATAGAGGCAAAAAGAACAAAAGCAAGGACATTATGTGAAACATATATCAAATACTATTTCAGCTGCACCTGGAGTCTTGTGTCGAATACTGGGAACCACACTTTAGGGAGCACATGAAGCCTTCAGGGAGGGCACAGAACTGTTTTACTAGTATTTGTCCAGGCATGAGGGATTACAGTTATGTAGCTGAGGTTGTTCTGCTTTGAGCAAAGAACTTTCAGAGGAGATTTGATTGAGGTGTTTAACATTAGGAAGGATTTAGATAAATTAAATAAAGAGAAACTATTTCCAATGTCCAAGAGACACAGATTTAAGGCGATTGGTAAAAGAAGCAGACATGAGGATTTTTGTTTCTGAGTGGTTTGGATTTGGAATGCACTGTCTGATAGGCTGATGGATACAGATTCAATAGTATATCCCAAAAGAGAATTGGATAAATATCTGAAGGAGAAAAAATGCAAGGATATAGTGAAAGAGCCAGGGAGTGGGACTAACTGGATTGCTCTTTGAAAGGGCCAGCACAGACTTGATGGGCCGAATGGCCTCATTCAGTTTGTGCTATTCTATGATTCTATGATGGTTCCCACCTGGACTTTCACAATATTCCAATCCTTTCACAAGGCGTTTGAGAAAGTACCACACAAAAGCCGTGTTACCGAATTAGAAACACATGGGATTAAAGGACCAATGTCAGCTGTGGCTCAGTTTGTAGCTCTCTCCCCTTTCAGTGGCAAGCTTCCAGGATCAAGTGTCACTGCAGGACTTGATCACAAGAATCAATGCTGACATTGCAGTGCAGTACTGAGGGTGTGCTGCACTGTCAGAGGTGCAGTCTATCGAATGAAACTTTAAACCAAGTTGCAGTCTGCCCTCTCAGGTGGATGTTAAAGATCCCATCGCACTATGTAGAAGCAGAGCAGGCGAATTATTCCCGGTGTCCTGGTCAATATTTTTTCCTTCAATCAACATCAGAAAAACAGATCTGATCATTCTCACATGACTGCTTGTGGGATCTTGCTGTGCAGAAATTGTCTGCCTGTTTCCTACATTACAAGAGTGACTTCGCTTTAAGAAGTATTCATTGGTAGTAAATCACTTTGGGACATGCAGTGGTCATGAAAGGCGTTTCATAAATGGAAGTCTGTTTTTTATTTTCAATGTCAGCATGCAGGAAATTAGCTCAGTGACAGAAAGTATAGAATAGTGGAGAATGGTTATTGTTCAGTCTGGAGGGAAGTACACAGTGGGGTTCCCCAGTGTCACAGTTGGGATCACAGTTGCTGTATGTTAATACAATGGGCTTGTGTACAGAGGGGATAATGTCAAAGTTTTCAGATGGCAGGAAAATCAGAAATGTTAATAAACAGTGAGAAGGATAGTAACAGACTTCAGGAGGACAGAGACTGACCAGTGAAATGAGCAGGCGAATGGCAAATATAAATTAACACAGTGAAGTGTGAAGTGAGACATTTGGGTAGGAAGTGTAAGGGAAGACAACAGAAACAAATGGGTATTGTTTAAATGAGGAGACAGGAACAGAGAGACTTGGTGTGTATTCAGACAGATCTTTGAAGGCCGCATGAAAGGTTAACAAGTTTATGTCTGATATAACAGACATCAGGTAGAAAATACCATTGAGAAACAGGCTGAATACAGAAGGTCCAGAGGGGAAATGAAAAAGCAAATAAGAGAAGCAAACAGAGAGCATGAAAAGAGGTGAGCATTAAAGGAAATCCCAATGTTTTCTATCGGCATCTAAACAGTAAAAGGGTAGTAAAAGGAACAATGGGGCCGACTCCGGACCATAAAGGGGATTTGCACATGGAGGCAGAGGATATAGCTGAGTAATAAATGAATAATTTCCACCTGTCTTTACCAAGGAAGAAGATATGGAATCCTTTCCTTTATTAGCCGAGGTATAGAATATACGGCCAGGGAGGTTATGCTAGAATTCTATAATTCATTGGTTAGGACACAACTTGAGTACTGTGTGCAGTTCTGCTCACCTCATTACAGAAAGGATGTAATTGCACCAGAGAGGGTGCAGAGGAGATTTATGAGGATGTGGCGAGGACTGGAAAAATGCAGCTATGAGGAAAGATTGGACAGGCTGGGATTGTTCTCCTTGAAATAGAGAATGCTGAGGGTAAATCTGATTGAAATGTAAAAAACTGAGAGTAAAGTGGAGCTGAAGGGTCCATTCACCTGAGCAAAGAGGTCAGTGGCGAGGGGGCATGGACTTAAAGTGATTGGCAGAAAGACTAAAAGGGAGCTGCGGATTTTATTTTTCACCCAGCGGGTGGTCAGAGTCTGGAACTCACTGTCCGAAAGGGTAGTTGAGGCAGAAACCAACAACTCATTCAAAAGGTGTCTGGATATGCACCTCAAGTGCTGTAATCTATCAAATGCTGGAAGGTAGGATTAGAATGGATGGATCGTTTTTTGGACAGCATAGACACGATGGGCCAAGTGGTCTCTCTGTGTGCCATAAACTGTCTATGATTCTAAGATGCAACCCAGGCAATGTTGAAAGAGGAGATAAGTCAGACACTAGTGGGGTTTAAAATTGATAAGGAGGAAGTCTTAGATAGGCTGTCTGGAATTAAATTGAATAAAGCACCAGGACCAGATGATATGTATCCAAAGATACTGAGGGAAGTGAGGGTGGAAATCGCAGAGGCACTGGACATAATTTTTCAGTCTTCCTTAGACTCGGGGTGATGCCAGAGGACTGGAGAATTGCAAACGTTACACCCTTGTTCAAAAAAGGGTGTAAAGATAAGGCCAGCAACTATAGGCCTGTCAGTTAAACTTCGGTGGTGGGAAAACTTCTAGAAAGAAATAATCTTGGACAAAGCTGATCGTCACATGGACAAATGCGAGTTAATTAAACAAGCCAGTATGGATTTCTTGAGAGAACATCATGTTTAACTAATTTTCTGGAGATGTTTGAGGTGGTATCAGAGAGAGTTGATGAGGGCAATTCTGCTGATGTGGTGTACATTGATTTTCATATAACGGTCTATTCAGTTTCAAATGAACCTGCCTCCACCATTCTCAAGCAGTGCATTCCAGACATTAACTATTCCCTGCATGCAAAAACCTTTTGATACAATGCCACACAACAGACCTGTGAGCAAACTTGTAGCTCATAGAATAAAAGGGACATTAGCAACATGGATAAGAAATTAGCTGAGTGACAGGAAACAAAGAGTAGTGGTTAATGGATGTTTTACAGGCTGGAGGAAGGTTTGTGGTGGACTTCCCCAGAGATCAGTGTTGGGATCCTTGCTTTTCCTGATATATATTAAGGACCTAAACCTGTGTGTACAGGGCACAATTTCAAAGTTTGCAGCTGATACGAACGTTGGAAGCATTGTGAACTGTGAGGAGGATAGTGTAGAACTTCAAAAGGACACACACAAGTTGCTGGAATGGGCAGACAGGTGGCAGATGTCGTTCAATACAGAGAAATGTGAAGTGATTCATGTTGGTAGGAAGAACATGGGGAGACAATATACAATAAAGGATACAATTCTATAAGGTGTTCAGGAGCAGAAGAGCCTATGTGTATATGTGCAGAAGTCATTGAAGGCGGCAGGACAGGTTGAGAAAGTGTTTAATAAAGCATGCAGTATCCTGGGCTTTATTAATATGGGCAGAGAGTACAAGAGCAAATAAGTTATATTGAACTTATATAAGACACTATTTCAGCTTCAGCTGTGGTATTGCGTCCAGTTCTGGGTGCCACACTTGAGGAAAGACGTGAGGGCATTGGAGAGAATGCAGAAAAGATTGACCAGAATCATTCCCAGGTTGAGGAATTTTAGTTATGAAGATAGATTGGAGAAGTTAGGAAAGTTTTCCTCGGAGAAGGCCGAGAGGTGATTTATTAGAGGTTTCAAAAATCATGAGGTGTCTGCATAGAGTAGATAGAGAGAAACAGTTCCCACTCGTGAAAGGATCGAGAACGAGAGGGCACAGATTTAAAGTCATGGGTAAAAGAAGCAAAGACGACCTGAGGAAAATATTTTTTCACACAGTGAGTGGTTAGAGTCTGGAATGCACTGCCTGAGAGTATGGCGGAGGCAGGTTCAATTGAAGCTGAATAGACTGTTATGTGAGAAGGAAGAATGTGCAGGATTACAGGAAGAAGGCAGGGAACGGCACTGGGAGAATTGCTCATTCGGAGAGCCAGTGCAGACACGAAAGGCTGAATTGGTCCTTCTGTGCTGTAATAATTCTCTGATCTTTTTATTACAGGATGCTGACCAAGGGGACACTGTGATGGGGCTTCTCAGATGGGTATAATGGTGGAGAATGGGGAATTCATGGCTGGAAAGGGAAGTTGTCCTATGGGAACTGGAATCTTAGCAGGGTCTCTCCGACAGCTTGTCTGGGTCGAAGGCATCCAGGAAATATCTTCCCTCCCACCTCCTCCTGAGGTGGCCTCTGGATTCCTGGTGCCAATGCCTGTGTCCTCATGATGGTGATGATATGAAGGGTGCAGCAGAACACCATGAACTCAGATACCTGCTCCAGTGTGTACTGGAGGGCTCTCCCCGAGCGGTTCAGACATCAGAAGCATTGCTTCATCACACCGATGGTCTGTTCCACCATGTTCCTGGCGACTCCATTGCTCACATTATACACATGCTAATTGCGTAACTAACGGTTGACGGTGGGAGGTGGATTGAGGGTGTAGAAACATGGGCTGTGTCTAGAGGGGGTTCATTTGTCTCCAAGGAGCTACATTCTGGTTCTTCAAGGAGCCCCGATGTGTTGGGACCGGCTGACTGCTTCAGAATGAAGGTATGGTGGCTGCTGCCAGGATAGTGGACATTCACCAACATGACGTACTGGCCATGCTCACACACCAACTGTACATTGATGGAGTGAGAGTTCTTTCAGTCCCTGTACCTCAACCCATGGGTTGACATGGGGGCCCCGCAGAGCCACCTACACCATCAGGAATCCCGCTATCCTGACAAAGCCACGGGATCTCTTATCCTGCTTCTCCCTGCTGAGGGAGATATTGATGACATAGATGGTCACCCTCACTTCCCAGAATTATCAATGGACAACACACAGGCCTAGTAACTACTGGCCAGTTAGTTTAACATCAGCTGTGAGGAAAGTTTTAGAAGCATTAATCAGGGGAAAAGGACAACACACACTTGGAGAGGTTTGAGTTAATTAAGGATTGTCAGCACGGATTTCTAAAAGGCAGATCATGCTTGATGAACTAATTGAATTTATTTAGAAAATCAGAGAAGGTTGATGAAGGGAATGTGGTGGATGTTGTCTACGTGGATGTTATGAAATTATTTGACGAAGAAACACACAGAAGCTTGGCTAACAAAATTGAACCGCATGGAATAGCATCTAATTGGTTCAAGAATTGTCCATAGGACATAAAAAAGAGAAATGTGTTAAATGGTTGTTTTTCAGACTGGAGGATGGTAGACAGTGATGTTCCCCAAGGGTCAGTGCTTAGGACCACTGTTTGTTTTTTTGCTACATATGAGTTACATGGATCTTGGAAGACAGAGTAGAATTTCAAAATTTTCCGATGATACCAATCTTGGAGGTGTGGTAAACAGTGAGGATGTTGCAAACCACCTGTAGCAGGATATAGATAGGCTAGCAGAATGGACAGAGAAGTGGCAGGTGGAATTTCATACAACGGAGTGTGAGGAGATGTATTTTGTTAGAAGGAATAGGAAGGTAATATAGACTTAATGACACAGTTCTAAAGATTGTGCAGGGACCGAGCGACCTGGGTCTGCATATGCATTGATATTTGAAATTGGCAGGACATATTAGGAGAGTGTTTAGCGAAGCATATCAGATCTTGGACTTCATCATTAGAGACAATGAATTCAAAAGGATACTGGATGGATACCCGAAGGAGATGATCTTGCAGGGATACGGGGACTGACTGGGAGAGTGGGACTGACTGGATTGTTCCACAGGGAGCGGGCACCGAGGGGCCGAATGGACATCTTCTGTGCCATAAATGTATCTATCACACTCTATGACTCTATGTTTGATATGTCTCCTGCTCCTGCCTGGAAATATTCAGATACATGGAAGTTCAATGAAACTGTGACTTTAACAGCCACTGACAACTCCGTCCTCACCCTGGTGTGAGGCTCCAGGTCATGTTGCAGGAGGTGGCACAGCTCTGTGACCACCTCCTAATTGAAGCAGATTTACCTCCCACACTGCTCCTGGGTTAGGTGTGCATAGGAAAAGTGCTCTTGGAAAACGCAGGGTGGGTAAGGCAGAACCCCCTCCTCCTCTCACTTTACAGAGCTTCCCCTCTCTGCAGCCTGTGCTCCATTTGTTGGTCATGTTACAGACACAGGGACACTGTAACTACAGTCAAGAACAAATAACAAAGAACAGTACAGCACAGAAACAGACCATTCGGCCCTCCAAGCCTGCGCTGATATTGATGCCTGCCTAAACTAACACCTTCTGCACTTCCGGGGCCCATATCCTTCTATTCCCTCCCTATTCATGTATTTGTCAAGATGTCTCTTAAACGTCGCTGTCGTATCTGCTTCCACCACCTCCCCTGGCAGCAAGTTCCAGGCACTCACCACTCTCTGTGTAAAAGACCAGCCTCGCACATCCCCTCTAAACTTTGCCCCTCGCACCTTAAACCTATGTCGCCTAGTAACTGACTCTTCCACCCAGTTAAAAAAACTTCTGACTATCCACTCTGTCCATGCTGCTCATAACTTTGTAAACCTCTATCATGGCGCCCCTCCACCTCCGTCGTTCCAGTGAAAACAATCCGAGTTTTACCAACCTCTCCTGATAGTTAATGCCCTCCAGACCAGGCAACATCCCGGTAAACCTCCTCTGTACCCTCTCCAAAGCCTCCACGTCCTTCTGGTAGTGCGGCGACCAGAATTGCACGCAAAATTCGAAGTGTGGCCTAACTGAGGTTCCGTACAGCTGCAACATGACTTGCCAATTTTTATACTCTGTGCCTCGACCGATGAAGGCAAGCATGCCGTATGCCTTCTTGACTAACTTATCCACTTGCGTTGCCACTTTCAGTGACCTGTGGACCTGTACGCCCAGATCTCTCTGCCTGTCAATACTCCTAAGGGTTCTGCCATTTACTGTATACCTCCCACCTGCATTAGACGTTCCAAAATGCATTACCTCACATTTGTCCGGATTAAACTCCATCTGCCATTTCTCCGCCCAAGTCTCCAACCGATCTATATCCTGCTGTATCTTCTGACAATCCTCATCATTATCTGCAACTCCGCCAACCTTTGTGTTGTCCGCAAACTTACTAATCAGACCAGCTACATTTTCCTCCAAATCATTTACATATACTTCAAACAGCAAAGGTCCCAGCACTGATCCCTGCGGAACACCACTAGTCACAGCCACAGAAAAACACCCATCCACTGTTACCCTCTGTCTTCTATGACCGAGCCACTTCTGTATCCATCTTGCCAGCTCACCTCTGATCCCGTGTGACTTCACCTCTTGTACCAGTCTGCCATGCGGGACCTTGTCAGAGGCTTTAATAAAGTCCATATAGATAACATCCACTGCCCTTCCTTCATCAATCATCTTCGTCACTTCCTCAAAAAACTCAATCAAATTAGTAAGACACGGCCTCCCCTTCACAAAACCATGCTGTCTCTCGCTAATAAGTTCATTTGTTTACAAATGGGAGTAAATCCTGTCCTGAAGAATCCTCTCTAATAATTTCCCTACCACTGACGTAAGGCTCACCGGCCTGTAATATCCTGGATTATCCTTGCCACCCTTCTTAAACAAAGGAACAACATTGGCTTTTCTCCAGTCCTCTGGGACCTCACCTGTAGCCAATGAGGATGCAAAGATTTCTGTCAAGGCCCCAGCAATTTCTTCCCTTCCCTCCCTCAGTATTCTAGGGTAGATCCCATCAGGCCCTGGAGACTTATCTATCTTATTGCTTTGCGAGACACCCAACACCGCCTCCTTATTGATAATGAGATGACTGAGACTATCTGCACTCCCTTCCCTCGGCTCATCATCCACCAAGTCCTTCGCTTTGGTGAATACTGATGCAAAGTACTCATTTAGCACCTCGCCCATTTCCTCTGGCTCCACGCACAGATTCCCATCTCTGTCCTTGAGTGGGCCAACCCTTTCCGTGGTTACCTTCTTGCTCGTTATAAATGCATAAAAGGCCTTGGGATTTTCCTTAATCCTGTTTGCCAATGACTTCTCATCACCCCTTTTAGCCCTCCTGACTCCTTGCTTAAGTTCCTTCCTACTGTCTTTATATTCCTCAAGTGCTTCGTCTGTTCATAGCCATCCAGCCCTTACAAATGCTTCCTTTTTCTTTTTGACGAGGCTCATAATATCCCGTGTTATCCAGGCTTCCCAAAACTTGCCAAACTTGTCTTTCTTCCTCACAGGAACATGCTGGTCCTGGATTCTACTAATCAGCTGACATTTGAAAGACACCCACATGTCAGATGTTGATTTACCCTTAAACAGCCTCCCCCATTCTAAATTCTTCAGATCCTGCCTAATATTGTTATAATTAGCCTTCTCCCAATTTAGCACCTTCACCTGAGGAGTACTCTTATCCTTAACCACAAGTACCTTAAAACTTATGGAATTATGGTCACTGTTCCGGGAATGCTCCCCCACTGGAACTTCGACCACCTGGCCGAGCTCATTCCCCAACAACAGGTCCAGAATGGCCCCATCCCTAGTTGGACTATATGCATACTGTTTCAAGAAGCCCTCCTGGATGTTACTCACAAATTCTGCCCCATCCAAGCCCCTAGCATTAAGCGAGTCCCAGTCAATATTGTGGAAGTTAAAATCACCCACCACTGCAACCCTGTTACCTTTACATCTTTCCAAAATCTCTCTACATATCTGCTCCTCTACCTCCCGCTGGCTGTTGGGAGGCCTGTAGTAAACACCCAACATCGTGACTGCACCCTTCCTATTCCTGAGCTCCACCCATATTGCCTCGCTGCATGACCCCTCTGATTTGTCCTCCCGCAGTACAGCTGTGATATTCTCCTTAACCAGTTATGCAACTCCGTCACCCCTTTTACATCCGCCTCAATCCCGCCTGAAGCTTCTAAAGCCTGGAACATTTAGCTGCCAATCCTGCCCTTCCCTCAACCAAGTCTCTGCAACAGCAACAACATCATAATTCCAAGTACTAATCCAAGCTCTAAGCTCATCTGCCTTACCTGTTATACTTCTCGCTTTGAAACAAATGCACTTGAGAACACCAGTCCCGCTGTGATCAGCAACATCTCCCTGCCTGCTCTTCCTCTTAGTCCTGCTGGCCTTCTTTACTATGTCCTCCTCATTTATTTCACTAGCTGTCCTACTGCTCTGGTTCCCACCCGCCTGCCACACTAGTTTAAACCCTCCCGAGTGATGCTAGCAAATCTTGCAGCAAGGATATTTGTGCCCCTTCAGTTTACATGCAACCCGTCCTTCTTGTACAGGTCCCATGTGTCCCTGAAGAGAGCCCAATGGTCCAGATATCTGAAACCCTCCCTTCTACACCAGCTGCTCAGCCACGTGTATAGCTGCACTATCTTCCTACTTCTAGCCTCACTGGCACGTAGCACAGGGAGTAATCCAGAGATTACAATCCTCGAAGTCCTGTTTCTTATCTTTCTACCTAACTCCCTAAACTCACCCTGCAGGACCTCATCACTCTTCCTGCCTATGTCATTGGTACCGATGTGTACCACAACCTCTGGCTGTTCACCTTCCCCCCTTCAGAATGCCCCCTGTCCGTTCAGAGACATCCTTGACCCTGGCACCAGGGAGGCAACATACCATCCTGTAGTCTCTTTCACGTCCACAGAAGCGCCTATCTGTGCCCATGACTATCGAGTCCCCTATAACTATTACTCTTCTGCGCTTTGTCCCTCTCTGCTGAGCAACAGTGCCAGCCGTGGTGCCACGGCTCTGGCTGCTGCTGTTTTCCCCTGATAGGCCATACCTCGTCCAGAGTTGGGTCACCAAATCCTCTGTCCTCCCTGAAAGTCTGCAGCAGCTCACAACACAACCTCCAACAAACCATCCACAGCACCTCCACTAACTTTACAATAATAGAAGTAAGTCAAACGCCCCTCACCTGTAAGTTGGATGCCTGGTCCTTTTAAATAATACTAGATGGGCTTCCTCATGCTGCTGAATATGTGTTCAACTGAGAGTGACTAACACAGGCGGTCAGTGGACATGTACACACCAAGTTTCAAAGACGTGCATCAAAGCTGACGGGATGGTACATTGACAACACATTCAAAACCATCCTCAGCGCAACAACACATACATGGTACGATTGAGCTGGAGCCCTGCCCAGCTTGGGGCATTGTGCAGGCCGCAGTAGAAGTGCCTGGCTGTGCAGTTCACATCTCTCTATGTATCCCAGCTTCTGTACCGTCAGCACCAGTAGTGCTGTAGAGTCTAAAATAGTGGCTCGGGACAGATACAGTGTGAAAGGAATTCACTTCAGAAGGACTAATGAGAAAAGATTGAAGTCAAAACATTTTCAGGAATATGAGAATGGGCAGGACAATGGGACTAATTGGAGGGGTGAGGCCATGGAGGGATTCAAACACAAGAATGACTATATTAAAATTAAGGTGCTGCCCGACATGGAGCCAATGTAGGTCAGTGAGCACAGGGGTGATGGGTGATCGGGATTTGGTGTGAGTTAAAATACAGGCAGCAGAGTTCTGCATGGTCTGTGGTTTATGGAGGTTTATAACTGGGAGGGTGACCAGGATAGAATTGGAATAGTTAAGTGTGGATTTAACAAAGGTACAGGTGAGGGTTTATGCAGCAGATTGGCTGAGACAGAGGTGGAGATGGGGGATATTACAGAGGTTGTCGTAGACAGGGTTGGCAATGGAGAGATTATGGAGATGGACTCAGCTCAGGTTTAAATAGAACACACCGATTGCAAACAGTCTGGTTCAGCCTCAGATATTGGGCAGGGTGGTGTATTTGTTTCGCAGATAGGGGATGGAGTTTGTGATGGAGACCAATGACACTGGCTTCAGTATTCCCAAAATTTACATAACAGAACAGTATTTCAGTGAAACGGGGTTTTCAATGCCCTACCGGGAAATAGAGACAGCAGCAGTAGTAAAGATGAGAGAGCAAATGTCAAGAAATCCAATAAAGTTGGCAATGGTTTATAGAGCTGATAGCTGGACATATTCACCAGGAATACAACGGCAGCAAAAAGTGCAGAGTAAATTACAGGAGCAGTAATGCTGTTAGACTTGGTTTATAGAATTAATATCTAGATAGAGAGACTTACCAGGGACACCAATAATAGCCAGGCTGGGATAGTAAATGTATTGAATAATCTTCAGTGCGAGACGCATACGAGTGTTTAATGAGTACCGATCATAATATGTAGAAAGGTAGTAAAGATCCGAGGATAAACTCCTGTCCATTGTTGTAACATTCCAATCTATTGTTCTCAGACTCTGACCCATTGTTGTAACATTCCAATCTATTGTTCTCAGATTCTGACCAAGTGTTGTTACATTCCAATCTGTTGTCCTCAGATTCTGATCTATCCTTTCTCTCTCTCTGGAGCCGCTGATCTCTGTTTTGCCGGGTTTGATGTTCTGGCTGAAACTGTGGGACAACACATGGGAGCCCCTTATTAATAGAAGATGGAAAACTTCCAGTGACACAATTAGGGTCCATGGAGACTGACATTATTTGCAGTCACTGAACAAACAGATTCAGTTAACCCTTTTCAATACAGCACTTTTTGTACCACAATAAAGGAGATCATTTACCCAGTCTGGATGGGATGCATGTGGGTTGCTGAGGGATGGAATGGTGGAAGTAGCAGAGGCACTGGCCAGCATATTCCAATCCCTCTTGTACATGGGAGTGATGACGTAATTTTACTGGCTCACCACTCTCTGGGTGAAGAAATTTCTCCTCATTTCAGTCCTGAAAAGTTTACCCCATATCCTTCGACTATGACCCTTGGTTCTGGACTCCCCCACCATCGGGAGCATCCTTCCTGTTAGAATTTTATAGGTTTCTATGAGATCCCTCTTCACTCTTCCGAACTCCAGCGAATATAATCCTAACTCTCCTCATACATCAGTCCCGCCATCCCAGGAATCAGTCTGATAAACCTTTGTTGCACTCTCTCTAAAGCAGGAACATCCTTTCTCGGAGAAGGAGACCACAACTGCACAAAATATTCCAGGTGCGGCCTCACCAAGGCCCTGTATAATTGCAGGAAGACATCCCTGCTCCTGTACTCGAATCCTGTCTCTATGAAGGCCAACATAACATTCGCCTTTTTCTACCGCCTGTTGCACCTGCATGCTTACCTTCAGTGACTGGTGTACGAGAACACCCAGGTCTCGTTGCATATTCCCCTCTCTCAGTTTATAGCAGTTCACATAATAATCTGCCTTCCTGTTTTTGCTAAGAAAGTGGATAACTTCACATTTATTCACATTATACTGCTTCTGCCATGCAATAGCCCACTCACTCAACTTGTCCAAATCACCCTGAAGCCTCTCTGCATCCTCCTCACAACTCACCCTCCCACCCAGTTTTGTGTCTTCTGAAAATTTGGAGATATTACATTTCGTTCCCGCATCTAAATCATTAATATAGAGTGTGAATAGCTGGGGTCCTAGCGCCGGTCCCTGGGGTACGCCACTAATCACTGCCTGCCTTTTGGAAAAAGATCCGTTTATCACTACTCTTTTTTACCATCTGCCAACCAATTTTCTATCTATCGTAATACACTAACACTAATCCCATGCGCTTTAATTTTACACACTAATCTCTTATGTGGGACTTTGTCGAAAGCCTTCTTAAAGTCCAAATAAACCACATTCTCTGACTCCCCCTCATCCACTCTATTAGTTACATACTCGAATATTCTGATAGATTTATCAAGCATGATTTCCCTTTCGTAAATCCATGCTGACGCTATCCGATTCTAACACTGTTCTCCAAGTGCTCTGCCATAAAAGCTTTGATAATGGACTCTAGAATTTTCCCCACTACCGACGTCAGGCTGACTTGTCTATAATGCCCTGCTTTATTTCTACCTCCCTTTTTAAATGGTGGGGTTACATTAGCTGCCCTCCAATCAGCTGGAACTGTTCCAAAGTCTATAGAATCTTGAAAGATGACCACCAAAGCATCCAGTATTTCTAGGTCACTTCTTTAAGTAATCTGGGATGTAGATTTTCAGGCCCTGAGGATTTACCAGCCTTCAATACCATCAACTTCCCCAACACAATTTCTCTACCAATACTGATTTCCTTCGGTTCCTTCCTCTCACTAAACCCTGTGTTCCCCAACATTTCTGGTAAGATATTTGTGCCATCCTTTGTGATGACAGAATCAAAGTCTGCATTTAGTTGGTTAGCCATTTCTTTGTTTCCCATAATAAATTCCCATGTTTCTAACTGTAAGGACCTACATTTGTCTTAACCAATCCTTTCCTCTTTACATACCTACAGAAACCTTTACAGTCAGGTTGTATGTTCCCCGCAAGCTTACTCGTGTACTTTATTTTCCCCTTCTTAATAAATCCCTTGGTCCTCCTTTGCTGAATTCTAAATTGCTCCCAATCCTCAGGCCTTTCAGTGCAGCAGCTTTTTCGGGAGCAGAGTGTGAGCGAGTGAGCAACTGGGGAGGTCAATTTGAAAGTAAATTTAATTTCCTTTTGTTTTTCCGTGGAGGCCAGGGGGCTGCTGGGTAAGTAAAACACTATATATTTGGGCGGTTTAAAATAACTTTCCTTTCATTGCAGCAGCTTTTTCGGGAGCAGAGTGTGAGCGAGTGAGCAGCTGGGAAGGTCAGTTTGAAAGTAAATTTAATTTCCTTTTGTTTTTCGGCGGAGGCCAGGGGGCTGCTGGGTAAGTGAAACACTATATATTTGGGCGGTTTAAAATAACTTTCCTTTCATTGCAGCAGCTTTTTCGGGAGCAGAGTGTGAGCGAGTGAGCAGCTGGGAAGGTCAGTTTGAAAGTAAATTTAATTTCCTTTTGTTTTTCGGCGGAGGCCAGGGGGCTGCTGGGTAAGTAAAACACTACATATTTGGGCGGTTTAAAATAACTTTCCTTTCATTGCAGCAGCTTTTTCGGGAGCAGAGTGTGAGCGGGTGAGCAGCTGGGAAGGTCAGTTTGAAAGTAAATTTAATTTCCTTTTGTTTTTCGGCGGAGGCCAGGGGGCTGCTGGGTAAGTAAAACACTATATATTTGGGCGGTTTAAAATAACTTTCCTTTCATTGCAGCAGCTTTTTCGGGAGCAGAGTGTGAGCGAGTGAGCAGCTGGGAAGGTCAGTTTGAAAGTAAATTTAATTTCCTTTTGTTTTTCGGCGGAGGCCAGGGGACTGCTGGGTAAGTAAAACACTATATATTTGGGAGGTAAAAGGGGTGGAGGAGTTGCATTACTGGTCAAAGAGGATATCACAGCTGTGCTGAAGGAGGGCACTATGGAGGACTCGAGCAGTGAGGCAATATGGACAGAACTCAGAAATAGGAAGGGTGCGGTAACAATGTTGGGGCTGTACTACAGGCCTCCCAACAGCGAGCGTGAGATAGAGGTACAAATATGTAAACAGATTATGGAAAGATGTAGGAGCAACAGGATGGTGGTGATAGGAGATTTTAATTTTCCCAACATTGACTGGGATTCGCTTAGTGTTAGAGGTCCAGATGGAGCAGAATTTGTAAGGAGCATCCAGGAGGGTTTTCTAGAGCAGTATGTAAATAGTCCAACTCGGGAAGGGGCCATACTGGACCTGGTGTTGGGGAATGAGCCCGGCCAGGTTGTTGAAGTTTCAGTAGGGGACTACTTTGGGAATAGTGATCACAATTCCGTAAGCTTTAAAATACTCATGGACAAAGACGAGAGTGGTCCTAAAGGAAGAGTGCTAAATTGGGGGAAGGCCAACTATACCAAAATTCGGCAGGAGCTGGGAAATGCAGATTGGGAGCAGCTGTTTGAAGGTAAATCCACATGTGATATGTGGGAGGCTTTTAAAGAGAGGTTGATTAGCGTGCAGGAGAGACATGTTCCTGTGAAAATGAGGGATAGAAATGGCAAGATCAGGGAACCATGGATGACAGGTGAAATTGTGAGACTAGCTAAGAGGAAAAAGGAAGCATACATAAGGTCTAGGCGGCTGATGAAAGACGAAGCTTTGAAAGAATATCGGGAATGTAGGACCAATCTGAAACGAGGAATTAAGAGGGCTAAAAGGGGTCATGAAATATTTTTAGCAAACAGGGTTAAGGAAAATCCCAAAGCCTTTTATTCATATATAAGGAGCAAGAGGGTAACTAGAGAAAGGATTGGCCCACTAAAGGACAAAGGAGGAATGTTATGCTTGGACTCAGAGAAAATGGGTGAGATTCTAAACGAGTACTTTGCATCGGTATTCACCGAGGAGAGGGACATGACGGATGTTGAGGTTAGGAACAGATGTTTGATTACTCTAGGTCAAGTCGGCATAAGGAGGGAGGAAGTGTTGGGTATTCTAAAGGGCATTAAGGTGGACAAGTCCCCAGGTCCGGATGGGATCTATCCCAGGTTACTGAGGGAAGCGAGAGAGGAAATAGCTGGGGCCTTAACAGATATCTTTGCAGCATCCTTAAACACGGGTGAGGTCCCGGAGGACTGGAGAATTGCTAGTGTTGTCCCCTTGTTTAAGAAGGGTAGCAGGGATAATCCAGGTAATTATAGACCGGTGAGCCTGACGTCAGTGGTAGGGAAGCTGCTGGAGAAGATACTGAGGGATAGGATCTATTCCCATTTGGAAGAAAATGGGCTCATCAGTGATAGGCAACATGGTTTTGTGCAGGGAAGGTCATGTCTTACCAACTTAATAGAATTCTTTGAGGAAGTGACAAAGTTGATTGATGAGGGAAGGGCTGTCGATGTCATATACATGGACTTCAGTAAGGCGTTTGATAAGGTTCCCCATGGCAGGCTGATGGAGAAAGTGAAGGCGCTTGGGGTCCAAGGTGTACTAGCTAGATGGATAAAGAACTGGCTGGGCAACAGGAGACAGAGAGTAGCAGTAAAAGGGAGTTTCTCAAAATGGAGACGTGTGACCAGTGGTGTTCCACAGGGATCCGTGCTGGGACCACTGTTGTTTGTGATATACATTAATGATTTGGAGGAAAGTATAGGTGGACTGATTAGCAAGTTTGCAGACGACACTAAGATTGGTGGAGTAGCAGATAGTGAAGGGGACTGTCAGAGAATACAGCAGAATATAGATAGATTGGAGAGTTGGGCAGAGAAATGGCAGATGGAGTTCAATCAGGGCAAATGCGAGGTGATGCATTTTGGAAGATCCAATTCAAGAGTGAACTATACAGTAAATGGAAATGTCCTGGGGAAAATTGATGTCCAGAGAGATCTGGGTGTTCAGGTCCACTGTTCCCTGAAGGTGGCAACGCAGGTAAATAGAGTGGTCAAGAAGGCATACGGCATGCTTTCCTTCATCGGACGGGGCATTGAGTACAAGAGTTGGCAGGTCATGTTACTGTTGTATAGGACTTTGGTTCGGCCACATTTGGAATACTGCGTACAGTTCTGGTCGCCACATTATCAAAAGGATGCGGATGCTTTGGAGAGGGTGCAGAGGAGGTTCACCAGGATGTTGCCTGGTATGGAGGGCGCTAGCTATGAAGAGAGGTTGAGTAGATTAGGATTATTTTCATTAGAAAGACGGAGGTTGAGGGGGGACCTGATTGAGGTGTACAAAATCATGAGAGGTATAGACAGGGTGGATAGCAAGAGGCTTTTTCCCAGAGTGGGGGTTTCAATTACTGGAGGACACGAGTTCAAAGTGAAAGGGGAAAAGTTTAGGGGGGATATGCGTGGAAAGTTCTTTACGCAGACGGTGGTGGGCACCTGGAACGCATTGCCAGCGGAGGTGGTAGATGCGGGCACGATGGCGTCTTTTAAGATGTATCTAGACAGATACATGAATGGGCAGGAAGAAAAGATATACAGAACCTTAGAAAATAGGCGACATGTTTAGAGAGAGGATCTGGATCGGCGCAGGCTTGGAGGGCCGAAGGGCCTGTTCCTGTGCTGTAATTATCTTTGTTCTTTGTTCTTTGTTCTTGTCTGTTATTCCTTTCTGTCGAATGTATATGCCTCTTCCGTGGATCTAATACTATCTCTAATTTTCCTTCTAAGCCATGGTTTGGCTACCTTTCCCATTTTACCTTTGCGCCAGACAGGAGTAAACAATTGTTGCAGTTCATCCATGTGCTCTTTGAATATTGCCATTGCCAATCCACCATCATCCCTTTAAGTAACGTTTCCAATCCATCATTGCCAACTCGTGCCTCATACCTTCATACTTTCCTTTATTAAGATTCACGATCCTAGTCTCAGAATCAACTATGTCACTCTCCATCTGAGAGTCACAGAGTCGTACAGCATAGAAACAGGCCATTCGGCCCACTGCGTCCATGCCGACCATAATGCCTATCTATTCTAATTCCACGTGCCTGCATTAATTCCATATCCGTCTATGCCTTGCTCATTCAAATACCTGTCCAGATACCTCTTAAATGTTGCTGCTGTTCCTGCCTCCACCACCTCCTCTGGCAGCTCATTCCAGATACCCATTATTATTTCTGGAAAAATTTACCCCTTTGATCCCCTTTACACCTCCTCTATCTCACCTTTAATTTATGCCCTCCAGTTTTAGTCACCCCTACCATGGGAAACAGACTCTGGATATCTGCCCATCTATGCCTCTCATAATTTTATATACCTCTATAATGTCCCCTCTCAGCTGTCTTCGCTCCTGGGAAAACAGACCCAGCCTATCCAATCTCTCTTCATAACTCAAGCCCTCCAAACCAGGCAACATCCTTATGAATCTTTTCTGCACCCTCTCTAGCTTAATCACATCTTTCCTATAGTGCAGTGACCAGAAATGCACACAGTACTCCAAATGCGGCCTAACCAATGTTATGTACAACTGCAACATGACATCCCAACTCTTGTACACCATGCGCAGTTGATGAAGACAAGCATGCCATACACCTTCTTCACAACTCTGCCGAGCTGTGTTGCCACTATCATGGTACTATGTACTTGCACCCCAAGGTCTCGCTGCTCAACAACACTCCCCAGGCCCTGTCATTCACTGTATATGTCCTGCCCTGGTTTAACTTCCCAAAATGCATCACTTCACACTTATTTGTGTTAAATTCCATTTGCCAATCCATTGCCCACTTTCCAAGTTTATCTATATCCTGTTGTAACCTTAGACAACCTTCTTCACTTTCTACTATTCCATCAATTTTTGTATCATCTGCAAACTTACCAATCATGCCCCCTACATTCACATCCAAGTCATTAATATATATGACAAACAAACGAGGGCCCAGAACCGATCCCTGCGGCACACCACTTGTCACCGGCCTCCAATCTAAAAAACAACCCTCCAGTTCCACCCTCTGCCTCCTATTACCAAGCCAATGTTGTATCCAATTGGCTAGCACACCCTGGATCCCATGTGTTCGAACCTTCTGGACATACCGACCATGCGGGACCTTGTCAAAGGCCTTGCTAAAGTCAATGTAAACAACGTCCATCGCCCTGCCTTCGTCAATCCTCTTGGTCACCTCCTCAAAAAACTCAATCAAATTCGTGAGACATGATTCCCATGCACAAAGCAATGCTGACTATCCCGAATCAGACGTTGCCTTTCCAGATGCATATAAATCCTGTCTGTCAGAATCCCTTCCAATAACTTTCCCATCACTCATGTAAGGGTCACCGGCCTGTAGTTCCCTGGCTTATCACTGCTGCCCTTCTTAAATAAAGGCACAGCATTAGCTATCCTCCAGTCTTCCGGTATCTCACCCGTGGCTAACGATAATGCAAAACTCTCTGCTCGGGCTCCAGAAATATCCTCCCTTTCTACCCATAGCATCCCAGGATACACCTGGTCAGGCGTTGGGGGATTTATCCACCTTAATGCGCTTCAAAACCTCCAACACCTCCTCCTTTGTAATGTTGATATGCTCCAGGATATTGCTGTTCCCTCCCTTGAAATCACTAGCTTCCATGTCATCTCCATGGTAAATACAGATGCAAAGTATTCATTTAAGACCTCGCCCATTTCCCGTGGCTCCACACATAGATTACCACACTGTTCCTTTAGGGGACCTACTCTCTCCCGAGCGTCCCTTTTCCTCTCAATATACTTATAGAATATTTTAGGATTCTCCTTTAGCTTATCTGCCAGCGATATCTCATGGCCCCTTTTCACCCTCGTAATTTCCTTCTTAAGTGTAGTCCTACATCCCCTATACTCCTCGAGGGACTCGTTTGATCCCCGCTGTCTATACCTGACATATGCCTCCTTCTTTGTCCTGAGGAGACCCTCGACATCCCTTGTCAACCAAGGTTCCCTAAACTTGCCAGCCTTGCCTTTGCATCTAACAGGAATATGCCAGCCCATAACTATTCCTTTCTCACTTTTAAAAGCCTCCCACTTGCCAGACGTCCCTTTACCTGTAAACAGCCCCTTCCATTCAGCTTCTGAGAGTTCCTGTCTGATGCCATCGAAATTAATCTTCCTCAAATTTGGGACTTCAACCTGAGGACCAGTCCTATCCTCTTCCAAAACTATCTTGAAGCTTATAGAGTTATGGTCACTGGTCCCAAAGTGCTCCCCCACTGACACATCATCTACCTGCCCATCTTCATTTCCTAAGAGGAGGTCGAGTGCAGCCTTTTCTCTCGTAGGGCCATCAACATACTGCTTCAGAAAACTATCCTGGTCACACTTAACAAATTCTTGCCCATCTGATCCCTTAGCACTAAGACAGTCCCAGTCAATATTAGGGAAGTTAAAATCACTTACTATTACAACCTTATAATTCCTACACCTGCCTGTGATTTCCCTACATATATGCTCCTCCAATTCCCTCTGACTATTGGGGGGCCTATAGTATAATCCCATCAAAGTGATCACCGCTTGCTTATTTCGAAGCTCTACTCATATGGCCTCACTGGACGTTCCCCCCGGGATATCCTCTCTAACTACTGCCGTGATGCGCTCCCTAATCAATAGTGCAACTCCCCATCCTCTCTTAACTCCACCTGAAGCATCGGTACCCCGTAACATTGAGCTGCCAGTCTTACCTATCCCTCAACCACGTTTCTGTAATAGCTACAATATCACAATCCCATCTACTGACCCATGCTCTGAGTTCATCTGCCTTATCTGTAAGGCCTCTTACATTAAAGTACATGCAGTTTAGCCTACCAGATCTTCCACGCTCCCTGTCCGGCCCCTGCCTAGTGGACTTTCTTGCATTAACCTCTACATTTACCTCAACTATCTCATCGGAGAGACTACTACTTTGAGTCCTATCCCCCTGCAAGACTAGTTTAAACCCTCCCGAGTAGTACTAACATACCTCCCCGCAAGGATATTGGTCCCCTTCCAGATTAGACGCAACCTGACCCTTTTGTACAGGTCACCTCTGCACCAGAAGAGATCCCAATCATCCAAGTAGCTGAAGCTCTCCCACCTACACCAGCTCTTCAGCCACACATTCATTTGCCTAATCCTCCTATTCCTACCCTCACTAGCACGTGGCACAGGGAGTAATCCTGAGATTCTTCTTCTTCTTTGGCCTCCTTGTCTCGAGAAACAATGGATAAGCGCCTGGAGGTGGTCAGTGGTGTGTGGAGCAGCGCCTCGAGTGGCGATAAAGGCGTATTCTAGAGGGACAGGCTCTTCCACAGATGCTGCAGAAAAATGTGTTTGTCGGGGCTGTTACACAGTTGGCTCTCCCTTTGTACTTCTGTATTTTTTCCTGCCAACTGCTAAGTCTCTTCGACTCGCCACACTTTCGCCCTGCCTTAATTGCTGCCCGCCAGATCAGGCGATCGCTGGCAACTGACTCCCGCAACTTGTGTGATCTCTGTCAAAGGATTCATGTCGCGTTTGCAGACGTCTTTAAAGCGGAGAAATGGACGGCCGGTGGGTCTGATACCAGTGGCGAGCTCGCTGTACAATGTGTCCCTGGGGATCCTGCCAACTTGCATGCGGCTGACATGGCCAAGCCATCTCAAGCGCCACTGACTCAGTAGTGTGTATAAGCTGGGGATGTTGGCCGCCTCGAGGACTTCTGTGTTGGAAATACGGTCCTGCCTCCTGATACCAAGTATTCTCCGGAGGCAGCGAAGATGGAATGAATTGACACGTCGCTGTTGGCTGATATACGTTGTCCAGGCCTTGCTGCCATTGAGCAAGGTACTGAGGACACAGGCTTGATACACTCGGAGTTTTGTGTTCTTTGTCAGTGCGCCTTTTTCAACACTCTCTTGGCCAGTCTGGACATAGCAGTGGTAGCTTTTCCCATGCGTTGTTGATTTTATTTTAGAGATACAGCACTGAAACAGGCCCTTCGGCCCACCGAGTCTGTGCCGACCATCAACCACCCACTGATACCAATCCGACACTAATCCCATATTCCAACCACATCCCCAACTGTCCCTATATTTCCCTACCACCTACCTCCACTAGGGGCAATTTTATAATGGCCAATTTACCTATCAACCTGCAAGTCTTTGGCATGTGGGAGGAAACCGGAGCACCCGGAGGAAACCCACGCAGACACAGGGAGAACTTGCAAACGCCAGACATTTCTGCATCTAGAGACAGGTTACTGGTGATAGTTGAGCCTAGGTTGGTGAACTCTTGAACCACTTCCAGAGCGTGGTCGCCAATATTGATGGATGGAGCATTTCTGACGTCCTGTCCCATGATGTTCGTTTTCTTGAGGCTGATGATTAGGCCAAATCCTGAGACTATCCCTAGAGGTTCTACTTTTTAACCTTCTGCCTAACTCCCTATATTCACTGTGCAGGACCTTATCACTCTTCCTGTGTATATCGTTAGCCCCAATATGGGCCACGACCTCTGGCTGCTCACTCTCCCCTTTCAGAATTTTCTGCAGCCACTCCGAGACATCCTTGACCCGAGCAGCAGGGAGGCAACATATCATCCTGGT
The DNA here is from genome assembly GCF_036365525.1 of Heterodontus francisci. NCBI lineage: Eukaryota > Metazoa > Chordata > Chondrichthyes > Heterodontiformes > Heterodontidae > Heterodontus > Heterodontus francisci. The sequence goes on along the minus strand of NW_027141175.1, from coordinate 613,047 downwards.
GCCTCTTTTGCGGCCAGAGAAACGCCTGCCTGCACCCCCTACGATAGAATCCCCTATCATGATAGCTCTTCCACCCGTTTTCCTCCCCTGCTGTGCAGCAGAGCCCTCTGTGGTCCCACGGGCCTGGCTGTTGCCGCTTTCCCCTGGGAAGTCATCCCCCCACAGTATCCAAAGCGGTCTATCTGTTTGAGAGGTGGTGGCCACAGGGGACTCCTGCACTACCTGCCTGTGCCTACTACTCCGTCTGGTGGTCACCCATCGCTTTTCTGCCTGTGCAGCTATTACCTGCGGTGTGACCACCTCGCTAAACATGTTATCCACGACTTCCTCAGCATTATGGATGCTCCACAGTGATTTCACCTGCAGCTCCATCTCCGTAATGTGGGTAACCAGCAGCTGCAAATGGATACACTTCCTGCACACATGGTCACCAGGGACACTGGAAGCGTCCCTGATTTCCCACAGAGGGCAGGAGGAGCAGATCACGGGGCTGAACTCTCCTGTCATGACCTACCCTTAGATTAATTAGTTACACCCTTAATTTAAAAAAAAATACGAATTACATGAGGGGCCTTGTTCTGCCCACTTCAATCTAAGGTTCTTAATAATTTAAAAAAAGAAACACTTCAGTAGTACTCACCTTATCACCAGAGTTTCTTTTCCACAAAAATAAACTTTTCACTTTTTTAAAGATATCGACATGCACTAACAGCTGCTACTCACCCAACCAATCAGCTTGCAACTCCCCCCTGCAGACACTCCCCCCAGCTCTCATGCTCATTTCTCTGTCCTGGGATTGCTGCAGTGTTCCAGTGAACATCAACGCAAGCTCGAGAAACAGCATCTCATCTACCGATTAGGCACACTACAGCCTGCCGGACTGAACATTGAGTTCAATAATTTCAGAGCATGACAGCCCCCCACTTTACTTTCATTTTTAGTTATTTTTTCTTCCTTTCTTTACATTCTTTTTTACATTTTTTACAATCTTTTTTTGCATTTATTTCATTTCATCTTAGTTTGTTCAGTTTGCTGACCCACTGTTTTTTTCCAGGTTTTTTTATCAGGTTTGCACTTGCTGATGTTCAATATTCAGTGTATTTACACCTAATCTGTACTAATGCTTTGTCTTTCAACACACCATTAACATATTGTTTGCCTTTGCTCCGTGACCTTTTGGTCAGCTATGTGGCCTGGTCCAATCTGCACCGACTCCTTTGTTATCTCTTGCCCCACCCCCACCTCACTTGCTTTTAATTTGTGACTTTTCTAATATTTGTCAGTTCCGAAGAAGGGTCACTGACCCGAAACGTTAACTCTGCTTCACTTTCCACAGATGCTGCCAGACCTGCTGAGTGATTCCAGCATTTCTTGTTTTTATTTCAGATTTCCAGCATCCGCAGTATTTTGCTTTTATTATAGCCTGTTCTCTGGTTGGTTCCTCAACGTATTGGTGCAGAAAACTATCCCATATACATTCCATGAATTCCTCCTTGACGTTATTGTGACAAATTTGATTTGACCAATCTATATGCAGATTAAACTCACCCATAATTACAGATGTTGCTGAGGAGAGACAATACAAGTTAAATGGTACAACTATAAAGGTGGTGAAATAACAGAGACACCTGGGGTGTTTGTACACAAATCTTTGAAGGTGGCAGGAAAGGGCAGCGAAACAGTTATTAAATATATGGGATCCCAGGTTTTCTAAAAAGAGGCAAAAAGAACAAAAGCAAGGACATCATGTGAAACATTTATAAAATACTAGTTCAGCTGCACATGAAGTCTTGTGTCGAATACTGGGAACCACACTTTAGGAAGGACATGAAGCCTTTGGAGAGGTGACAGAACTGTTTTACCAGAACTTGTCCAGGCATGAGGGATTACAGTTATGTATTTGGGATTGTTCTGCTTAGAGCAGATAACTCACAGAGGAGATTTCATTGAGGTGTTTAACATTAGGAAGGGTTTAGATAAATTAAATAAAGAGAAACTGTTTCCAATGTCCAAGGGACCGCTAACCAGAGACACAGTTTTAAGGTGATTGGTAAAAGAAGCAGACATGAGGATTTTTGTTTCTGAGTGGTTTGGATTTGGAATGCAATGTCTGATAGACTGATGGATCCAGATTCAATAGTAGATCCCAAATGGGAATTGGATAAATATCTGAAGCCGAAAAAATGTTAGGATATAGTGAAAGAGTCAGGGAGTGGGAGTAACTGGATTGCTCTTTGAAAGGGCCAGCACTGAATTGATGGGCAGAATAACATCATTCAGGGCTGCGCAATTCTATGATTCTATGATTGATCCTGTCTGTACTTTCCCAATATTCCTATCCTTTCAACAGGTGTTTGAGAAAGTACCACATAACAGCAGTGTCACCGAATTAGAAACACATGGGATTAAAGGGTCAATGTCAGCAGTGACTCAGTTTGTAGCTCTCTCCCCTTTCAATCACAAGCTTCAAGGATCAAATGTCACTGCAGGACTTGATCACAAGAATCAAGGCTGACGCTGCAGTGCAGTACTGAGGGAGTGCTGCACTGTCAGAGGTGCCGCCTTATCAAAGAAAAGGTAAAGCCAGGCCCCGTCTGCCCACTCATGGGATGGAAAGATCCCATGGAATTATTTAGAAGGTCAGGGGAATTATTCCCAGTGTCCTGGTCAACATTTACCCCTCAATTCAACATCACAAAAAGAGATCTGATCATGATCACACTGCTACTTGTGGGATCTTGCTGTGTGGAAATTGGCTGTGTTTTTCCTACATTACAAGACTGACTAAACATTAAAAGGTACGCGTTGGTTGTAAATCGCTTTGGGACATGCAGTGGTCATAAAGGCGTTACATAAATGGAAGTCCTTTTTTTTATTTTCAATGCCAGCAAGCAGGAACTTAGCTCCGTGACAGAAAACGGAGAGTATTGGAGAATGGTTGTTGTTCGGTCTGGAGGGAAGTACACAATGGGGTTCCTCAGGGTCACTGTTGGGATCACTGTTGCTGTATGTTAATGTAATGCGCTTGTGTACAGACGGGATAATGTCAAAGTTTCCAGATGACAGGAAACTCAGAAATGTTAATAAACAGTGTGAAGGATAGTAACAGACTTCAGCAGGACAGAGACTGACTGGTGAAATGTACAGGAACATGGCAGATGTAATTTAACACAGTGAAGTGTGAAGTGAGACATTTGGGTAGGAAATATGAGGAGAAACAATATAAACTCAATGGTACCATTATAAAGTGGGTGCAGGATTAGAGAGAACTGGGGGTGTACACACACAGATCTTTGAAGGTAACATGTAGTGTCCTTGGTGTTAGAGAGAGAGGCACAGAGTAATAAAACTCAGGAGGAAATGCTGATTTTTATACATCATTGGTTAGGTCCCAGCTGGACAATTGTGTCCAATTCTGATCACCACACTTTGGTAAGGATGTCAAGGACTTAGTGAAGATACAGAGATGATTTACTAGAATGGTACCAGGGACCTGGGAATTCAGTTACGTGGAGAGATTGGAAAAGCTGGGATTGTTCTCTTTAGAGCAGTGAAGGGTAAGGGGAGATTTAATATCGAATTCAAAATCATGAAGGGTTTTGATAGAGTAATTAATGTGAAACTGTTTCCAGTGTCAGAAAGTTCTGCATTAAGAAGACACAGATTGAAGGTAATTGACAAAGAACCAGAGGTGAAATCAGGAGAATTTTCTTACACAGCAAGTTGTTGGGATCTGGAATTCACTGCCTGAAAACATGGTGGAAGCAGATTCAATAATATCTTTCAAAAGAGAATTCAGCAAATACATGAATTGGAATTAAAAAAGCTGGAGTGTGGGGCAAGAGGAGGGGAGAGGAACTAATTAGATATCTCTTTCAAAGAGACTGCACGAACACAATGGGCCGAATATCCTCCTTCTGCGCGTCGGGTTTGTGATTCATGATCTGCCCGTGCCCGTTCTTGTTGAGGCAGGTGACACACAAAGCTCTGCTGTCCCCTCATTTCCATGAATTCTACTTGCTGCCAGGGTGACCCGCACTGCTGTCTGTCTGCACTGTTAACTGGGACAGAACTGTGTGTGAGGCTGGCTCGTGTTTCAGCCAGCATTCAGCTTTTAAAGGCAGTCTGTCCCTCTTAAAGGGAAGCTGCACTGAATCACAGGAGGCTGCGTGTGCTGACTGTGAATTCTGCAATTGGAAACAAGGTAAATGGAACATTAGGGCGGCGCAGTGGGGCAGTGGTTATCACTGCAGCCTAACAGCTCCAGCGACCCGGGTTCAATTCTGGGTACTGCCTGTGTGGAGTTTGCAAGTTCTCCCTGTGTCTGCGTGGGATTCCTCCGGGTGCTGCGGTTTCCTCTCACATGCCAAAGACTTGCAGGTTGATAGGTTAATTGCCAATTATAAATTGCCCCTAGTATAGGTAGGTGGTAGGGAAATATAGGGACAGGTAGGAATATGTGGTAGGAATATGGAATTAGTGTAGGATTAGTATAAATGGCTGGTTGATGATCGGCACAGACTCGGTGGGCCAAAGGCCTGTTTCAGTGCTGTGTCTCTAACTCTAAAACTAAAAAACTATAGAGGGCTCTGCAGTTCACGGATGTGGTGCTGGAGGCCTTAGTCATGTAGGGTGACAGGAGGAAAGAGGCCATGTTTCCATGGCGTGCGGCCGAGGCCCTCAAGTAACGCTCTCTGAAGGGACTGGGAGAAGGTGGCCAGGGATGTCAATGCAAGAGGTGTGGGCCCGAGGACGTGGCAGCAGTGCCAGAAGAAGTTTAATGAGCTCACACGGGTGTTCGATGTCAGTGACTTCATCTCCAAATGGCATCTCCTACCCCCAACATCACCAACATCTCACACTGCTCAATGTACCACACCCCCATCACTCACCCATCAGGAGCACCTAGCACTCAGGACTCACACCGAACATTCACATACTCCACCTCACCCTTACACACCTTCCACTGATACCAGCCTCATACCCACCTCTCACTGCCTCCACATACCTCCAGCTATTCAGCTATGGCAGGCACATCACCCAAATACAGTGAAACACAGTTACTGATATTCCATCCCATCTCTTACAGGACAAGGTGGCCCATAATCACAGGCGAAGAAGTGAACCGGCGGGGGCCAGGCAGACCTTCATCCCCTGAGCCTGAGGGAGGAGATGGTTCTCCACATCATGGGACCGGCTGTGACAGAGCCCGTAGCATCCGACATGACCGAGAGCATTCAGGATGATGCTATGCACCTGCCTGATGTCCCTTCTTAACTCCCACCTCCCCCTCATCCTGCTGTCTGGGATGATGTACAAGCTGGAGATGGTGGGACCATGGACCTCCTGCTTTCCATCCCACCCCCAATCCCTCAACCCAACCCTCCCCTTCTGATTTTGTACTTTCCAACGATAACTGAAAACTGCCAGCTTCCCAGTCACAGCAGCTCCAGGAGACAGAGAAAGAGCAGCAGCACAGCACTGATGGTGAAGCCCCATCACTTGCTCTGAAACTCACAGCCAACAGCTCAAATACTTACACTGTGTGTGCTGTAGAGGCTGGTCAAGAGTCAGAATCTGCACGTGGTGAGTCACCGAGCACGAGTGAGCTGCAGCCAGGCCACGGGGAAAGGATAGTTCATGTGCCAGCTCACCGGAGGGCAAGGTCACAAACGAGTTATAATACACAGGACACGGATGTAAACATTGCTGGAACAGCATGCAGGAGAATGCTGATCGACATGTACACTGAGGTACTTTGTCCATTGACAGGCCTGTCCGACAGTCTGTTATCACTGTCAAGGAACATGGAGGAGTCCAGCTCCAACATGGCACAGGACATTGCACAGAGGTAGAAGCCTATTCCTTCCCCTGTGGAAGTGGTCACTAACTCTATGACAGCATTAGGGGACCCAGCTGTGATACAGTGTTTGGTGACCATTAGATTAGATTAGAACATTACAGCGTAGTACAGGCCCTTCGGCCCTCGATGTTGCGCCGACCTGTGAAACCATCTGACCTACACTGTTCCATTTTCATCCATATGTCTATCCAATGACCATTTAAATGCCCTTACAGTTGGCGAGTCTACTACTGTTGCAGGCAGGGCGTTCCACACCCCGACTACTCTCTGAGTAAAGAAACTACCTCTAACATCTGTCCTATATCTATCACCCCTCAACTTAAAGCTATGTCCCCTCGTGTTTGCCATCACCGAGGAAAATGACTCTCACTATCCACCCCATCTAACCCTCTGATTATCTTATATGGCTCTATTAAGTCACCTCTCCTCCTCCTTCTCTCCAACGAAAACAATCTCAAGTCCCTCAGCATTTCCTCGTAAGACCTTCCCTCCATACCAGGCAACATCCTAGTAAATCCCCTCTGCACCCTTTCCAAAACTTCGACATACTTCCTAGAATGCGGTGACGCAATACTCCAGGTGCGGTCTCACCAGAATTTTGTACAGCTGCAGCATGACCTCGTGACTCCGAAACTCGATCCCCCTACTAATAAAAGCTAACACACCATATGCCTTCTTAACAGCCCTATTAACCTGGGTAGCAACTTTCAGGGATTTATGTACCTGGACACCAAGATCTCTCTGTTCATCTACACTACCAAGAATATTCCCATTAGCCCAGTACTCCGCATTCCTGTTACGCCTTCCAAAGTGAATCACCTCACACTTTTCCGCATTAAACTCCATTTGCCGTCTCTCAGCCCAGCTCTGCAGCCTATCTCTGTCCCTCTGTACCCTACAACATCCTTCGGCACTATCCACAACTCCACCGACCTTCGTGTCATCCACAAATTTACTAACCCACCCTTCTACACCCTCTTCCAGGTCATTTATAAAAATGACAAACAGCAGTGGCCCCAAAACAGAACCTTGCGGTACACCACTAGTAACTAAACTCCAGGATGAACATTTACCATCAACCACCACCCTCTGTCTTCTTTCAGCTAGCCAATTTCTGATCCAAAGCTCTCAATCACCTTCAACCCCATACTTCCGTATTTTCTGCAATAGCCTACCGTGGGGAACCTTATCAAACGCCTTACTGAAATCCATATACACCACATCCACTGCTTTACCCTCATCCACCAGTTTGGTCACCTTCTCGAAAAACTCAATAAGGTTTGTGAGGCACGACCTACCCTTCACAAAACCGTGCTGACTATCTCTAATGAACTTATTCTTTTCAAGATGATTATAAATCTTGTCTCTTATAACCTTTTCCAACATTTTACCCGCAACCGAAGTAAGGCTCACAGGTCTATAATTACCAGGGCTGTCTCTACTCCCCTTCTTGAACAAGTGGACAACATTTGCTATCCTCCATCTTCCAGCACCATTCCTGTCGACAATGACGACATAAAGATCAAGGACAAATGCTCTGCAATCTCCTCCCTGGCTTCCCGGAGAATCCTAGGATAAATCCCATCTGGCCCAGGGGACTTATCTATTTTCACACTTTCCAAAATTGCTAACACATCCTCCTTGTGAACCTCAATCCCATCTTGCCTAGTAGTCTGAATCTCAGTATTCTACTCGACAACATTTTCTTTCTCTACTGTCAGTGCTGACGAAAAATATTCATTTAACGCTTCCCCTATCTCCTCTCATTCCACACACAACTTCCCACTACTATCCTTGAGTGGCCCTAATCTAACTCTAGTCATTCTTTTATTCCTGATATACCTATAGAAAGCCTTAGGGTTTTCCTTGATCCTATCCGCCAATGACTTCTCGTGTCCTCTCCTTGCTCTTCTTAGCTCTCCCTTTAGATCCTTCCTGGCTAGCTTGTAACTCTCAAGCGCCCTAACTGAGCCTTCACGTCTCATCCTAACATAAGCCTTCTTCTTCCTTTTGCCAAGTGCTTCAACTTCTTTAGTAAACCACGGTTCCCTCGCTCGACAACTTCCTCCCTGCCTCACAGGTACATACTTATCAAGGACACGCAGTAGCTGCTCCTTGAATAAGCTCCACATTTCGATTGTGCCCATCCCCTGCAGTTTCCTTCCCCATCCTACGCATCCTAAATCTTGCCTAATCGCATCATAATTTCATTTCCCCCCGCTATAATTCTTGCCCTGCCATATATACCTGTCCCTGCCCATCGCTAAGGTAAACCTAACCGAATTGTGATCACTATCACCAAAGTGCTCACCTACATCTAAATCTAACACCTGGCCGGGTTCATTACCCAGTACCAAATCCAATGTGGCATCGCCCCTGGTTGGCCTGTCTACATGCTGTGTCAGAAAACCCTCCTGTCCACACTGGACAAAAACTGACCCATCTAAAGTACTCGAACTTTTGTATTTCCAGTCAATATTTGGAAAGGTAAAGTCCCCCATAACAACTACCCTGTTATTCTCGCCCCTGTCGAGAATCATCTTCGCTATCCTTTCCTCTACATCTCTGGAATTATTCGGAGGTCTACAGAAGACTCCCAGCAGGGTGACCTCTCCTCTCCTGTTTCTAACCTCGGTCCATACTACCTCAGTAGACGAGTCCTCAAACGTCCTTTCTGCCGCTGTAATACTCTCCTTGATTAACAATGCCACACCCCCTCCTCTTTTACACTCTTCTCTGTTTTAACTGAAACATCTAAATCCCGGAACCTGCAACATCCATTCCTGCCCCTGCTCTACCCATGTCTCCGAAATGGCCACAACATCGAAATCCCAGGTACCAACCCATGCTGCAAGCTCACCCACCTTATTCCGGATGCTCCTGGCGTTGAAGTTGACACACTTTAAACCAAGTTCTTGCTTGCCAGTGCCCTCTTGCGTCCTTGTAACCTTATCCCTGACCTCACTACTCTCAACATCCTGTACACTGGAACTACAATTTAGGTTCCCATTCCCCTGCTGAATGAGTTTAAATTCCCCCGAAGAGCACCAGCAAATCTCCCCCCCAGAATATTGGTACCCCTCTGGTTCAGGTGACGACCATCCTGTTTGTAGAGGTCCCACCTACCCCAGAATGAGCCCCATTGTCTCAGCTTCCACAGCAGCACAGACGGCAGACACCCAGCGTCTCAGTGATCCGGTAGGTTACATGGATTGCTGAGGTGTCATCAAGTGGGATTTACAGTGGCTCCGTGGAGCATGAACCTGCTGTCCTCTCTCAGGATGACAGTATTTGTTCTCCCTTCACTGTCACTCCACCAATGTCCTTGCTGTTACTCATCAGCCATCCCAGGCTGCTGCTGCCCATATTGAGGTGGTGCAGTCTGAATCCGAGCCCTCAGTGCCCAGAGCCGCTCGAGGACGTTCTCCAAGGCAATCTGCAGTCACCCCCCAGTGAAAGTCAGCAGCCTTTCACCAGCCATGCTGCAGTCACTGGAGAAACACTGTGGAGGAGCACAAGGCAGGTCCAGGGAACTCATAAGACAGGCACCAAGGGAATACACAAGTGTGAATAGTTCAGTTTTGTTTGTTTAATTGGTGATAGATAGAGATGTTAATGAAAAGGTTTTTGTTGGTGGCTTTTATTGCAGGATGGTGACCAAGGGGACGCTGTCACGGGGCGTTCAGATGGGTGTAATGGTGGAGAATGGGGGGGATACATGGTGGGACAGGGAAGTTGTCCTGTGGGATCTGAAATCTTGGCAGGGACTCTCCAACAGCCTGTCCGGGTCGAAGGCAACCAGGAAATATCCTCCCTGCCTCCTCCTCTTCCTCCTGAGGGAGCCTCCGGATTCCTGGTGCCAATGACTGTGTCCTCATGATGGTGATGATATGAAGGGTGCAGCAGAACACCATGCACTTGGACACCTGCTCCAGTGTGTACTGGAGGGCTCCCCCTGAGCGGTTCAGACATTGTAAGAATTGCTTCATCACACCGATGGTCTGTTCCACTGTGTTCCTGCTGGAGTGTTTGTTTGACTGGCAGTGGAAAGTGGGTTTGGGGGTGTAGGAGGTATAGCCATGTCTGGGGTGTGGGGGTCCATTGTCTCTGAGGAACCGCATTCCGGTTTTCCATGGAGCTCCGAAATATTGGGACCGGCTGACTGTTTCAGAATGAAGGTATCCTGGCTGGTGCCAGGATAGCGGACATTCACCAACATGATGTACTGGGCATGCTCACACACCAACTGCACATTAATGTAGTGAGAGTTCCACCAGTTCCTGTATCTCTCCCCGTTGTCAAGGGGACCCCGCAGAGCCACCGACACCATCACGAATCCCGATATCCTGACAAAGCCACAGGACCTTTCATCCTGCTTCTCTCTGCTGAGGATTGGACACAGGGCAGTCTTTGAGGTGGACAGGGATAGACACAGAATGAGGGTCCACTGATACCCCACAAGCCTGAGGATTGGACACCGGGCAGTCTTTATAGATCCAACAGTTGGATACAGAGACTTACCAGGTACACCAATAATAGCGAGGATGGGTTCGTAAATCGTTTCAATCATCTTCAGTGCAAAATAGATCCGCCATTTTAATGTTATCCAAAAATAATCTGCAGTAATTTCGCCAAGCCAATAGGAGAAACTCCTGCTGCCCATTGTTGTAACATTCCAATCTATTGTTCTCAGATTCTGACCCATTGTTGCAACATTCCAATCTATTGTTCTCAGATTCTGACCCATTGTTGCAACATTCCAATCTATTGTTCTCAGATTCTGACCCATTGTTGTAACATTCCAATCTATTGTTCTCAGATTCTGACCCATTGTTGCAACATTCCAATCTATTGTTCTCAGATTCTGACCCATTGTTGTAACATTTCAATCTATTGTTCTCAGATTCTGACCCATTGTTGCAACATTCCAATCTATTGTTCTCAGATTCTGATCTATCCTCTCCATCTCACTGCAGCCACGGATCCCTGTTCGTATCAGGGTTGATGCTCCAACTGAAACTATGGGATAGCACTTTGAATGGAGCCCATTATTAATAGAAGAGGGAAACCCTCCAGTGACGCAATTAGTGTCCATAGTGACTGACATTAATTACAGTCACTGAACAAACAGGTTCAGTCAACCCCTTTCAATCCAACACTTTTTGTACCACAATAAAGTAAAAGATTTACCCGGTTTAGATAGGATATATGATGTTTGTTGAGGGAAAGAATGGTGGACATAGCAGGGGCACTGGCCAGAATCGTACAATCCTCCTTAGATATGAAAGAGTTGTCAGAGGACTGGAAGGCTATAAATGTCACACCCTGTTTCCAAAAGGAGAGATTCGATAAACCCTATAACTACCGACCAGTCAGTGTATTTTGGTGTTTGGTAATTTCTAGACGCCGTAGCCCAGTGCAAATAGATATCTTGCTTGGGAAAACAGGGTATAATAAATAACACGTGCCAGTGAGGATAGAAATAGGAATATGGTGCAGTTAAACACGTGGCTGAACAGCTGGTGTAGAAGGGAGGGTTTCTGATATCGAGACGATTGGGATCTCTTCTGGGACAGATGGGACCTTTACAAGAAGGACGGGTTGCATCTAAACTGGAGGGGCACAAATATCCTGGCTGCGAGGTTTGCTAGCGTCACTCGGGAGGGTTTAAACTAGTGTGGCAGGGGGTGGGAAGCAGAGCAGAAGGACAGAAAGTGAAATAAATGAGGGGGAACAAGTAAATAAGGCCTGTAAGACGAAGAGGAAGAGCAGGCAGGAAGATGTTGCGGAGCACAGCGGGACTGGCAGTCTGAAGTACATTTGTTTCAATGCAAGAAGTATAACAGGTAAGGCAGATGAACTTCGAGCTTGGATTATTACTTGTAAATCTGATGTTGTTGCTATTACAGAGAATTGGTTGAGGGAAGGGCAGGATTGGCAGCTAAATGGTCCAGGCTTTAGAAGCGTTAGGCGGGATATACGGGGTGTAAAAGGGGTGGGTGAGTTGCATTACTGGTTAAGGAGAATATCACAGCTGTACTGCGGGAGGACACCTCGGAGGGGGCATGCTGCGAGGCAATATGGGTGGAGCTCAGGAATAAAAAGGGTACAGTCACGATGTTGGAGGTTTACTACAGGCCTCCCAACAGCCAGTTGAAGGTAGAGGAGCAGATATGTAGACAGATTTTGGAAAGATGTAAAGGTAACAGGGTTGTAGTGGTGGGTCATTTTAACTTCCCCGATATTGACTTGGACTCACTTAGTGCTAGGAGCTTGGATGGGGCAGAATTTGTGAGGAGCATCCAGGAGGGCTTCTTGAAACAATACGTAGATAGTTCAACTAGGGATGGGGCCGTACTGGACCTGGTATTGGGGAATGAGCCCGGCCAGGTGGTCGAAGTTTCAGTCGGGGAGCATTTCCGGAACAGTGACCATAATTCCATAAGTTTTAAGGTACTTGTGGATCAGGATAAGAGTAGTCCTCGAGTGAAGGTGCTAAATTGGGGGAAGGTTAATTATAACAATATTAGGCAGGAACTGAAGAATTTAGATTGGGGGCGGCTGTTTGAGGGTAAATCAACATCTGACATATGGGAGTCTTCAAGCGTCAGTTGATTTGAATCAAGGACCAGGATGTCCCTGTGAAGAAGAGCGATCAGTTTGGCAAGTTTCTGGAACCTTGGATAACGCGGGATATTGTGAGTCTAGTCAAAAAGAAAAAGGAAGCATTTGTAAGGGCTGGAAGGCTAGGAACAGACGAATCGTTTGAGGAATATAAAGACAGTAGGAAAGAACTTAAGCAAGGATTCAGGAGGGCGAAAAGGGTTTATATGAAGTCATTGGCAAACAGGATTAAGGAAAATCCCAAGGCTTTTTATACGTATATAAAGAGCAAGAGGGTAACCAGGGAAAGGGTTGGCCCACTCAAGGACAGAGAAGGGAATTCTACGTATGGAGCCAGAGGAAATGGGCGAGGTACGAAATCAGTACTTTGCATCAGTATTCACCAAGGAGAAGGACTTGCTGGATGATGAGCCTAGGGAAGGGAGTGCAGATAGTCTCAGTCATCTCATTATCAAAAAGGAGGAGGCGTTGGGTGTCTTGCAAAGCATTAAGGTAGATATGTCCCCAGGGCCTGATGGGATCAGGCCCATAATACTGAGGGAGGCAAGGGAAGAAATTGCTGGGGCCTTGACAGTAATCTTTGCATCCTCATTGGTGGCAGGTGAGGTCCCAGAGAACTGGAGAATAGCCACTGTTGTTCCTTTGCTTAAGAAGGGTAGCAAGGATAATCCAGGAAATTATCGGCCGGTGAGCCTTACGTCAGTGGTAGGGAAATTATTAGAGAGGGTCTTCGGGGCAGGATTTACTCCCATTTGGAAACTAATGGACGTGTTAGCGAGAGGCAGCATGGTTCTGTGAAGGGGAGGTCGGATCTCACTAATTTGATTGAGTTTTTGAGGAAGTGACGAAGATATTTGATGAAGGAAGGGCATTGGATGTTATCTATATGGACTTCAGTAAAGCCTTTGACAAGATGGCAGACTGATACAAAATGTGAAGTCACATGGGATCAGAGGGGAGCTGGCAAGATGGATACAGATCTGGCTCAGTCATAGAAGACAGAGGGTAGCAGTGGAAGGGTGCTTTTCTGAATGGAGGGATGTGACTAGTGGTGTTCCACAGGGATCAGTGCTGGGACCTTTGCTCTTTGTAGTATATATAAATGATTTGGAGGAAAATGTAGCTAGTCTGATAAGTGCGACACAAAGGTTTGTGGAGTTGCGGACAGTGATGAGGATTGTCAGAGGATACAACAGGATATCGATCGGTTGGCGACTTGGGTGGCGAAATGACAGATGGAGTTTAATCCGGAAAAATGTGAGGTAATGCATTTTGGAAGGTCTAATGCAGTTGGGAAGTTTACAGTAAATGGCAGAACGCTTAGGAGTATTGACAGGCAGAGAGATCTGGGCGTACAGATCCACAGGTGACTGAAAGTGGCAACGCAGGTGGATAAGGTAGTCAAGAAGGCATACGGCATGCTTGCCTTCATCGGTCGCGGCATAGAGTATAAAAATAGGCAAGTCATGCTGCAGCTGTACAGAAATATAGTTAGGCCACACTTACAATATTGCATGCAATTCTGGTCGCCACACTACCAGAAGCACGTGGAGGCTTTGGAGAGGGTACAGAAGAGGTTTACCAGGATGTTGCCTGGTCTGGAGGGTATTAGCTATGAGAGGAGGTTGGATAAACTTGGAATGTTTTCACTGGAACGAAGGAGGTGGAGGGGCGACATGATAGAGGTTTACAATGTTATGAGCGGCATGGACAGAGTGGATAGTTACAAGCTTTTTCCCAGGGTGGAAGAGTCAGTTTTTGGGGACATAGGTTTAAGGTGAGAGGGGCAACGTTCAGAGGGGATGTGCGAGGCAAGTTCTTTACGTAGAGGGTGGTGACTGCCTGGAACCTGTTGCCGGGGGAGGTGTTGGAAGCAGTTACCGTAGAGACGTTTAAGAGGCATCTAGACAAATACGTGAATAAGATGGGTATAGAGGGATCCGGACCCCGGAAGTGCAGAAGGTTTTAGTTTAGGCAGGCATCGTGATCGGAGCAGGCTTGGAGGGTTGAATGGCCTATTCCTGTGCTGTACTGTTATTTGTTTGTTCTTTGACATTCAGCACTGATAGGGTAATGGAAAATCATGTCTGATAATCTTAATCAAGTTAGTTGATGACATAACTGTGAGTGTTGATGAGGATAATGTGTTTTGTCTTATGTATATGGACTTTCAAAAGGCCTGTGATCAAATGACATTTCGTTGACTTGTTATGAAAGATGGAAGACATGGATTAATGTGACAGTGATAGTGTGGATATGACACTGACTCATGGACAGAAAGCAGAGAGAAGTGGTGAACAGACATTGTTCAGACTGGGGGAGGGGGAGTATACAGTATTGTGTCTCAGGGGTCCGTATTGGAACTAGTGCTGTTCCTGACATACAAATAGATATATGAATGACATAGACCTTTATGTAAAGAAAAACATCATTTCATGTCTTTCAGATGACATGAAACTCATAACTAAGGGTGGCAAACGCACAGACCACAGAATCATCCAACCTCACAGGCCTTGTTTTTTAAAGAATTATTCCGGATTCATATCCAACCACAATTTATTTCTCATTCTAATTTATTTGTGTGTGGTTATCTTGTCAGTGTCTGCGTGAATGCAGTATATTTTAATTATTTTATTTAGATTCAATTAAAATTTTGAAATGTAATAAACTTACTTCTAGTTTAATCTCAAGAAAACCTGTCTGATTGGTTCTTTCACGATCACAACAAACACTCACTGAGGTGTTAAGCACGTCCACTGTTAAAAATGAATAAACCTTGTTGTGATCAAATAAACACGAAGACAAATGGGGAGACTGGGACCCATCCTCATCTGCTTTCGACAGACATCTGGAAGTTCCAGTGACCATAACCCAACAACAAACGAGAAATTGGAGTCACAGGGTTACACATCATAGAAACTGTCCCATTGGCCCACCGTGTCCACGCCCGCCATCAGGCCTATCTATTCTAATCCCATTTTCCAGCACTTGGCCCGTAATCTTGTACGGTATGGCGTTTTAAATGCTCATCTAAATACATCTTAAACGTTGTTGTGAGGCTTCCTGACCTTCACCCCTTCAGGCATGTGTTCCAGATTCCAACCACCCTCTGGGTGAAAATAATTTTTCCTCAAATTTTCTTTATACCTCCTGCCCCTTAATTTCAGTCTTTGCCCCCCTAGTTATTGACACTTCTGATAAGGGAAAAGGTTTCTTCCTATCTCAGTCCTTATAATTGTGTGCACCTCAGTCAGGTCCCCAGTCAGCCATCTCTGCGCTAAGGAAAACAACTCTAGCCTATCCAGTCTCTCTTCATAGCTGAAATTCTCCAGCCCAGGCAACATCCTGGTGAATCTCCTCTGCAGCCTCCCCAGTGCAATCACATCCTTCCTATAGTGTACTGACCAGATGTGTACACAGTACTCCAGCTGTGCCCTCACTAGCGATTTATACAGCTCCATCATAGCCTCCCTGCTCTTACATTCTATAACTTGGCCAATCAAGGCACGTGTCCCATATGCCTTCCTAACCACCTTATCTCCTTGTACTGCTGCTTTCAGTAATCTATAGACAAGTACACCATGGTCCTTCTGACCCTCTGTACTTCCAGGGGTCCTCCCTTGCATTGTATATTCCCTTGCCCTGCTATTCCTCCCAAAATACATCATCTCACATTTCTCAGGATTAAATTCCATTTGCCACTGTTTGCCCATCTTAATAGCCCATCTATATCGTCCTGTTATCTAAGGCTTCCCTCCTCACTATTTTCAACACCGTCAATTTTCGTGTCATCTGCGAACTTACTGATCATGCCTCCTATATTCACGTCTAAATCATTGATGCATACTACAAACAGCAAGGGTCCCAGCACCGATCCCGGTGGTACACCACTGATCACAGGCTTCCACTCGCAAAAACAGCGCTCAACCATCACCCTCTGCCTCTAGCCACGAAGCCAATTTTGGATCCAATTTGCCAAATTACCCTGGATCCCATGGTCTCTTACCTTCTTAACCAATCTCCCATGCAGGACGTTATCAAAAGCCTTACTGAGGTTCATGTAGACTACATGAACTGCTTTATCCTCATTGACACATCTAGTCACCTCCTCGAAAATTCAAGCAAGTTTTTTAGACACGATCTCCCCCTGACAAAGCCATGCTGACTATCCCTGATTAATCTCTGCCTCTCCAAGTGGAGATTAATCCTGTCCTTCAGATTTTTTTCCAATAGTTTCCCAACCACTGATGTTAGACTCACTGGCCAGTAATTACCTGTTATATCCCTGCTACCCTTCTTGAATATGGTACCACATTCGCTGTCCACCAGTCCTCTGGTACCCCTCCTTTGGCCAGAGAAGTGGCAAAAACAACTGATCCTGAGAAAACAATTACAAATTTCAAAGCAGTTTTATTGTGTTTTCCACTGCTAGAGCACTAAAATATCCACATTCGAAGCCAGTACCCTCCGAAGCCAGCGCAAACGAACACGTGAACATACGAATTAAGAGCAGGAGTAGGCCACTCGGCCCCTCAAGCCTGCCTTGCCATTTAATAAGATCATCGCTAATCTGATTTTAACCTCAACTTTAACTTCTCACCTACCTCCGATAACCTGTTACCTCCTTGTTTATCAAAAATCTATCTACCTCTGCTTTAAAATATTTAAAGACTCTGCTTCTACTGCCTTTTGAGGAAGATAATTCCAAAATCTCACAACCCTCTGACAGAAAGAAATTCTCCTCTTTCCTGTTTTAAATGGGCGACTCCTTATTTTTAAATGGTGACCCCTAGCTCTAGATTCTCTCACAATGGGTAACATCCTTTTCCACATGCACCCTGTCAAGACCACTCATGATCGTATATGTTCCAGTCAAGTCGCCTCTTACTCTTCTAAACTGCAGTGGATACAATCCTAGCCTGTCCAATCCTTCCTCCTAAGACAATCCACCCAATCCAAGTATTAGTCTCGTCAACCTTTTCTGAACTGCTTACAATGCAGTTACATCATTCCTTAAATAAGGAGACCAGTACTGTACACAGTACTCCAGATGTGTTCTCAGCAATGCCCTGGACAGCTAAAGCATAATCTCCCTACTTCTGTATTCAATTCCCCTCATGATAATCAATAACATTCTATTAGCTTTCCTAATAACGTGCTGTACCTGCATACTAACCTCTTGCGATTCATGCAGTAGAACACCCAGATCCCTCTGCATCTCAGAGCTCTGCAATCTCTCACCATTTAGATATAATGATTCTTTTTTATTCTTCCTGCCAAAATGGACAATTTCACATTTTTCCACATTGTAGTCCATTTGCCAGATCTTTGCCCACTGACTTCACATATCTATATTCCATTTTTAACCTCCTGATGTCCTCTTCACAACTTACTTTACAGCCTAACTTTGTGTCATCAGCAATTTTAGCAACTATACCTTTGGTCCATTCATCCAAGTCATTTCTATAAATTGTAAAATGTTGAGGCCCCAACATTGATTCCTGTGTCACACCAATCATTACACCTTGCCAACCAGAACATTACCCATTTATGCCTACCTTCTGTTTCCTGTGAGCTAGCAAATCTTCTATCCATGCCAATATGTTACCCCCTATACCATGAGCAATAACGTTTGATGTGACACCTTATCAAATGCATTCTTGAACTCTAAGTACAGTACATCCACCTGGTTCCCTTTCTCCACAGCACATGCTACTTCTTCAAAGAAATCGAATAACTTTTGTTAAACATGATTTCCTTTTCAGAAAACCATGTTGACTCTGCCTGATTATCTGATTTTTCTAAGTGTCTGCTATTACGTCTTTAATAATAACGTCTCACATTTTCTGCAAGACAGATATAAAGCTAACTAGCCTGGAGCTTCCTGCTTTCTGTCTCCCTGTCTTTTTGAATAAAGGAGTTCCATTTGCAATAAAGGAGTTACATACAGAGTAAAGTAACTCGGTACAGGTTAACATCCTATCAGTTGAAAAGTTGAGTAACAAATTAAAAGCAAAATACTGCGGATGCTGGAAATCTGAAACAAAAACAAGAAATGCTGGATTCACTCAGCAGGTCTGGCAGCATCTGTGGAAAGTTGAGTAATGTGGCTGGATAGTTAGGGGTTACTCTCCGTCCAAAAGCTCGGAAACCCGAAATCCTCAGACCCATGTGCAACCATTTTTCACTTGAAGCTGAAGACTCACACAGGGTTCGAATTACTAACAGATAGAGTAATGTTAGCTATGGCAAAACTAGAACAGAAGAGACTAGAATTAGAATTCCAGAGAGAGCGAGAAAGAGCAAAGTGAAAGGGAAAAAGTAAGAGTATTCCAGAAGGAGAATGAAGAAAGGGAGTTGAGGTGGCTCAAACAACTAGAGGAAGACCCAATACACCCAGTGAAGGCACAGCTAGTGAGGGAGCTACCCCGAGATCAGAACCATGCGCCGAGCTCTTAAAGTTCTCCCAGTTCATGAGAAAGGTCAATGAGGAGGATGGCGGAATTTTTTGTCACTTTTGAAAAACTTGCAAAGCAGCTGAAATAGCCCGCAGAGAGATGGACACTGTTTTTGCAAAATAAAATAACAGGAAAAGCCCATGAGGTTTATTCACTGTTGCCAGATGAAAGTTCATCAGATTTTGTGATGACTAAAAATGCTATCCTGGGTACATACGAGATAGTACCAGAGGTGTACCAGCAAAAATTCTGAACCCTTCGAAATCGGCTTGACTAAACTTACCTCGAGTTTGAAAGAGGTAAGCAGCTTCGGAACATAAGAGCTGGAGTAGGCCATTCAGCCCATCGAGCCTGGCCCGCCATTCAATATCATAATTGCTGATCATCCACTTCAATGCCTTTTTCCCTCACTATCCCCATATCCTATTATGTCACTGGTATTTAGAAAACTGTCAATCTCCACTTTAAACATACACAATGACTGAGATTCCACAGCCCTCTGGGGTAGAGAATTCCAAAGATCACAACCTTCTGAGTAAAGAAATTTCCCCTCATCTCTGTCCTAAGTGGCTTCTCTGTTATTTTAAAATTGTGTCTGCTGGTTCTAGACTCCCCAACCAGAGGAAACATTTTACCAGCATCTACCCGGTCTAGCCGTTTCAGTATAATGTATGTTTCAATGAGATCATGGTGGGTGTGTGGAATGCGCTGCTAGCGGTGGTAGTAGAAGCAGATACATTAGTGGCATTTAAGCGACTCTTGGCTAGGTACATGGACGATAGTAGAATGAAGCGTAGGTAGTTACTTAGATCTTGAGTAGATTAAAGGTTCGGCACAACACCGTGGGTCGAAGGGCCTGTACTGTGCTGTACTGTTCTATGTTCTATGACCTCTCGTTCTTTGAAACTCGAGAGAATACAGGCCCAGTTTCCCCACTCTCTCTTCACAGGACAGTCCCGCCATCCCAGGAACAAGTCTGGTGAATCTTCATTGCACTCCCTCTATGGCAATAATATCCTTCCTGAGGTAAGGGGACCAAAACTGCACACAGCACTCCAGGTGTGGTCAAACCAAGGTTCTATACAATTGAAGCAAGGCTTCACTACTCTTGTACACAAGTCCTCTTGTGATAAAGGCTAACAGACCATTAGCCTTCCTAATTGCTTGCTGCACCTGCATGTTAGCTTTCAGTGACTTATTGACAAGGACACCCAGATCCCTTTGTACATCTACACTTTCTAATCTCTTACCATTTAAGAAATGCTCTGCGCATCTGTTCCTCCTACCAAAGTGGATAACCTCGCATTTGTCCACTTTATATTGCCTCTGCCATGTTCTTGCCCACTCACTAAGTCTGTCCAAATTCCCTTGAAACCGCTTTGCATATTCCTCACAGCATGCATTCGCACTTATTTTGGTATCATCTGTGAACTTGGAAATATTACGTTTGTCCTCATATCCAAATCATTGATATATATTGTAAACAGCTTGGGCCCAAGCACTGATCCCTGCAGCACCCCACTAGTCGCAGCTGGCTAACGCAAGAATGCGCCATTTATTCCTACTCTCTGCTTTCTGCCTGTTAACCAATCCTTAAAGCATACACATATATTATCTCCTATTCCATGTGCTTTAATTTTGTTAACCGATCTCTTGTGGGAGACTTTATCGAAAGCCTTCGGAAAATCCAAGCATACCACGTCTACCGACTCCCCTTTACCAATTCGGTTAGTAACATCCTCAATAAAAACTCCAACAGGTTCGTCAAGAATGATTTCCCATTCATAAATCCATGTTGACTATGCCCAATCAGATCATTATTATCCAAGTGTCCATTTATCACATCCTTTGGAATAGATTCCAGCTTTTTGCCAACGACTGATGTAAGGCTAACAGATCCTTAATTTCCGGTTTTCTTTCTCCCTCCCTTCGTAAATAGTGGAGTGACATTTGCTACCTTCCAATCTGCAGGAACCGCTGTGGACTCTAGAATTTTGAAAGATGATCATCAATGAACCCACTATCTCCATAGTTATCTCTTTCAACACTCTGAGATGCAGGATATCATATCCTGGGGCCTTGTCAACCTTCAGCCCCATTATTTTCTCCAATGCAACTTTCTTCCTAATACTAATTTCCTTCACGTCCTCATTCTCCCGAGTCCCTTGGATCTCTAATTCTGGGAGATTTCTTGTATCTCCCTCAGTTAGGACAGACACAAGATAATCATTTAGCTTCTCTGCCATTTCTCTGTTCCCCATTATAAATTCTCCTGACTTTGCCGCAATGGACCCACATTTGTCTTAACCAAACGTTTCCTTTTTATGTATCTCTAGAAGATTTTACAGTCTGTTTTTATGTCTTCTTTTGACCAGTAGATATTGACACTCAAGATAGAGCCCACATATGTAAACCTCAGATCGTTCCCGAGGAGTTCAAAAACTCGCTCTCCCTCCCATTAAAACCCACAAAGAGGGGCAAGAGGTTCAAAGAGCCAGGCTGGTTGCTTTGCAGGCTGATGAATTTCCTCTTGTACACAAGGCCTTAACACCAAAGGGAAACACTTCCCTTGTCTCCCCGAATACCAGAGAATAAAAGGAGGATGATTGGATCCCGGCTAGCCATGGGCTAGAAGGAAAAGCTGGACACACGGGGGCCCATCCTCAAGCCAAATAGGACGGTACTGAGAGCTGGAGTAATGGCCGACGATCTGTATGTTTCCACTGTAATAAGGCAGATCACCATCGAGCTGAATGATGGAAATTACGGGGAAAACCTGTAGGATTAATCAGAGTCCACTAGATCAGTGCAGGAAAACGGGCCCCGATGGAAAGCACGGCAGATCAGACTGTGCCTCTAACTGCGGCAGTCAGACCCAGTAAACCTACCACAGAGAGTGCGGGAAAACTTAACAAAATCACCGAGAGTTACCTGGAATTTGTATCCCAAGAAAAAGTGTTCCCACACTCCTCCAATGAGGCAAGCAAGCCCGTAGTCAGACTGAGGGATAGAGGGGACACCCAATCCCTTCTGCTAGGAAAAGTCATGACCTTCCTCCGAGCGTGCAGTGAATGCTCGAGTGTTAGTGAATGGTATCGGAAGATGGTATATGTCCATACTTTTATCTCGGGTGCAGTTGGAGTGTGACCTAGTTTCAGGACCGCTAACCATGGGGATTGTACCTAGTTTACCGGTGGATGGGTCAACCTAATCCCAGGTAATAATCTGACAGGGGAAAAGGTGCAGCTTCCCCAGTAGTTCTCGAGAAATCAAAAGAGGTCAGGGAGAAAGAGCAGTTACAGGGGAAGGTCCCTGACATTCTCCCTGATTGTGTGGTGACTCGGTCCATGGCCAAACAATCCTTTGAACTGACACTGCAGATGGATTATCCTACTGGCTGGTTGTCTGAAACCTTCTTTCGGAAGGTAATGGACCGAAAGGATGTGTTAAACAGATCTTCCTTAGTTGAGGCTCAGCAACAGGACCCAGTGTTAAAAATATATCACAGACTGTCCAAACCAAAACTGAAGCAGAGGGAGTTTCAGAGTGCTACTATTTAAAGAATGAGGTGCTGATGAGGAAGTGGAGACCTCCTCACAGTCCTGCATATGAAGAGTGGACAGTGGTTCACCAGATAGTGGTGCCGCTGAGGTCCACTTAAAGAAATATTAAGAATGGCCCACGAACTTCCAATGGCTGTACATGTCGGTGTATGAAAAATCGAAGCCCACATAAGACAGCATTTTGACTGGCCACAACTCCACAAAGATGTGGTGGAGTTCTGTAAAACTGGTCACACGTACCAGGTTGTGGGGAAGCCTCAATCTGCAGTTAAACCTACACCCCTAATTCCCATACCAGCTTTTGGGGAACCCTTCAGCAGAGTGTTGATGGATTGTGCAGGACAACCGCTGAAAACAATAGAGGGATTACCAGTATCTTCTCACCATTTTGGATGTGGTGACCCGATTCCCAGAGACCATTCTCCGGAACAACTATCTCTGCCAAGGTAGTTGTGGAGGGGCTAACCCAATTCTTTACCCGATATGGGCTGCCTGCTGAGATCCAGATGGACCAGGGTAAACATTTTATGTCTTATCTTTTTGAAACGGTCATGGGTAATCTGGACATAACCCAAATAAAGTCCAAGGCTTACCAACCACAGTGACAAGGGGCTTTGGAGCGGTACCACCAGACCCTAAAAACAATGATCAGGCCATACTGCTATGAGAAACCCCATGACTGGGACAGAGGGCTGGGATTTCTCCTGTTGCCTATCAGGGACTTAACCAATGATTCCACTGGCTCTCGTCTCTTTGAATTAGTTTTTGGACACGAGGTGAGAGGTTCTCTTAAACTAATCAAGGAGAAGTTTTTGGGACAGAGGAACGAGTCTTCCGTGTTAGACTACATTTCCATGCTCTGGGAGCGGCTCAGGGGAGCCTGTGCAATGGCTCAGGAACACCTAAAGATCTCCCAGGCAGCTGTGAAAATGTAAACATAAAGATATGTCAAGGTTAGAACATTTCAGCCAAGAGACCATGTATTGTTACTATTCCCAATGCAGGGGGAACCCCTGAAATCCCGGTTCAGTGGTCCATATCGAGTGGCAAAAGGAATAGCCAGGTAAATTATTTAATTGACACCCCAGACCAAAGGAAAAAAAAGTAAAGGCTGTGGAGGGGACAGACAACTACAGATCTGACAGACAGTCAGGAGGGAAGGATTGAAAAGAATCCTGAGGACAGGTTAGAGGAGGGCCAGGAGGAATACCAACTGGAATTTCCGATTCTCCGATTAGTCAACCCTGAAATGTTAGATAAATTAATCCCCACACTCTCCTCCTTAAATGCAGGTCCAAGAGGCACCCTAAATAGGCTGCAAACAGCATTTATATAAACATGCAATGGCAAGGAAAGGTCCCAAACATGCAAGCCAATGGTGAGGGTGATGCCTTACTTAGTCGAAGTGCCGCAGGAGAGTGCAGTGAAAGCTGGACAGACATCTGCGAACACTAATATCCCTGAGAATATAGGGCAGATTAGAAAAAAAGATCCTCCCCATAGTAAAGGGAAAAGTGAAGGGAAAATACCCTCAAGTAACCAGCACTTGTGTACCTCACCAGAAAGCTAAAAGTGAGCTCAGTGTGGATCTACCCACTGAAGAACCCAATGATCAGATCCCAAACCCAAATCTAATCAAACCCAACAATTTCAAAGCAGAACTCAGTAAGAACAAAGGCCCAGAGGAAATCTCAGACACCTCACAGGGGTGAAAGAAACATGTTATTACTCACTGTCGGTTTAGGGAGAAAGATTATCAAGGTGCAGGAACCTGAATGGTTAAAGCTTCATTGCAGGAGAGATAAAAAAATATATAGTAGCTGTTGATGCATTGTCCAGGGTCGAAACCGACACATAACCATCCCAGAAAAAAAACCTCCAACACAATTAAATCAGCACAACTGTAACAGAAAATGTCAGCTGCAGTAATTCTAAGATTAATGTGTGAATTTGAGAAGTGATTATTGGGAATAAATGTGTGTTTCCGTCTATTTCTTCCCACAATTCTGCAATGAAATGCTCCTATTATCACATTTGCAGTGTCAAGATAACAAAATATGCCAAATGAGCAATTTTAATTCATAGATTGGAAACTTACACTAAATATTTAATGGAAAAATCCGACAGTTAAACTTGAAGAAACTGGCAGCCAAGATGGCCACCGCAATTGGCATCTGAAATACTTTTTCACATTCCAAGGCCTACAACAGGAGACACGTCTGATGGGCCTGGACCCAAATCACTGGCTTGTTCTAGAGATTGAATGACCTAAGCTTACAATCATTGACATGGCATACAAGGCCACCCTGACACACTGACTTTGAAAGAGGAAACTCCTCCAAGTGTAAATACTGGTATCCTGAACCCTGGGGAGATAGAATTTTCCAACCTTGAATCTCATTATAAGTGTCTAGAGAATACAGTGAGGCAGTCATGAGACCTTCTGCCCATCTCTGTGAAAGCTGTTAGTTTCTGCTGGACAAAGACAGACAAGCCAGTGGTTCAAATTGTGCAGAAGCAGAAGGGTTGTGTCCCTTCTCTCTCTTCAGATAACATCACAAGTTTGAAAACCACATCCGACTGTGGTCCCTCGAAGTCTATATATTACTACAGACAGAGACATCAGGGAAAGGAAGACACCTACAAGTCTGCCTCCAAGAAATCCCTGAGCCATGTGGGCCAGCCACAAAAGACACTTCAAATAGCCAAAGACTTCAAGAATACAACTTCAGCCAGAAGACCTCCGAATCGTCCAACCTCACAGAATGAGTATTTTATTTTTTTATTTATTCTGGACTCCAATCCACAAAAAAATTTACTTCTCACACTGTAATCTATTTCTGTGTGATTCTCGTGTGGATGTTTTTTATTGTTAAGTATAATAAACTCACCTCTTTCGTGTTTCAACTTTCTAAACTCCTCTCAACTTTCTGTGGTATTGAGTTCTCAGTGTCGGATATATGCTTCCCTTTTCTGTCTTATCTTACGATATAGGATCCTTGACATCCATGGGATTCTGGATTTGGCCGCCTCACTCTTTTCCTTTGTGGGAACATGTTTACCCTGAACCTCTTGAATCTCCACTTTGAATGCCTCCCAGTGCTCTGAGACTGATTTACCTTCAACTCGCAGTTTCCAGTCCACTTTTGCTCCGCGGTTTAGTAAAATTGGCCTTGCCCCAATTAGAACTCTAACTCCTATTCCATGTCTGTACGTTTCCATAGTTATGTTATAACTGACTGAATTATGATCACTCCCACCAAAATGCTCTCCCCTGACAATCCATCCACCTGCCCATCGTCATTTCCTAAAACAAAGTCTAAAACTGCACCCTTTCCTGTTGGACTTTCTGCATGCTGGACAAAAATGTTGTCCTGAATGCACCTCAAGAAATCTGCTCCCTCAATTCTTTTCATACTAAAACTATCCTCGTTAACATCGGGGTGATTCATATACCCTACTATTACTGCCCTATTGTTCTTGCACTGCTCAGAGACTTGCCTACTTATCTGCTCCTCTATCTCCCTCTGACTATATGGCTGTCGGGATCACACTCCCATCAGTGGTTCCTTAGCTGAATCCATATGGCCTCACTTGATGAACCTTCCAACATATCATCCCTCCTCACAGCTGCAAAAGATTCCTTGACCAGAATTGTCAATCCCCTCCGTTCTTAACCCCCTCCCTATCGCATCTGAAAACCCGGGAACCAGGAACGTTGAGTTGCCATTCCTGTCGCACCTTAAGCCATGTTTCTGTAATAACTATGATATCATACTGCCACATGTCTATCTTTGCCCTCCGCTCATCTGCTTTATTTGCAGAACTCCATAGATTGAAATAGATACCCTTGAGCACTGCCAAACCTTTTTTTCATTTTCTCACCCTCATTTCCTCTGTCTTCCAGACTCATCCATTAATTTGCCACCTTCCATTTTCATTTCTGATTTTTTCCCAGCTGAGTCTACCCTCAGGTCCCCCACCTCCCTGCTAAACTAGTTTAAACCCTCCCCAACAGCACTAGCAAAACGTTCCGCAAGGAGCCCAGTCCTGGCTCTGTTCACGTGCAACCCGTCCAGCCTGTAAAGGTCCCATCTCCCCCAGAGCCGGTCCCAGTATCCCAGGAATATGAATCCCTCCCTCCTGCATCATCTTTCCAGCAACACATTCGTCTGCCTTATCTTTCTATTTCTATACTAAGTTGCACCTGGCACTGGGAGTAATCTGGAGAATTCTACTTTTTGACTATGTTTGAGGTCCTGCTTGCTAATTTCTTCCCTCGCTCCCTAAATTCTGACTGCAAGACCACATCCCTCTTTCTACCTATGTCGTTGGTTCCCATGTGGACCACGACTTCTGGCTGTTCCCCTCCTCATTCAAGATGCTCTGCAGTCGCTGAGTGACATCCTTGACCCTGGCACCTGGGAGACAACACACCATCCTGGATTCACGTCTATGGCCACAGAAACGCCTGTCAGTTCCCCTGATTATTGACTCACCTATCACTATGGCTCTTCCAGTCATCCCTGTATCCCGCTCTGCGGCTGAGCCACCCGTGGTGCCATGGACTTGCTGTGGCTGCTCTCCTCAGGAGAAGCATCACTTCCCTCAGTATACAGAACTGAATACCTGTTGGAGAGTGAGATGCACTCAGGGGTCTCCCCCACTACCTGCCTGATAATTTTTGACTGCCTGCTGATCACCCATTCCCTCTCTCCCTGCATGCTCTTCAGCAGTGTGGTGACCACATCTATGAACATGCTAAAGCTGAATAAACTGGGATATGAGAAGGAAGAACGTGCAGGGTTCCGGGAAGAAGGCAGGGAATGGGATTAGGTGAATTGTGCATTCGGAGAGCCGGTGCAGACACGACTGGCTGAATAGTTCCTTCTGTGCTGTAATAACACTGCAATGGGGAATCTCAGATGGGTGTAATGGTGGAGAATGGGGGATCCATGGCGGGAAAGAGAAGTTGTCCTGTGGGAACCGGAATCTTAGCAGGGACTCTCCGACAACCTGTCCGTCTGGAAGGCATACAGGAAATATCCTCCCTGCCTCCTCCTCAGGTAGCCTCCGGATTCCTGGTGCCAATGCCTGTGTCCTCATGATGGTGATGATATGAAGGGTGCAGCAGAACACCATGAACTTGGACACCTGCTTCAGTGTGTACTGGAGGACTCCACCCGAGCGGTTCAGACATCGGAAGCATTGCTTCATCACACCGATGGTCTGTTCCACCATGTTCCTGGTGATTCCATTGCTCACATTACACCCATGTTAATTTTGTGAGGTTGGTTGGTGTGGGATGTGTCTTGGGGGTGTAGAAACATGAGCTGTGTCTAGAGGGGTTTCCTTTGCCTCTGAGAAGCCGCATTCTGGTTCTGCAAGGAGCCCCGGAGTATTGGGACCGGCTGACTGCTTTAGAATGAAGGTATCCTTGCTGCTGCCAGGATAGTGGACATTCACCAACATGATGTACTGGGCATGCTCACACACCAACTGTACATTAATGGAGTGTGAGTGCTTCCAGTTCCTGTACCTCTCCCCGTTGACATGGGGGCCCCGCAGAGCTACCTACACCATTAGGAATCCCGCTATCCTGACAAAGCCACGGGATCACTCATCCTGCTTCTCCCTGCTGAGGAAGAAAATGATGACATAGATGGTTACCCTCACCTCCCTGAATTATCAATGGACAACACACAGGCCTCGCAACTACTGTTCAGTTAGTTTAACATCATTGGTGAGTCAGGTTTTAGAAGCTATAATCAGGGAAACATCAACACACACTTGGAGAGGTTTGGGTTAATTAAGGATTGTCAGCACGGATTTCTAAAAAGGCAGATCATGCTTGACTGAACGAATTGAATTTATTTCGATGATATGAGAAGGTTGATGAAGGGAATGTGGTGGATGTTGTATGCATGGATTTTATGAAATTGTTTGATGAACAACCACACAAAAGCTTGGTTAACAAAATTGAATCTCAGGAATAGCATCCATTTGGATCAAAAATTGTCCAAATGACAGAAAAAAGAGAAATGTGTTAAATGGTTGTTTTTCAGACTGGAGGATGGTAGACAGTGATGTTTCCCAATGGTCAGTGCGAAGAATACTGTGCTTTTTTTTTGCTACATATAAATGACATGGATCTTGGAATACAGAGAATAATTTGCATTTTTTCTGATGATTGCAATCTTGGAGGATGTCACAAACCACCTGCAACATGATATAGATCGGCTAGCAGAATGGACAGAGAAGTGGCAGGTAGAACTTAATAAAGAGGAGTGTGATGTGATTTATTTTGTCAGTTGGAAAAGGAAGGCAATATAGACTTAATGACACAGTTCTAATGATTGTGCAGGAACACAGGGACCTGGGGCTCCATATGTATTGATCTTTGAAGGTGCCAGGACATATTAGGAGGGTGTTTAGCAAATCATATCAGATATTGGGATTCATCATTAGAGGCAAAGATACAAAATAAGGGAAGTTATGCAGAACCTTCATAAAGCTTTGGTTAGACACCAACTCGAGAACTGTGTACAGTTCTGGTCACCACACTGTAGGAAGGATGTGGAAGTCCCTGAGAGGGTGCAGAGGAGATTTACCAGAATGATTCCAGGGATGGGAGTTTAGTTACAAAGTGAGTATGGAGAAGATGGAGTTGTTCTCCTGGTGTAAAGGAGATTGAGAGAGATTTGATAGAGGTGCACATGATTATGATAGACTTAGATAAGATAGACAAGGAAAAACTGTTCCCATTAACTGATGAAGCAAGGACTAGGGGACACAGATGGAAGGTTTTGGGTAAGAGATACAGGGGGAATATGAGGAAGAACCTTTTTACACAGTGGATGGTAATGAGCTGGAACTCACTGCCCATGAGGGTGGTGGAAGCTGAGACAATCAATGATTTCAAAAGGAAACTGGATGGACACCTGAAGGGAATGAACTTGCAGGGATACGGGAATTGAGCGGGGAAGTGGAACTGACTGGATTGTTCCAAAAAGAGCTGGCATGCAGAGGCTGAATGGCCTCCTTCTGTGTTGTAAATGACTATCGATTTCTACCACTCTCTGTTGGATATGTCTCCTGCTCCTGCCTGGAACGATCCAGATACATAGACGTTCAATGAAACTGTGACCTTAACGGCCACTGACAACTCCGTCCTAACCCTGGTGTGAGGCTCCAGGTTGTGTTACAGGAAGTGACACAGCTCTGTGACCACCTCCTTATTGAACCAGAGTCATCTCACACACTGCTCCTGGGATAAGTGCAGGTAGGAAAAGTGCTCTTGGAAAACCCGGGGTGGGTAGTGCACAGCCCCCTCCTCCTCCCTCTTTACAGAGCTTCCCCTCTCTGCAGCCTCTGCTCCATTTGTTGGTCATGTGACAGACCCAGTTTCACTGCAACTACAGTCCCCATACCTCGTCCAGAGTTGGGTCACCAAATCTACTGTCCTCCCTGCATGTCTGCAGCAGCTCACAACCTCCAGAAAACCATCCACAGCACCTCCACTAACTTTACAATAGCAGAAGTAAGTCAAAAGCCCCTCACCTGTCAGTTGGATGCCTGGTCCTTTCAAATTCATCCTTTGAATGTATGTTCAACTGAGAGTTCAACTGAGCGGTCATTGGACAAGCACTGACCAAGTTTCAAAGAAGTACATCAAAGCTGCTGCTATGGTACATTGACATCACTTTCAAATCCACCCTCAAAGGAACAACACATACAAGGGACAATTGAGCTAGAGCCCTGCCCAGCTTGGGACAGTGTGCAGGCCACAGTAGAAGTGTCCGGCTGTGAAGACCACGCTAACAGCACATAGATGATACGACTGGGCTGGAGCCCCGCCCAGCATGGGATATTGTGCAGACCGCACTGGAAGTGGCCGGCTGTGCGATTCACATGTCTTTATGAATCCCAGCTTCTGTACCGACAGCAGCAGTTTTGCTGCAGAGTCTATAATCCTGGCTCGGGACACATACAGAGGGAAATAAATTCACTTTACAAGGAGAACAGAAAAAAGAGTGAAGTCGAAAGATTTGCAGGTTATGTGAAATGGACAGGGGAAAGTGAATAAATGGAGGGGTGATGCCATGGAGAGATTCAAACACACGAATGAGAATATTAAAATTAAGGTGCTGCCAAACCGGGAGCCAATGGAGATCAGTGAGCACAGGGGTGATTGGTGATCGGGATTTGGTGTGAGATCGGATGCAGGCAGCAGAGTTCTGGATGGGCTGTGGTTTATGGAGGTTTATAACTGGGAAGGGTGACCAAGATGGAATTGGAATAGTCAACTGTGTATTTAACTGTGATGTGGATGAGGGTGTACGCAGTAGAGAGGCTGAGGCAGAGGTGGAGATGGGTGATATCACAGAGATGGTTTTCAGCAGGGTTGGTGATGGAAAGAATATGGAGATGAACTCAGCTCAGGTTTAAATATAACACAGAAGTTGTAAACTGTCTGGTTCAAGCTCAGATATTGGGCAGGGTGGAGTATGTGCTTCCCAGATAGGGGATGGAGTTTGTGATGGAGACCAATGACACTGGCTTCGGTATTCCCCAAATTTACATTACAGAACAGCATTTCATTGAAACAAGGTTTACAGATCTCCTAGCCTGAAATAGAGACAGCAACAGCAGCAAAGATGAGAGAGTAAATGACAAGAACTGTAATACAGTTCACAATGGTTTGTTGAGCTAATAGCTGGAGATATTCACCAGGCATACAACGGCAACAAGAAGGGCAGAGTAAATTACAGGAGCAGTAATGCAGTCAAACATGGTTTAAAGAATTAATAGCTAGATAGAGAGACTTACCAGGGACACCAATAATAGTCAGGATGGGATAGTAAATGTATTGAATAATCTTCAGTGCGAGATAGATGCGAGTGTTAATTGAGTACCGATCATAATATGTAGAAAGAGAGTAAAGATCCGAGGATAAGCTCCTGTCCATTGTTGTAACATTCCAATCTATTGTTCTCAGATTCTGAACCATTGTTGTAACATTCCAATCTATTGTGCTCAGATTCTGATCCATTGTTGTAACATTCCAATCTATTGTTCTCAGATTCTGAACCATTGTTGTAACATTCCAATCTATTGTGCTCTGATTCTGACCCATTGTTGTAACATTCCCATCTATTGTTCTCAGATTCTGACCCATTGTTGTAACATTCCAGTCTTTTGTTCTCAGATTCTGATCTATCCTCTCTCTATCTCTCTGGAGCAGCTGATCTCTGAAAGTGCCGGGGCTGATGTTCCCACTGACACTATGGAATAACACATTGAAAGAATCCCCTTATTAATAGGAGATGGAAAACGTCCAGTGACACAATTAGGGTCCATGGAGACTGACATTAATTACAGTCACGGAACAAACAAATTCAGTTAACCCTTTTCAATCCAACACTTTAGTACCACAATAAAGTTGAATATTTATCCAGTTTGGATGGGATGTATGGGGGTTGCTGAGGGAAGCAATGGTGGAAATAGCCGAGGCACTGGCCAGAATCTTCTAATCCCCCTTGGATATGGGCGTGATGAGAGGTTTCCACAGGCTCACCACTCTTTGGGTGAAGAAACGTCTCCTCATCTCAGTCCTGAAGGTTTTACCCCATATCCTTAGACTATAACCGTGGTTCGAGAGTCCCCCACCATCGGGAACATCCTTCCTGCATCTACCCTGTCAAGTCATGTTGGAATGTTATAGGTTTCGATGAGATCCCTCCTCACTCTTCTGAATTCCAGTGAATATAGTCCTAACCGACTCAATCTCTCCTCCTACGACAGTCCTACCACCCCAGGAATCAGTCTGGTAAAACTCTACTGCACTCCCTCTATAGCAAGAACATTCCAAGTGTGGCCTCACAAAGGCTCTGTATAATTGCAGCAAAACATCCCTACTCCTGTACTCGAATCCTGTCTCTATGAAGGCCAACATACATTCTCCTTTTTCTACCGCCTGTTGCACCTGCATGCTCACCTTCAGTGACTGGTGTACGAGAACACCCAGGTCTCGCTGCGTATTCCCCTCTCTCAGTTTATAGCCGTTCAGATAATAATCTGCCTTCCTGTTTTTGCTAGTAAAGTGGATAACTTCACATTTATCCACATTATACTGCATCTGCCGTGCATTTGCCCATTCACTCAACTTGCCCAAATCACCCTGAAGCCTCTCTGCATCCTCCTCACAACTCACCCTCGCACTCAATTTAGTATCATCTGCAAATTTGGAGATATTACATTTAGTTTCCTCATCTAAATCATTAATATATATTGTGAATAGTTGGGGTCCTAGCTCCGATCCCTGCGGTACCCCACTAATCACTGGCTGACATTGAGAAAAAGATCCGTATGTTCCAATGCTTTGTTTCCTGTCTGCCAACCAATTTTCTATCCGTCGCAATATACTACCCCCAGTCTCGTCCACTTTAATTTTACATGCTAATCCCTTACGTGGAACTTTGTCGAGAGCCTTCTGAAAGTGCAAATAAACCACACCCACTGGCTCCCCCACATCAACTCTACTGGTTACATCCTTGAAGAATTCGAGCAGATTTATCAAGCATGATTTCCCTTTCATAAATCCACGCTGACTCTTCCCGATTCTCCTGTTCTCTAAGTGCTCTGCTGCAAAATATTTAATAATGGACTCCAGGATTTTCCCCACGACCGATGTCAGGCTGAATGGTATATAATTCCCTGCTTTCTCTCTACCTCCCATTTTTAATAGTGGGGTAACATTAGCTACCTTCCAATCTGTAGGAACTGTTCCAGAGTCCATAGAATCTTGGAGGATGACCACCAATGCATCCGCTATTTCTAGGGCCACAACCTTAAGTACTCTGGCATGTAGATTACCAGGCCCTGGGGATTTATCGGCCTTCAATACCATCTCCATCCCCAACACCATTTCTCCACTAATACTGATTTCTTTCAGTTCCTCTCTCTCACTAAACCCTGTATTCACCAACATTTCTGGTATGATATTTGTGTCCTCCTTTGTGAAGACAGAACTAAAGTTTGCATTTAGTTGGTCAGCCATTTCTTTGTTTCTCAGAATACATTCCCCTGTTTCTGACTGTAACGGGCCTACATTTGTCTTCTCCAATATTTTCCGCTTCACATACTTTTACAGTCAGTTTTTATGTTCCCCGTAAGCTTACTCTCATACTCCATTTTCCCCTTCTCAATCAATCCCTTGGTGCTCCTTTGCTGAATTTTAAACTGCTCCCAATCCTCAGGTCTGTTGTTTTTTCCTGGAAAATTTATATGCCTCATCCTTGGATCTAATGCTATCTCTAATTCTCCTTGTAAGCCATGATTTGGCTCCCTTTTACGTTTTACTTTTGCGCCAGACAGGGATAAACAATTGTTGCAGTTTATCCATGTCCTCTTTGAATGTTTGCCATTGCCTATCCAGGGTCATCTCTTTAAGTAACGTTTCCCAATGTATCATCGACACCTCATGCCTCATACCTTCGTAGCTTACATTATTAAGATTCACGACCCTAATCTCAGAATCAACTAGGTCACTCTCCATCATGATGAAGAATTTTATCATATTATGGTCGTTCATCCCCAAGGGATGTGGCACAACTAGATTGTCAATTATTCCTCTCTCATTACACAATAACCAGTCTAGCATGGCCTGTTCTCCAGTTGGTGCCTCAAAGAATTGGTGCTTAAAACCATTCCGTATATTCTCCAGGAATTCCTCCACAATGTATTGTGACCAATTTGATTTGCCCAATCTATATGCAGATTCAAGAAACCCATAATTACAGATGTTCCTTTATCGCATGCGTCTCTAATTTCCTGTTCAATGCCATTCCCAAATTCAGCACTACAGGCTGGGGGTCTATATGCAACCCCCAGCATGGTTTTTTGCCCCTTCGTGTTTGTCAACTCTACCCATACATATTCGACATCGTCAGATCTAATATCCTGCCTCACTATTGCGTTCATTTCCTCTTTAACCAGCATGCAACTCCACCAAGGGTGGAGATAGGGCGTTTTACTGATGGTGTGAATATTTGGTAGGAAACTCATCTCAAGGCATCTCAAGGTTAACTATGTAACCGAGTATGTGAACAGTTTCGGTTAGTCTCAAACATTTACAAAGGAGAGGAATGAAGTGTGTAACAAGGAAATGTTTGGAGCAGAGACAGAAAACAATGACTTCAATCTTCTCAATATTTAATTGGAATTGCAGATGTGTGAGGTAATACATCTTGAAAGGATGAATGAGGAGAGACAATGCAAGTTAAATGGTGCAACTATAAAGCAGGTGAAATAACAGAGACACTTGGGGTGTTTGTACACAAATCTTTGAAGGTGGCAGGAAAGTTTAACTAGACAGTTAATAAATATATGGGATCCTAGGGTTTATAAATAGAGGCAAAAAGAACAAAAGCAAGGACATTATGTAAAAAATATATATAAAATACTAGTTCAGCTGCACCTGGAGTCTTGTGTCGAATACTGGGAACCACACTTTAAAAAGGACATGAAGCCTTCAGAGAGGGCATTAGAATTTGTCCAGGCATGAGAGATTACAGTTGTGCAGCTGGGGTTGTTCTGCTTAGAGCAGGAAACTTTCAGAGGATATTTGACTGAGGTGTTTAACATTAGGAAGGGTTCAGATAAATTAAATAAAGAGAAACTGTTTCCACTTTCCAAGGGGCCGTCAACCAGAGACACAGATTTAAGGCGATTGATAAAAGAAGCAGATATGAGGATTTTTGTTTCTGAGTGGTTTGGATTTGGGAGGCACTGTCTGATAGGCTGATGGATACAGATTCAATAATAGATCCCAAAAGGGAATTGGATAAATATCCGAAGCAGAAAGAAATTCAAGAATATAGTGAAAGAGTCAGGGAGTGGGACTAACTGGATTGCTCTTTGAAAGGGTCAGCACAGACTTGATGGGCCGAATGGCCTCATTCAGTCTAATCTATTCTCTGATTCTATGATTGCTCCTGCCTGTACTTTCACAATATTCCGATCCTTTCAACATGCGTTTGAGAAAGTACCGCATAACAACGACACAGGTAGGAAGAGAGATGGGGATTAAAGACAGAAATTCAGGGAGCTAGGGTGGAAGCTGAGAGCGAGAACAAACAGAGTTGTTATCTCTGGGTTGTTGCCCGTGCCACGTGATAGTGAAGCGAGGAATAGGGAGAGAGAGGAGTTGAACACGTGGCTGCAGGGATGGTGTAGGAGGGAGGGTTTTGGTTTCCTGGATAGTTGGGGTTTTTCTGGAGTAGGTGGGACCTCTACAAACAGGATGGTCTTCACCTGAACCAGAGGGGTACCAATATCCTGGGGGGGAGATTTGCTAGTGCTCTTCGGGGGGGGGGGGGTTAAACTAATTCAGCAGGGGAATGGGAACCTAAATTGTAGTTCCAGTGTACAGGATGTTGAGAGTAGTGAGGTCAGGGATAAGGTGACCAGGACGCAAGAGGGCACTGGCAAGTAAGAACCTGGTTTAAAGTGTGTCTAGTTCAACGCCAGGAGCATCCGGAATAAGGTGGGTGAGCTTGCAGCATGGGTTGGTACCTGGGATCTCGATGTAGTGGCCATTTCGGAGACATGGGTAGAGCAGGGGCAGGAATGGATGTTGCAGGTTCCGGGATTTTGATGTTTCAGGAAGAACAGAGAAGATGGTAAAAGAGGCGGGGGGGGGGTGGTGGTGGGGGGGTGGCATTGCTAAACAAGGAGAGTGTTACAGCGGCAGAAAGGACGTTTGAGGACTCGTCTACTGAGGTAGTATGGGCCGAGGTTAGAAACAGGAGAGAGGTCACCCTGTTGGGAGTCTTCCATAGACCTCCGAATAGTTCAGGAGATGTAGAGGAAAGGATAGCGAAGATGATTCTCGACAGGGACGAGTGTAACAGGGTAGTGGTTATGGGGGACTTTAACTTTCCAAATATTGACTGGAAATACTATATTTCGAGTACTTTAGATGGGTCAGTTTTTGTCCAGTGTGTGCAGGAGGGATTTCTGACACAGCATGTAGACAGGCCAACCAGGGGCGATGCCACATTGGATTTGGTACTGGGTAATGAACCCGGCCAGGTGTTCGATTTAGATGTAGGTGAGCACTTTGGTGATAGTGATCACAATTCGGTTAGGTTTACGTTAGCGATGGGCAGGGACAGGTATATACCGCAGGGCAAGAATTATAGCTGGGGGAAAGGAAAT
Organism: Heterodontus francisci; assembly: GCF_036365525.1. Classification (NCBI taxonomy): domain Eukaryota; kingdom Metazoa; phylum Chordata; class Chondrichthyes; order Heterodontiformes; family Heterodontidae; genus Heterodontus; species Heterodontus francisci. The sequence continues at coordinate 576,319 of NW_027141175.1, read as the reverse complement.
TATGATGCGATTAGGCAAGATTTAGGATGTGTAGGATGGGGAAGGAAACTGCAGGGGATGGGCACAATAAAAATGTGGAGCTTATTCAAGGAGCAGCTACTGCGTGTCCTTGATAAGTATGTACCTGTCAGGCAGGGAGGAAGTTGTCGAGCGAGGGAGCCGTGGTTTAATAAAGCAGTTGAAGCGCTTGTCAAAAGGAAGAAGAAGGCTTATGTTAGGATGAGGCGTGAAGGCTCAGTTAGGGCGCTTGAGAGTTACAAGCGAGCCAGGAAGGATCTAAAGGGAGAGCTAAGAAGAGCAAGGAGAGGACACGAGAAGTCATTGGCGGATAGGATCAAGGAAAACCCTAAGGCTTTCTATAGGTATATCAGGAGTAAAAGAATGACTAGAGTTAGATTAGGGCCAATCAAGGATAGTAGTGGGAAGTTGTGTGTGGAATCAGAGGAGATAGGGGAAGCGTTAAATGAATATTTTTCGTCAGTATTTACAGTAGAGAAAGAAAATGTTGTCGAGGAGAATACGGAGATTCAGATTACTAGGCAAGATGGGTTTGAGGTTCACAAGGAGGAGGTGTTAGCAATTTTGGAAAGTGTGAAAATAGATAAGTCCCCTGGGCCAGATGGGATTTATCCTAGAATTCTCTGGGAAGCCAGGGAGGAGATTGCAGAGCCTTTGTCCTTGATCTTTATGTCGTCATTGTCGACAGGATTAGTGCCGGAAGACTGGAGGATAGCAAATGTTGTCCCCTTGTTCAAGACGGGGAGTAGAGACAGCCCTGGTAATTATAGACCTGTGAGCCTTACTTCGGTTGTGGATAAAATGTTGGAAAAGGTTAGAAGAGACAGGATTTATAATCATCTTGAAAAGAATAAGTTCATTAGCGATAGTCAGCACTGTTTTGTGAAGGGTAGGTCGTGCCTCACAAACCTTATTGAGTTTTTCGAAAAGGTGACCAAACAGGTGGATGAGGGTAAAGCAGTGGATGTGGTGTATATGGATTTCAGTAAGGCGTTTGATAAGGTTCCCCACGGTAGGCTATTGCAGAAAATACAGAAGTATGGGGTTGAAGGTGATTTAGAGCTTTGGATCAGAAATTGGCTAGCTGAGAGAAGACAGAGGGTGGTGGTTGACGGCAAATGTTCATTCTGGAGTTTAGTTACTAGTGGTGTACCGCAAGGATCTGTTTTCGGGCCACTGCTGTTTGTCACTTTTATAAATGACCTGGATGAGGGTGTAGAAGGGTGGGTTAGTAAATTTGCGGATGACACGTAGGTCGGTAGAGTTGTGGATAGTGCCGAAGGATGTTGTAGGGTACAGAGGGACATAGATAGGCTGCAGAGCTGGGCTGAGAGATGGCAAATGGAGTTTAATGCGGAAACGTGTGAGGTGATTCATTTTGGAAGGAGTAACCGGAATGCAGAGTACTGGGCTAATGGGAAGATTCTTGGTAATGCAGATGAACAGAGAGATCTTGGTGTCCAGGGACATAGATCCCTGAAAGTTGCTACCCATGTTAATAGGGCTGTTAAGAAGGCATATGGTGTGTTAGCTTTTATTAATAGGGGGATCGAGTTTCGGAGCCACGAGGTCATGCTGCAGCTTTACAAAACTCTGGTGAGGCCGCACCTGGAGTATTGCGTGCAGTTCTGGTCACCACATTATAGGAAGGATGTGGAAGCTTTGGAAAGGGTGCAGAGGAGATTTACTAGGATGTTGCCTGGTATGGAGGGAAGGTCTTACGAGGAAAGGCTGAGGGACTTGAGGTTGTTTTCGTTAGAGAGAAGGAGGAGGAGAGGTGACTTAATAGAGACATATAAGATAATCAGAGGGTTAGATAGGGTGGATAGTGAGAGTCTTTTTCCTCGGATGGTGATGGCAAACACGAGGGGACATAGCTTTAAGTTGAGGAGTGATAGATAGAGGACAGATGTTAGAGGTAGTTTCTTTACTCAGAGAGTAGTTGGGGCGTGGAACGCCCTGCCTGCAACAGTAGTAGACTCGCCAACTTTAAGGGCATTTAAATGGTCATTGGATAGACATATGGATGAAAATGGGATAGTGTAGGTCAGATGGTTTCACAGGTCGGCGTAACATCGAGGGCTGAAGGGCCTGTACGGCGCTGTCATGTTCTAATTCTATTTCTAATAACAGCCATGTTTCCAATTTAGAAACACATGAGATTAAAGGACCAATATCAGCCGTGACTCAGTTTGTATCTCTCTCCCCTTTCAGTCACAAGCTTCTAGGATCAAGTGTCACTGCAGGACTTGATCACAAGAATCAATGCTGACATTGCAGTGCAGTACTGAGGGTGTGTTGCACTTTCAGAGGTGCAGTCTATCGAATGAAACTTTGAACCAAGTTGCAGTCTGTCCTCTCAGGTGGATGTTAAAGATCCCACCGCACTATGTAGAAGCAGAGCAAGGGAATTATTCCCGTTGTCCTGGTCAATATTTCTCCTTCAATCAACATCACAAAAACTGATCTGATCATCATCACATTGCTGCTTGTGGGATCTTGCTGTTCAGAAATTGTCTGCCCTGTTTCCTACATTACAAGTGTGACTACACTTTAGAAAGTCCTCATTTGTTGTAAATCACTTTGGGACATGCAGTCGTCATTCAAGGCGCTATATCAATGAAAGTCTTTTATTTTCAATGGCAGCATGCAGGAAATTAGCTCAGTGACAGAAAGCAGGCAGTAGTGGAGAATGGTTATTGTTCAGTCTGGAGGGAAGTACACAGTGGGGTTCCCCACGGTCACTGTTGGGATCACTGTTGCTGTATGTTAATGCAATGGGCTTGTGTACAGAGGGGATAATGTCAAAGTTTCCAGATGACAGAAAAGTTGGAAATGTTAATACACAGTGAGAAGGATAGTAACAGACTTCAGGATGATGGAGACTGGCTGTTGAAATGGGAAGGAACATGGCAGATGTAATTTAAGTGATATGTTTTTGCAGGAAGCGTAAGGGAAGGCAATATAAACAAATGGGTATTGTTTCAATGAGGAGACAGGAACAGAACAACTTGGAGTGTATTTACACAGATCTTTGAAGGTCGCACGAAAAGTTGAGAATATTATTCACCGATGTTCAAACTTATGACAGAGGCCAGGTAGAAAATTCTATTGAGAACCAAGCTGAATATAGAGGGTCCAGAGGGGAAGTGAAAAAGCAAATAACAGAAGCAAAGAGAGAGCATGAAAAGAGACTGGCAGCTAGCATTAAAGAAAATTCCAATGTTTTATGCAATCATATAAATCGTAAAAAGGGTAGTAAAAGGAGGAATGAGGCTGACTCAGCACCAGAAATGGGATTTACACATGGAGGCAGAGGGCATAGCTGAGGTACTAAATAAATACTTTGCATCTGTCTTTAACAAGGAAGATGATATGGAATCCTTTCCTTTATTGGTCGAGGTATAGAATATAAGAGCAGGGAGGTTATGCTGGAACAGTAATACTCATTGCTTAGGCCACATCTTGAGTACTGTGTGCAGTTCTGGTAACCTCATTACAGAAAGGATGTAATTGCACTGGAGAGGGTACTGAGGAGATTTATGAGGATGTTGCCAGGACAGGAAAAGTGCAGCTATGAGGAAAGATTGGGTAAGCTGAGCTTGTTCTCCTTGGAACAGAGAAGGCTGAGGGGAAATCTGATTGAAATGTACAAAATGTTGAGGGGCCTGGTTAGAGTGGAGGTGAAGGGTCTATTCCCCTTAGCAAAGAGGTCAGTGACAAGGGGGCATAGATTTAAAGTGATTGGTAGGAAGATTATAAGTGAGCTGCGAATTTTATTTTTCACCCAGCGGGTGGTGGGAGTCTGGAACTCACTGTCCGAAAGGGTAGTTGAGGCAGAAACGCACAACTCATTCAAAAGGTGTCTGGATAGGCACCTCAAGTGCTGTAATCAATCAAATGCTGGAAGTTAGGATCGGAATGGATGGATCGTTTTACAGACAGCATAGACACGATGGGCCAAGTGGTCTCTCTCTGTGCCATAAACTTTCTATGGTTCTAAGATGCAACCCAGGCAATATTGAAAGAGGAGGTAAGTCAGACACTAGTGGGGTTTAAAATTGATAAAGAGGAAGTATTAGATAGGCTGTCTGGACTTAAAGTGGACAAGGCACCAGGATCAGATGGGATGTATCCAAGGATACTGAGGGAAGTGAGGGTGGAAATCACAGAGGCACTGGACATAATTTTTCAGTCTTCCTTGGACTCGGGGTGATGCCAGAGGACTGGAGAATTGTAAACGTAACACCCTTGATCAAAAAAGGGTGTAAAGATCAACCCAGCAACAACAGACCAGTCAGTTTAACTACAGTGGTGGGAAAACTTCTAGAAAAAATAATTTTGGGCAAAATCAATAATCACATGGACATATGCGAGTTAATTAAGCAAGCCAGCATGGATTTCTTAAGGGAAAATCATGTTTAACTAACTTGATGGAGTTTTTTGAAGTGGTAACAGAGAGAGTTGATAAGGGTAATGCTGTTGATGTGGTAAACATGGATTTTCATATAACAGTCTATTCAGTTTCAATGGAACCTGCCTCCACCACACTCAGGCAGTGCATTCCAGACATTTAACCACTCACTGCGTGCAAAAACATTTTAACACAGTGCCACACAACAGACCTGTGATCAAACTTGCAGCTCATGGAATAAAAGGGACGGGGGTTGCAACATGGATACGAAATTAGCTGAGTGACAGGAAACAAAGAGTAGTGGTTAATAGATGTGTTTCAGGCTGGAGGAAGGTTTGTGGTGGAGTTCCCCAGGGATCAGTGTTCGGATCCTTTCTTTTCCTGATATATATTAATGACCTAGACCTTGGTGTACAGGCAACAATTTCAAAGTTTGCAGATGATATGAAACTGGAAGCATTGTGAACTGTGAGGAGGATAGTGAAGAACTTCAAAAGGACATTGAAATGTTGCTGGAATGGGAAGACAGGTGGCAGATGAAGTTCAATGCAGAGAAACGTGAAGTGATTCATTTTGGTAGGAAGAACATGGAGAGACAATGTAAAATAAAGGGGGTGAAGGATCAGATCGACCTGGGTGTATATGTGCATAAGTCATTGAAGGTGGCAGGACAGGTTGAGTGAGCATTTAAGAAATCATATAATCCCCTAGGCTTTATTAATAGGGACATAGAGTACAAGAGCAAGGATGCTATATTGAACTTGCATAAGACGCTACTTCGGCCTCAGCTGGAGTATTGCATCCAGTTCTGGCACCACACTTGAGGAAAGACGTGAGGGCATTGGAGAGAGTGCAGAAAAGATTCACGAGAATGATACCCAGGATGAGGAATTGCAGTTATGAAGATAGATTGGAGAAGTTAGGACTGTTTTCCTTGGAGAAGGCTGAGAGTTGATTTATTAGAGGTTTCAAAAATCATGATGTGTCTGGACAGAGTAGACAGAGAGAAACTGTTCCCACTCGTGAAAGGATCAAGAACGAGAGGGCACAGATTTAAAGTAATGGGTAAAAGGTTCAAAGACGACATGAGGAAAAGCTTTTTTCACACAGTGAAACAGGGTCTGGAATGCACTGCCTGAGAGTGTGGTGGAGGCAGGTTCAACTGAGGCTGAATAGACTTTAATCTGAGAAGGAAGAGTGCGCAGGTTACATGGAGAATGCAGGGAACGGCATTCGGTGAATTGTTCATTCAGAGAGCCAGTGCAGACACGAAAAGCTGAATTGGTCCTTCTGTAATGTATTAATTCTGATTGTTTCATAGCAGGATGGTGACCAAGGGGACGCTGTGATGAGGCGTGTCAGATGGGTGTAATGGTGGAGAATGGGGGATCCATGGAGGGAAAGGGAAGTTGTCCTATGGGAGCTCGAATCTTAGCAGGGTCTCTCCGACAGCCTGTCCGGCTGGAAGGCATCCAAGAAATATCCTTCCTGCCTCCTCCTCCTGAGGTAGCCTCCGGATTCCTGATGCCAATGCCTGTGTCCTCATGATGGTGATGATGTGAATGGTGCAGCAGAACACCATGAACTTTGACACCTGCTCCAGTGTGTACTGGAGGGCTCGCCCCGAGCGGTTCAGATATCAGAAACATTGCTTCATCACACCGATGGTCTGTTCCACCATGTTCCTGGTGACTCCATTGCTCTCATAATGCACATGTTAATTGTGTGAGGTTGGTTGGCGGTGGGGGTGGTTTGAGGATGTAGAAACATGAGCCGTGTCTAGAGGGGGGTTTATTTGTCTCTGATGAACCACATTCTGGTTCTGCATGGAGCCCCGAAGTGTTAGGACCGGCTGACTGCTTCAGAATGGAGTTATGGTGGCTGCTGCGAGGTTAGTGGACATGCTCACACACCAACTGTACATTAATGGAGTGAGAGTTCGTTCAGTCCCTGTACCTCTCCCTGTTGATATGGAGGCCCCGCAGAGCCACCTACACCATCAGGAATCCCGCTATCCTGACAAAGCCACTGGATCTCTCATCCAGCTTCTCCCTGATGAGGGAGAAAATGATGAGATAGATGGTCACCCTCACCTCACTGAATTATCAATGGACAACACACAGTCCTCGTAACTACTGATCAGTTAGTTTAACATCAGTGGTGAGTAAGGTTTTAGAAACAATCATCAAGGGAAGACACTATCAACACACACTTATAGAGGTTTGAGTTAATTAAGGATTGTCAGCATGAATTTTTTTAATAGGAAGATCATGCTTTACTAATCTAATAGAATTGTTTGATGATGTATCAGATAACAATGATGAAGGGAATGTGGTGGATGCTGTTTATAAAGGTTTTTTAAAAAGCGTTTGATATGGTGCCACATAAAAGGCTGGTGAACAAAACTGAGCTTCATGAAATTGAAGGGTCGGTGTCCAATTGAATCAAAAATTGGCTTCAGGACAGAAAACAGAGAATTGTTTGAAATGTTTGTTTTTCAGACTGGAGAATGGTAGATAATGGGTGTTCCCCGAGGATCAGTGCTAGGACCTCTGCTTTTTTTTTGCTATACATAAATGACTTCGATCTTGGAATTCACAGTGGAGTCTCACAATTTGACGATGATACCAAATTTGGAGGACAGACAAACAGTGAGGATGATACAAACTGCCTGCAACAGGACACGGATAGAAAGGCAGAATGGGCAGAGAAGTGGCAGATCGAATTTAATACACAGGAGTGTGAGGTGATGAATTTTGGCAGAAGGGATAGTGTCAGGCGATGCAGACAGAATGGTATAGTTCTTCAGTGTGTGCAGGAACAGACGGACCTGTGTGTGGATGTGTATAAATCTTTGAAGGTGGCAGGACATATTGAGAGAGTGATGACAAAGCATATGAGACCTCGGGATTCATAAATAGAGGAATAGGGAACAAAAGCAGGGAAATTATGCTTAAAATGTATACAGCTCTGGTTAGGCCCCAAGTGGGGTATTGTGAACAGTTCTGTTCACCACACTTTAGGAAGGATGTGAGGGCCATTGAGAGGGTGCAGTGGATATTTACCAGAATGGTTCCAGGGTTGGGGGATTTTAGCAACAAGGTTAGTCTGGAAAAAACTGGGATTGTTCTCCCTGGGGTAAAGAAGATTGCGGGAATATTTACTAGAAGTGTGCAAGATTGTGACAGAATCACAGAAAATCACAGATTAATTGCAGCACAGAAGGAGGCCATTCGGCCCAACATATCAGCACCGGCTCACTGAGTGAGCAATTCACTTAGTGTCTATTTCCCATAACCCTGTACATTATTCCTTTTCAGGTCACGAAATAATTCCCTTTCCAATGCCTGAAGTGAACCTGCCTCCATCGCACTCTCAGACAGTGCAATCCAGAATCGAACCACTCACTGTGCAAAAATGTTTTCCTCATGCTCGCATTGTTTTCTTTAAACAAGTACATTAAATCTGTGCCCATCAATTTTTGATCCTTTGACAAATGGGAACAGTTTCTCCCCACCTAATCTGTCCAGACCCCTCATGATTTTGACAGGTTTAGATAAGATAGACAAGGAAAAACTGTTCCCATTAACTGATGAAGCACAGACTAGGGGACACAGATGGAAGGTTTTGGGCAAGAGATACAGGGGGAATATGAGGAAGAACTTTTTTACACAGTGGATGGTAATGAGCTCGAACTCACTGCCCATGAGGCTGGTGGAAGCCGAGACAATCAATGATTTCAAAAGAAAACTGGATGGGCACCTGAAGGAAATGAACTTGCAAGGATACAGAGATTGAGCAGGAGAGTGGGAATGACTGGATTGTTCCACAGTGAGCTGGCATGGAGGAGGTGAATGGCCTCCTTCTGTGTTGTAAATGACTCCATTCCTCTCTATGACTCTATGTTGGATATGTCTCCTGCTCCTGCCTGGAAAGATCCAGATACATAGACGTTAAATAAAACTGTGACCTTAACAGCCACTGACAGCTCCGTCCTCACCCTGGTGTGAGCCTCCAGGTCGTGTTTCAGGAAGTGACACAGCTCTGTGACCATTTCCATATTGAATCAGAGTCTCCCACACACTGCTCCTGGGTTAGGTGTAGGTGGGAAAAGTGCTCTTGGAAAACCCGGGGAGGATAGGGCAGAGCCCCCCCTCCTCCCTCTTTACAGAGCTTCCCCTCTCTGCAGCCTCTGCTCCATTTGTTAGTCATGTTACAGACACAGAGACACTGTAACTACAGTCCACATACCTCGTCCAGTGTTGGGTCACCACATCATCTCTCCTCCCAGAATGTCTGCAGTAGCTCACAACACAACCTCCAGAAAACCATCCACAGCACCTCCACTAACTTTACAATAGCAGAAGTAAGTCAAAAGCCCCTCGCCTGTAATTCGGATGCCTGGTCCTTTTAAATAACACTCGAGTGGGTTCCTCTTGCTGCTGAATGTGTGTTCAGCTGAGAGTGACTAACAGGTGGTCGGTGGACCAACTTTCAAAGGCGTACATCAAAGCTGCCTGAATGGCTGATTGACCTCACATTCAATTCCCTCCTCACGCGACAGACACACACATGTTACACCCACTCTTGCACCTTGGCCAGCCTCGCTGTCCTGGACAATGTGTTGGATGTGACCGGCCGTGCATCTCACACCTTTTTATGGATCCAAACTTTCACAGCCCCTGTGGAGCTGGAGAGATGAAATGTGTGGTTTGGGAGAGAGACAGAGGGAAAGAAACTCACTTTAAAAAAGGAATTCGAAAAAGACTTTAAGATGAATCAGATTCACGAATATTGGAAATGGTCAGGGAGTGGGATAATCAGAGGGGTGAGGACATGGAGGGATTTGATCGCATGAGTAAGAATATTAAAATTGAGGTGTTACTGGACCAAGAGCCAATGTAGGTCACTGAGCACAGGGATGTTGGGTGAATTGAATTTGGTGTAAATTAGAAGATAGCAGCAGAGTTTTGGATGACCACAAGGTTACAGAGAGTAGAATGTGGGCGAGCAGCCAGGAGTGTATTAGAATAGTCAAGTCTCGAGTTAACAGACTTCCAGCCAAAATGGACAATTTCACCTCTTCTCACATTATACTCCATTTGCTATATCTTTGCGCACACACTTAACCTATCTATATCCCTTTGTAGCCGCCCTATGTCCTCTTCAGAACTTACCATCTTACCTATCTTTGAGTCATTGGCAAATTTTACAACCATACCTTTGGTCCATTCATCCAAGTCATTTATATAAATTGTAAAAAGTTCAGGCCCCAGCAATAATCCCTGTGGCACACCACTCGTAGCATCTTGCCAATCGGATATGCCTACTCTCTGTTTCCTGTTAGCTAGCCAATCTTCTATCCATGCCAATATGTTACCCCCCTATACCATGAGTTTTTATTTTCCACAATGACGTTTGATGTGGTACCTTATCAAATGCCTTCTGGTAATCTATGTTCAGTGCATCCATCAGTTCCCCTTTATCCACTCTGCATGTTACTCCTTCAAAGAACTCCAATACATTGGTTAAACATCATTTCCCTTTCACAAAGCCATGTTGACTCTGCCTGATCACCTTGAATGTTTCCACGTGCCCTGCTATAACGTCTTTAATAATAGCTTACAACATCTGATCCATTGCCAGAAAGCCTTTCTCACCTGCCAGAGGTCGTATGTCTACTATGTTTATTCTGATGCTGTGCTGTATTTGAACTGTTACTCCTCAATAGAGTCATACAGATGTAGAGAAATACAGCAGCGAAACAGGCCCTTTGGCCTAATATGCCTGTTCCGGCCATCAAACACCTAACTATTCTAATCCCAGTTCCAGCACTTGGCCTGGAGCCTTGTATGCTATGGCGTTTCAAGTGCTCATCTAGATACTTCTTAAATGTAGTAAGGTTTCCTGCCTCCACTACCTCTTCAGGCAGTGGGTTCCAGAAGCGAACCACCCTCCGGGTGAAAATTATTTTCCTCAAATCCCCTCTAAACCTCCTGCCCCTTACCTTAAATCAATATCCCCTGGTTATTGACCCCTCAGCTAAGAGGAAAAAGAAGGTTTCTTCCTATCTAACCTATCGATGCCCCTCAGAATTTTGTATATCTCAATCACGACACCCTCAGCCTTCTCTGCTCTAAGGTAAATAACCCTCGCCTTTTCAGTCTCTCTTCATAGCTGAAATGCTCCAGCCCAGGCAACATCCTGGTGAATCTATTCTGCACCCTCTCAATGCAATCACATCCTTCCTATAGTGTGGCAACCAGAACTGTACACAGTACTCCAGCTGTGGCCTAAATAGCGTTTTATACAGCTTCATCACAACCTCCCTGCTCTTATATTCCATGCCTCAGCTAGTACAGGCAAGTATTCCATATGCCTTCCTAACCACCTTATCTACCTGTGCTGCTGCCTTCCGTTATTTCGGGACAAGTACTCTAAGGTCCCTCTGACCCTCTGTACTTCCTAGGGTCCTACCAGCCATTGTATATTTCCTTGCCTTGTTAGTCCTCCCACAAGAGATCACCTCACACTTCTCAGGATTAAATTCCATTTGCCAATGCGCCACCCATCTTACAAGCCCAGCTATATCATTCTGTAATCTAAGGCTTTCCTCCTCAGGATTTACAACACAACCAATTGTAGCGTCATCTGCGAACTTACTGATCATACCTCCTATATCCACGTCCAAATAATTAATGCACACTACAAACAGTAAGGGTCCCAGCACCGATCCCGGTGGCACACCAGTGGTCACAGGCTTCCACTCACAAAAACAACCCTCGACCAGCATGGTCTGCCTTTTGCCACTAAGCCAATTTTGGATGCAATTTGCCAAATTGCCCTGGATCCCATGGGCTCTTTCCTTCTTAACCAATCTCACATGCAGGATCCTATCAAAATCCTTACAAAAGTCCATGTAGACTACATCAACTGCTTTACCCTCATCTGCACATCAAGTCATTGCCTCGAAAAAAATTAATCAAGTTAGTTAGACAGGATTACCCCCTGGCAGAGCCCTGCTGACTATCTCTAATTAATCCCTGCCACTCCAAGTGGACATTATTCCTGCCCCTCCAATTTGTTTTTCCAATAGTTTCCTTGCAATAAACTGCTTGTGACCCTTCGACCTCCTTTTGGGTAAACTGTGAACCTCGATCAGATCTTACAGTGGTGTAGGAGAGCGAAAAGAGTTCATGTCAAAGTCCTGCCTCCCTTTTATATGATCCTGTATAATGGACAGTGACTACTGGGCAGTAATGTGCTCAAAGGTTATCAGCAGTAATTGATTATCCCTATATTTGTATATTTTAGAACATTAAAACATACCCCTACTCTGGTGTCCAGTGTAACCTCAATATTCCTGATTAAAATATCAGAGGAGTGTGAACCAGACACCTCTGATCACCCTGAGGTACAGGTGATTCTCGAGTCGGTGCTGAGTGTATTCACAACTCATAACGATGACTGTGGAAACATGAGCAGACCTGAAGAAATTAACTGACCATTGCATGCTCCATGAAGCTGTATTCTTACCGAGCTGAGATTATATCATATATTCCAGACACTATCAGTTCATTGTTATACCAGGGTGCAGTTCACAAAGACACAATCATTATTAACTTCCCGATTTGGCCGGTTAGAAAACCGGATGGCAGCTGGTGACTGTCTATTGACCACCACAAACTTAACTCAGTCGCCGCTGTGTGAACCCGGTTGTCTGAGAGACACCCACCCTACTCTCCCGGATTCCCAGCAACAGGGCTGACTTCACCACCCTGGACATCTCTAATGTTTATTGGAGTATCCCAGTAAAAGTAGAGAAACAATTTAAATTCACATTCACTTCTGAGGACCAGAGATACCCTGAACATGTCTGTCACAAGGGGTTCCACAATAACCCCACTATTCTCCACAAATGTATGGCCGGGCCCATCTGAGATTTTCACAGTCTTCCTGCTCGCCTTAACATGTCGATGATCTCCACATCACCACAGACCGTGTCTACACATTTAACCCTTTTACAGGAACTACTGCAATTACTTTGGGAGCTGGACTAATAGACCATCCACGTAAGGCCCAGCTGGTGTAAGATCGTGTCACCGTTCCAGGTGTCCAGATTGGATCATCCAGCATCAGACCAGACCAACATCAGGTCGAGACCATCCAGTGTCTACTCCTGTCCACCTCAAAGACTGCCCTGTGTCCTATCCTCAGACTGGTGGGGTATCAGTGGACCCTCATCCAGTGTCTACCCCTGTCTACCTCAAAGACTGCCCTGTGTCCTATCCTCAGACTGGTGGGGTATCAGTGGACCCTCATCCAGTGTCTACCCCTGTCCACCACAAAGACTGCCCGGTGTCCTATCCTCAGACTGGTGGGGTATCAGTGGACCCTCATCCAGTGTCTATCCCTGTCCACCACAAAGAGTGCCCGGTGTCCTATCCTCAGGCTGGTAGGGTATCAGTGGACCCTCACCCAGTGTCTATCCCTGTCCACCACAAAGACTGCCCGGTGTCCTATCCTCAGGCTGGTGGGGTATCAGTGGACCCTCATCCAGTGACTACCCCTGTCCACCACAAAGACTGCCCTGTGTCCCATCCTCAGGCTGGTGGGGTATCAGTGGACCCTCATCCAGTGTCTACCCATGTCCACCTCCAAGACTGCCCTGTGTCCTATCCGCAGCCTGGCAGGGTATCAGCGGACCCTCATCCCTCGATTTGCAGAGACTGTGACTCCTCTTTATGAACAACCTAATGGTGATAATGACCAGGTTTAACCGAGTTGGACAGAAGAGTGGCAGTAAGTAGCAGTAACACAATTTAAGAAAGCTGTCGCCCAGGCAACGTGTCTTCTCTCACCTAACCCTGACAAAACTTTCCACATGGAGGTGGGGGACACAGTGAAAAGCCTGGCTGCTGTCCTATGTTGAGAAAACCAGGTGAAACTACTCCCCATTGTGAATGATCCAGAATTGTGATTTGGGCTGAACTTATTTACTCTGTTTGTGAAGGACATTTGTTAACCATGTTCTGGGGCATCAATCATTTCACTTACATCACGGGGTTCATCAGGGTGATGCTGTCCAGTCCATTATAAACTTTCCCAGTATAGGAAAGTTGTTGTAATAGAATACCCATGTCATAGCGTCATAGTGGCATCATCAATTCTGGCGCTGAATGGGAAATTTCAACTCATCGAGTCCCTGCCAGCGCTTTGTAGATAAATCAAGTCAGTCTCATTCCCCAGCCCCATGGATGTCAAGGAGCTTACAGGGTAAGATACAGCAGGAAAGGCAAGCTTATGTCCCACACCGAGAACTCAATGCAACAGAAAACCAAGAGGAGTATAGAAAGTGGAGAGCTAATATCAAAAAGGAATTTACGAAAGCAAGGAGAGATCATAAAAAAATATTGGCAAACTAAATCAAGGTGAACCCATGTATGTTTTTTCTTTCAATACATTAAGGCTAAGAGGACAACTAAGGAGCGAGTAGAGCCCATTAATGACCGAAAATGTAACCTATGTGTAGGGACAGTAGTTACTGATATGGTTCTTAATGAATACTTTGTAACTGTCTTCACAAAAGAGGGGAACGGTGCAGATATTGTAGTTAAGGAGGAGGTGTGTGAATTATTGGATGTGATAAACATAGGCAGAGAGGAATTACTAATGGAATTAGCCTCATTGAAAGTTGATACATCACCATGGCGTGATGAAATGTACCCCAGGTTGTTAAAAGAAGCAACAGAAGGAATAACCAAAGGTATGTCCATGATTTTCCAGTTCTCACTGGATACAGGTGTGGTGCTGGAGGATTGGAGAACTGCTAACATTGAACCACTGTTTAAAAAGGGAGCGAAGAATAGACCGAATAATTACAGGCCAGTCAGTCTAACCTCAGAGTGGGAAAATTATTGTAATCTATTCTTAGAGACAGGGTAAACTGTCACTTAGAAAGGCACAGGTTCATCAGGGATAATCACCATAGATGTGTTAAGGCAAGATTGTGTCTGACTAACTTGCATGATTTATTGATGAAGTAACAAGGACGATAGATGAGGTTAATGTCGTTGATGCGTCTACTTGGATTTTAGCAAGGTTTTTGGCAAGGGCCCACATAGCAGACTTGTTAAAAATAAAATCCCATGGGATCCAGGGAAATGCAGCAAGGTGGATGCAAAATTAGCTCAGTGGCAGGAAAGAAAGAGTAATTGCTGACAGGCGTTTTAGCGACTGGAGGGATGTTTCCAGCAGCATTTAATGGAGACAGTGGTGTAGTGGCAATGTCACTGCACTTGTAAATCCAGCATACCCAGGTTAACACTCTGGGGACGTAGATTCGAATCCCACCATGACACATAATGAAATTTGAAATCAATTAATAGTTCTGGAATTAAACAGCTACTCTAATGGTGACCATGAAACCATTGTCGATTGTTTGAAAAAGCCCATCTGGTTCACTAATGCCCTGTAGGGAAGGAGATCTGCAGTCCTTACCTGGCCTGGCCACATGTGACTCCAGACCCACAGCAAAGTGATGGACTCTTAAATGGCTTCACAAGCCACTCAGTTCAAGGGCAATGAGGATGGGCAATAAATGCAGGCCCAGACAGTGACGACCAAATCCTGAGGGGTGGAGAATACTGAGAAGTGTAGAGGTAGTGATGACCTTTGAGTGAATGCCCACAGATAGCTGAAGGTAGCAGGACAGGTCAATAAGGTGATTAAGAAGGCATATGGAATGCTTTCCCTTATTCGCTGTGGTAAAGAATATAAGAGCAGGGAAGTTATGCTGGAACTACGTAAATCATTGGTTAGGCCACAACTTGAATACTGAGTGTAGTTCTGGTCACCTCATTACATAAAGGATGTAATTGCACGAGAGAGGGTACAGAGGAGATTAACAAACATGTTGCCGGGACTGGGAAAATGCAACTATGAAGAAAGATTGGATAGGCTGGGGTTGTTCTCCTTGGAACAGAGAAGGCTGAGGGGAAATCTGATTGAAACGTACAAAAGGTTGAGGGCCGTGGATATAGTGGAGGTGAAGGGTCTATTCACCTTAGCAGAGAGATCAGTTACAACAGGGCATGGACTTAAAAGATTGGTAGAAAAATTAGAGGGGAGATGAGAAAAATAATAACCCAGGGTGTGGTGGGGTAGGGGTCTGGAACTCACTTTCTGAAATGGTAGAAGGGGCTGAAAACCTCATCTCATTTTAAATGTGCCTGTTACACCTCAAGTGATTTAATCTGCAGAGCTAGAGACCAAATGCTGGAAGGCGGGATTGGGCTGTGGAGGTCGTTTTTTGGACAGCAGAGACACAATGGGCCAAGTGGCCTCTTTCTGTGTTGTAAACATTCTATGATTTTTCTATGCTTTTCTAGGTGCAGATTGGCGGTTTTAGTGAAGGTGTGCATATGTGGTCAGATGTTCATCTCGGGGTCAAATAGGATACCAAGGTGTGAACAGTCTGGTTTAGTCTCACACGGTTGCCAGGGAGAGGGATAGAGTCGGTAGCTAGGGAATGAAGTTAGGAGCAGGGCCTGAAAACAATGTCTTCAATCTTCTGAAATTTGAATTGTCACAGCAGAGATGTGAGGTAATACATTTTAGAAGGATGTCTGTGGCGAGACAACACAAGCTACATGTGACAGTGTAAAGGGAGTGAAAGAAGAGAGAGACCTGGGCAGTTTATGTGTAAATCGTTGACGATCACAGGACAAGTTAACAATGCAGGCAATGAAGCATATGAGATCCTGGGCTTTATAAATAGAGGGATAGAAAACAAAACTGGGAAGTTATGTTAAATCTATATAAAACACGACAGCACATCCCAGTACATGACACATGGAATAGCAGAATTTGAAACATATGGTACCAGGGATCTGGGAATTCAGTTACATGGAGAGATTGGAAAAGCTGGGATTTTTCTCTTTAGAGCAGTGAAGGGTAAGAGGAGATTTAATATCGAGTTCAAAATCATGAAGAGTTTTGACAGAGTAATTAATGTGAAACTGTTTCCAGTGTCAGAAAGTTCAGTATTAAGAAGACACAGATTGAAGGTAATTGACAAGGAACCAGAGGTGAAATGAGGAGAATTTTCCTTCACAGCGAGTTGTTGGGATCTGGAATTCACTGCCCGAAAACATGGTGGAAGTAGATTCAATAATATCTTTCAAAAGGGAATTTTTAAAAAAGACAGGAAAAGGCGAAAAAAAGAGTCTGGGATAAAGAAGGAGAGTGGTAATAATTAGACAGCTCTTTCAAAGAAACAGCACCAACACAAAGGACCGAATAGCCTCCTTCTGTGCTGCATATGTCTCTAATTCTTTGAGCAGCAGACAGAGAGTGAAGGGAGAGAGAATGAGAAAGGGGAAAGAGGGAAAGGAAAATCGAAAGAGGGAGAAAACAGGGTTTGCATCGCTTTTTGGGCAGAAGGGTCATGATCTGCCAGTTGAGGCAGGTGACACAAAATTTCTGCGGCCTCCACATTTCATTTCCATTAAGTCGAGGGGCCGCCCAGGGTGACCCACGCTGCTGTCTGTCTGTACGCTTAACAGGAGCCTTAACAGTTTCTGAGACTAGCACGTGTTTCAGCCAGGATTCAGCCTTTAAAGACAGTCTGTCCCTCTTAAAAGGAAGCTGCACTGAATCACAGGAGGCTGCTGCTGCTGACTGTGAATGCTGCAATTGGAGAAAAGGTAGATGGAATACTAGCACAGGGCTCTGCGGTTCACGGTTGTGGTGCTGGAGGCCTTAGTCATGGAGGGTGACAGGAGAAGAGAGGCCATGTTTCTGTGGGGTGGGGTGGAGACTCTCAAGAACTGCACTTTGAAGGGAATGGGAGCAGGTGGCCAGGGAGGTCAATGCAAGAAGTCTGGCCCCGAGGACCTGGCAGCAGTGTCAGAAGAAGTTAAATGAACTCACACGGGTGGTCAATGTCAGTGAATTCATCACCACATGGCATCTCCTACCCCAACATCACCAACCTCTCACACGACTCAATGTACCACACCCCCATCACTCACCCATCAGCAGTCCCTAACACTCAGGACTCACACTCAACATTCACATACTCCACATCACCCTTACATATCTTCCACTGATACCAGCCTCACATCCACCTCTCACTGCCTTCACATACCACCAGCTATTCAGCTATGGCAGGCATATCACCCAAACACAGTGCAACACCATCACTGAAACTCTGCCCTCTCTCTTGCAGGACAAGGTGACCCATAATCACAGGGAGCAGCAGTGAACCGGCGGGGACCAGGCATAGCTTCATCCCCTGAGCCTGAGGGAGGAAATGGTTCCCCACCTCATGGGAACGGCTGTGACAGAGCCCATGGCATCCGGCATCACCGGGAGTATTCAGGATGACATTATGTTCCTGCCTTATGCCCCTTCTTAACTCCCACCTCCCCCTCATCCTGCTGTCTGGGATGATGTACAAGCTGCAGATGGTGGGACCATGGATGTCACTGCAGTGTATATGTGAGGTTGAGTGATTTGTGGAGAGCACGTTTATAGATGTGGTCACCCCACAGCTTATGGGTATGCAGAGAGAGAGAGAGGGAATGGGTGATCACCAGACGTCAGGAAGAATCAGGCAGGTAGCACAGGAGACCCCAGAGTGCATATCACTCTCCAACCAGTATTCAATACTGAGGAATGTGATGTTTCATCTGGGGACTGCAGCCAGAGACAAGGCCATGGTACCCTGGCTGTCTCACCTGTACTGTGGGTGGGAGGGTGTACAGGGAAGACTAGAATGTTGACAGTGACAGGATATTCGATAGTCACGGGAACAGACGAGCGTTTCTGAGGCCGCAGACATGTATCCAGGATGGTGTGTTTTCTCCCTGGTGTCAGGGTCAAGGATATCACTGAGTGGCTGCAGAGCATCCTAAATGTGGGGGGTGAACAGCCAGCAGTCGTGGTCCACATCGGTCCGAATGAGCTGGGCAGACAGTGGAAGGTGGTCCTGCAGTCAGAATTCCGGGCGCTGGGAAAGAAGGTAGCCATCTCAAAGCAGTAATCTCCGGAGTACTCCCAGTACCCCGTGCGAATGAGTACAGAAATAGGAGGATTGCACAGATGTATGTGTGGCTGGAAGGATGCTGCAGAAGCAGTGAGGTTTATATTTCTGGACACTGGGACCAGTTCTGGAGAATGAGGGATCTGTACCGGCCGGACGGTTGCACCTGAACAGAGCTGGACTAATTTCCTTGCAAGGTGTTTTGTTAGTGCGACTGGAGAGGGTTTACACTAAATTGACAGGGGTGTGGGAACCAGGGGTAAACATCAGAGAGGAATTCTAAACTGCACAGAATACTGGGAGAGATGGATAACACTATAGTAGGGTTTATAAAGTTATTAGTTGGGGTCTGAGGAAGGGAGGAAGTAATAAAGTTTACATCAGGGTTGATGTGTATGGATGTGAATACGGAGTGTGGTTAATAAGACTGGTGAGGTACAGGTGCAGATTGCCATATGGAAATATGTTGCTGTGGCTATAACAGAGATCTGGCTCCAAGAAGGGCAGAACTGGGTGTTAAATATTCCTGGATACAAGGTGTTCAGAAAAAATAGGAAAGGGAGAAAAGGAGTAAGGGTGGTGGTATTGATTAAGGAGAACATTATAGTGCTGGAGAGAGTGAAAGTCCCGGGGGCATGTGTGGGGAGATGGGAGGTGGGAGTGGGGGTGGGTGGGGGCGTGGGTGGGTGAAGGACATAATCTATTTGGATAGAGCTAAAGAACAAAAAAGGTGCATTTACATTGCTTGGTGTTGTCTATAGGCCATCAGCTAATGGGAAGGATGTGGAGGAACAAATCTGCAAGAAAATTAATGAAAGATGCAAGAATTATAGAGTAGTTACAATGGGGGAACATTCATT
This sequence comes from Heterodontus francisci, assembly GCF_036365525.1. Classification (NCBI taxonomy): domain Eukaryota; kingdom Metazoa; phylum Chordata; class Chondrichthyes; order Heterodontiformes; family Heterodontidae; genus Heterodontus; species Heterodontus francisci. Next base: position 556,980 of record NW_027141175.1, on the reverse strand, counting down.
ATCCTAATATGGACTGGGATAGTAGTAATGTAAAGGGCAGAGGGAGGCAGGAGTTACTACTGTGCGTGCAGGAAATTTTTCTACAACAGTATGTTGCTAGTCCAACGAGAAAGGAGGCACTGCTAGACCTGGTTCTCGAGAATGAGCTGGACCCAAGTGGATTAAGTATTAGTAGGAGAACATTTAGGGGACAGTGATCATTGTATCATAAGGTTTTTGTTGACTATGGGAAAGGACAAAGAGCAATCCAGAGTAAGAATAATTAACTATGAGAAAGTCAACTTCAACAAGTCAACCGGTGTAAAAATGGAGCTGGGGCGAATAAATTAGAGTCAACGTTTGGCCGGAAAACAGGAGCTACCTTCAAAGAAGAGATATTTCGGGCAGAGTGGTGGTAAACGGTTATTTTTCACACTGGTGGACGGTAGACAGTGATGTTTTCCAAGGGTCAGTGATGGGACCAGCTCATTTTTTTTGCTATATATAAATGAGATGGAGCTTGGAATTCAGATTAGAATTACAAAATTTTCCGATGATACCATACTTGGAGGTGTGGTAAACAGTGATGATGATGCAAACTGCCTACAACAGGATATAGATAGGCTAGCAGAATGCGCAGAGAAGTGGCAGGTGGAATTTAATGCAGAGGAGTGTGAGGTGATGCATTTTGGCAGAAAGAATAGGAAAGCAATATAGACTTAATGGCATAGGTCTAAAGATTGTGCAGGAACAGAGGGACCTGGGGCTCCATATGCCTTGATCTTTGAAGGTGGAAGGACATATTGGGAGAGTGTTAATCAAAGCTTATCAGATATTGGGCTTCATGATTAGAGGCAAAGATACAAAATCAGGGAAGTTATGCTGAAAATGTGTAAAGCTTTGGTTAGGCCCCAACTAGAGAACTGTGTCCAGTTCTGGTCACCACACTTCAGGAAGGATGTGAAGGTACTTGAGAGGGTGCAGAGGAGATTTACCCGAATAGTTCCAGGGATGGGAGGGGGGAGCGGCGGATGGTTAGTTACAAGGATAGTTTTGAGAAGATGGAGTTGTTCTCCCTTGAAGTAAAGGGGATTGAGAGAGATTTGATAGAGTTGTACAAGATTATGATGGCTTAGATAAGATAGACAAGGAAAAACTGTTCCATTAACTGATGAAACACGGACTCGGGGATACAAATGGAAGGTTTTGGGTAATAGATGCAGGGGGAAAATAAGGAAGATCTTTTTTACACAGTGGGTGGTAACGAGCTGGAACTCACTGCCCATGAGGGTGGTGGAAGGCAAGACAATCAATGATTTCAAAAGGAAACTGGATGGGCACCTGAAGGAAATAAACTTGCAGGGATCTGGGGAATGAACGGGTTATTGGGATTGACTGAACACGGAGGGGCAGAATGGCCACCTTCTGTGTCGTACTTGACTCCATGACTCCATCAATTTCTACCACTCTATGTCAGTTTAGTTTAGTTTAGAGATACAGCACTGAAACAGGCCCTTCGGCCCACCGAGTCTGTGCCGACCATCAACCACCCATTTATACTAATGCTACACTAATCTCATATTCCTACCACATCCCCACCTGTCCCTATATTTCCCACCTACCTACACTAGGGAAAATTGTGAACGGCCAATTTACCTATCAACCTGCAAGTCTTTGGCATGTGGGAGGAAACCCATGCAAAAACAGGGAAAACATGCAAACTCCGCACAGGCAGTACCCAGAATTGAACCCGGGTTGCGGGAGTGGTGTGGTTGCGGTGCTTACCACTGCGCCACTGTGACGCCTGCTATTGCCTTGAAAGATCCAGATACATAGAGGTTCAATGAAACTGTGACCTGAACAGCCACTGACAGTTCCGTCCTCACCGTGGTGTGAGGCTCCAGGACGTTCTACAGGAGGTGACACTGCTCTGTGACCACATCCTTATTGAATCAGAGTCACCTCACACATTGCTCCGGGGTTAGGTGTATGTCGGAATGGTGCTCTTGGAAAACCCGGGGTGGGTAGGTCAGAGCCCCCTCCTCCTTCCTCTTCACAGAGCTTCACCTCTCAGCAGACTCTGCTCCATTTATTGATCATGTTACAGACCCAGAAACACTTTAACTACAGTCCCCATAACTCGTCCAGTGTTAGGTCACCAAATCCTCTGTCCTCCCTGAATGTCTGTAGTTGCTCACAACACAACCTGCAGAAAACCATCCACAGCACGTCACTAACTTTTCAATAGCAGAAGTAAGTCTAAAGTCCCTCACCTGTAAGTTGGATGCCTGGTCCTTTTAAATAACATTGGAGGGAGTTCCTCGTGCTGCTGAATGTATGTTCATCCGACAGTGGTTAAACGGGAGGTCAGTGGACATGCACAGATCAAGTTTCAAAGACGTACATCAAAGCTGTCAGAATCGCTGACTGACGTAACATTCAAAACACTCCACATATGAGCATCACATGCATGTTATAACAGGACGAGACCCTTGCCCCGCATGGGGCACTGTGCTGACCACACCAGAGCGCTGTCCAGCATGGCTCACTGTGCTGACCACAATAGAGCCCTGCCAAGCATGGGGCACTGTGCTGACCACACTAGAGCCCTGCCAAGCATGGGGCACTGTGCTGACCACACAAGAGCCCTGTCCAGCCTGGGACACTGTGCTGACCGCACTGGAGCCCTGTCCAGCATGGGACACTGTGCTGACCACACGAGAGCCCTGTCCAGCATGGGGCACTGTGCTGACCACACTAGATCCCTGTCCAGCATGGGGCACTGTGCTGACCACACTAGATCCCTGTCCAGCATGGGACACTGTGCTGACCACACGAGAGCCCTGTCCAGCATGGGGCACTGTGCTGACCACACTAGAGCCCTATCCAGCATGGGGCACTGTGCTGACCACACTAGATCCCTGTCCAGCATGGGGCACTGTGCTGACCACACTAGAGCCCTGTCCAGCATGGGACACTGTGCTGACCATACTAGAGCCGTGACCAGCATGGGGCACTGTGCTGACCACACTAGAGCCCTGTCCTGCATGGGGCACTGTGCTGACCACACTAGAGCCGTGTCCAGCATGGGACAGTCTGCTGACCACACTAGAGCAGTGTCCTGCATGAGGCACTGTGCTGACCACACTAGAGCCCTGTCCAGCATGGGGCACTGTGCTGACCACACTAGAGCCCTGTCCAGCATGGGACACTGTGCTGACCACACTAGAGCCCTGTCCAGCATGGGACACTGTGCTGACCACACTAGAGCCCTGTCCAGCATGGGGCACTGTGCTGACCACACGAGAGCCCTGTCCAGCATGGGGCACTGTGCTGACCACACTAGAGCCCTGTCCAGCATGGGACACTGTGCTGACCACACTGGAGCCGTGTCCAGCATGGGGCATTGTGCTGACCACACTAGAGCAGTGTCCTGCATGGGGCACTGTGCTGACCACACTAGAGCCCTGTCCAGCATGGGACAGTGTGCTGACCACACTAGAGCAGTGTCCTGCATGAGGCACTGTGCTGACCACACTAGAGCCCTGCCCAGCATGGGACACTGTGCTGACCACACTACAGCCCTGTCCAGCATGGGCACTGTGCTAACCACACTCGAGCCCTGTCCAGCCTGGGGCACTGTGCTGACCACACTAGAGCCCTGTCCAGCATGGGGCAGTGTGCTGACCACACTACAGCCCTGTCCAGCATGGGGCACTGTACTAACCACACTAGAGCCCTGCGCAGCATGGGGCACTGTGCTGACGACACTAGAGCCGTGCCCAGCATGGGACACTGTGCTGACCACACTAGAGCCCTGCCCAGCATGGGGCACTGTACTGACCACACTAAAGCTCTGTCCAGCATGGGACACTGTGCTGTCCACACCAGAGCCCTGTCCAGCATGGGGCACTGTGCTGACCACACTAGAGCCCTGCCCCGCATGGGGCACTCTGCTGACCACAGTAGAGCCCTGTCCAGCATGGGGCATTGTGTTCACCATGATAGAAGTAGCCGGCTGTGCTGTTGACGTCATTTTATGAAGCCGGGTTAGCGTAGTGTTGGCACCAGTGGTGCCACAGATTGAAAATCACAGTCGTGGAAGATAGGGATTTAAAGCAACTCACTTTAAAAAGGAAATTGGATATTAGGTTGAAGGGATAAGATTTTCAAGAATATGTGAAATGGAAGGGGAATGGGTCTAATGGGAGGGGCGAGGTCATGAAGAGATTCAAACACAAGAATGAGAATATTAAAATTAAGATGCTGTCAGACCGGGAGTCAATGTCGATCAGTGAGCACAGGGGTGATGGGTGATCGGGATTTGGTGTCAGTCCGGAAACAGGCAGCAGAGCTCTGGATGGTCTGTGGTTTATGGAATTTTATAACTGGGAGGTGACCAGGATAGATTTGGAATAGTCAAGTGTAGATTTAACAAAGGTACAGATGAGGGTTTATGCAGCAGATTGGCTGAGGCAGTGGTGAATATGGGTGATATTACAGAGGTGGTAGTAGGCACGGTTGATGATGGAGACAATATGGAAATATACTCAGCTCAGGTTTATATCGAACACAGAGGTTGTAAACAGTCTGGTTCTGCCTCAGACATTAGACAGGGTGGGGGATGAGTTTGACAGATAGGGGATGGAGTTTGTGATGGAGACCAATGACACCGGCTTCAGTCTTCCCAAAGTTTACATTGCAGAACCGTATTTCAGTGAAACAGGGTTTACAGATCTCCTAGCTGGAAATGTAAACAGCAGCAGAAGCAAAGATGAGAGAGTAAATGACAAGAACAGTAATACTGTTAGCAATGGTTTGTAGAGCTATTAGTTGGAGATATTCACCAAGAATAATAACAGCAGCAAGCAGGGCAGAGTAAATGACAGGAGCAGTAATGCAGTTAAAAACGGTTTATAGAATTAATAGCTGGACAGAGAGAGAGAGAGAGAGACTTACCAGGGACACCAACACTAGCGAGGATGGGATAGTAAATGTATTCAATAATCTGAAGTGCGCGATAGATCCCAGAGTTTAATGAGAACCGATCATAATATGTAGAAAGAATGTATATATCCCAGGATAATCTCCTATCTATTGTTGTAACATTCCAATCTATGGTTCTGAGATTCTGACCCATTGTTGTAGCATTCCAATCTATTGTTCTCAGATTCTGACCCATTGTTGTAACATTACAATCTATTGTTCCCAGATTCTGATCTATCCTCTCCCTCTCTCTGGAGCCGCTGATCCCTGTTAGTGCCGGGGTTATGCTCCAGCTCACAGTATGGGATAACACGTTGAAAGGAGTCCCATTTTAATAGAAGATGGAAACCCTCCAGTGACACAATTAGGATCCATGGAGACTGACATTAATTACAATCACTGAACAAACAGATTCAGTTAACACCTTTCAATCCAGCAGTTTCAGTATCACAATAAATTAGAACATTTACCCAGTGTGGATGGGATGTATGAGGGTTGCTGAGGGAAGGAATGGTGGCAATAGCAGAGGAACTGGCCAGAATCATTCAATTCTCCTTGGATATTGGAGTGGTGACAGAGGACTGGACGGTTGCAAATGTTACAACCTGTTTAAAAAAGGAGAGATAGGATAAACCCTGCAATTATTGACCAGTCAGACTAGTGTCACCACTGGGGGAAAATCTAAAGGTGACAACCCAGGAGAAAAATATTTGTTACTTGGAAAACCAGTGGATAGTAACTGGCTAGCAACATGGATATGCTCATGAAAAATCATTTCTGGCAAAATTCAACAACAAAAACTTATATTTTTATAATGCCTTAAACGTTGTAAAATATCCCAAGGTGCTTCACAGGGGCATTAAGAAGGAAGGTATAACACTGAGACACAATAGGAGAAATTAGGTCAGATGACCTACAGCTTAGTCAAAGAGGTAGGTTTTAAGGAGTGTCTTAAAGGAGGAAAGCGATGTGGAGAGGCGAAGAGGTGCAGGGAAGATATTACACAGCTTAGGGCCCCGGCAGCTGAAGGCACGGCCGCCAGTGTTGCAGTGATTAAAATCAGGGATGCACAAGAGGCCAGAATTAGAGGAGCTCAGATAGCTCGGTGGGTTGTGGAGCCGGAGGAGATAACAGAGGTAGGAAGGGACGAGGCCATGGAAGGATATGGAAACAAGGTGGAGAATTTTAAAATCAAGAATTTGGTTGACTGGGAGACAATGTCAGTCAGTAATAGATGAATGGGACTTGGTGTGAGCTAAGACATGGGGAGCAGAGTTTTGGATGACTTCAAGTTTTCAGACAGTAGATGTGGAAGATCAGCCAGGAGTGAGTTGGAATAATCACATCTAGAGGTGACAAAGGCATGAATGAGGTTTCAGCTGCAGATGGGCTGAGGCAGCGGTGAAGTCGGGCGATGTTACTGAGGTGGAAGTAGGCGGCTTTAATGATATCCTGAGAATGAGGTTAAAGCTCATTTTGTGGTGAAATGTGACACTGAGGTTGCAAACAGACTGTCTGAATCTCAGATTGTTAGCAGGGAGAGGGATGGAATCAATAGCCAGGGAACAGAGTTGGAGTGGGGAGTGAAAACAATGGCTTCAGTCTTCCAAATATTAAATATTGGCTAAGGAACAGCAAACAGAGAGAAGTGGTGAAAGGTTGTTGTTCAGACTCGATGGGAGTATACAGTGGTGTTCCCCAGGGCTTTGTATTAGGATCACTGCTCTTTTTGCTCTATGAAATCCAGGGGTGGGTAAGGCAGAACCCCTTCCTCCTCGCTCTTTACTGAGCCTCCCCTCTCTGCAGTTTCTGCTCCATTTTTTGGTCATGTTACAGACCCAGAGACACTGTACGCACAGTCCCCAGACCTCGTCCAGGCTCGGGTCACCAAATCCTCTGTCCTTCTTGAATGTCTGTCGTAGCTCACAACACAACATCCAGAAAACCATCCACAGCACCTCCACTAACTTTAGAATAGCAGAAGTAAGTCAAAAGCACCTCACCTATAGGTTGGATGCTTGGTCCTTTTAAATAGCACGAGAGGGGGTTCCTCGTGCTGCTGAATGTATGTTCAGCTGAGAGTGACTGGCACAGGCGGTCAGTGGACATGCACAGACCAAGTTTCAAAGACGGATTTCAAAGCTGCCGGAATGGCTGATTGACACAATATTCAGATCCTCCTCATACTACAGACACGCACACGTTACACCCACGCTATCACTCTGGCCAGCCTGGGTGTCCTGTACAATGTGCTGGATGTGACCGGCAGTGCAGCTCACACCATTTTATGGATCCAAACTTCCACAGCACCAGTGGAGCTGGAGAGATGAAATGTGTGGTCAGGGAGAGAGACAGAGGGAAAGAAACTCACCTTAAAAAAGGAATTAGAAAAAGACTTTCAGATGAACAAGTTTCAGGAATATTGGAAATGGTCAGGGTTTGGGATAATCAGAGGGGTGAGGCCATGGAGGGATTTGATCACATGTGTGAGAATATTAAAATTGAGGTGTCACTTGACCAAGAGCCAATGTAGGTCTGTGAGCAAAGGGATGTTGGGTGAACAGAATTTGGTGTAAATTAGAAGATGGCAGCAGAGTTTTGGATGATCACAATGTTACAGTGAGTGGAATGTGGGAGACCAGCCAGGAGAGTGTTAGAATAGTCAAGTCTCGAGATCAAAAAAGGCATGGGTAGAGGGTTTTAGCAGCAGATGAGTTGAACTCTCTCTCTCTCTCGTTATTTCTCTCTCTGTCGCCCTGATTTGCTCTGTCCCACTCAGAATCATATAAGTTTCAATCAAATCGCCTCTTACTCTTCTAAACTCCAGCTGATATAAGCATAGCCTGTCGAGCATTTCCTCATAAGACAACCCGCCCATTCCAGGCATTAGTCTAGTAAACCATCTCTGAACTTCTTCGAACGCATTTACATCTGTCCTTAAATAAGGAAACCAATACTGTGCACAGTATTCCAGATGTGGTCTCATCAATGCCCTGGATAACTGAAACATAACCTCCCTACATTTGTATTCAATTCCTCCTGCATTGGACGATAACATTCTATTAGTTTTCCTAATTATTTGCAGTACCAACATACTAACCTTTTACAATGTATGCACAAGGACTCCCAGTTCACCCTGGATGGTAGAGCTCTGAAATCTCTCACCATTGTGGTTATGTGCTTAATTTTTATTCTTCCTGCCAAAATGGACAATTTCATATTTTCCCACATTATGCTCCATTTACCAGATCTTTACCCACTCACTCAATCTATCTATCCCTTTCTGGCTCACTTGTGTCCTCGTCACAACTTACTTTCCAACCGACGTTTCTGTCATCAGAAAATTTAGCAACCATACCTTTGGTCCCTTCATCCAAGTGATATATATAAATTGTTAAGAGTTAAGTCCCCAGCACTGATCCCTGTGACACACCACTCTTTACATCTTGCCAAACAGAAAATGATCCATTTAAGCCTACTCTCTGTTTCCTGTTAGTTAGCCAATCTTCCATCGATGCCAATAGGTTGCCCCCTACACCATGAGCTTTTATATTCCACAATGAACTTTGATGTGGCACATTATGAAATCCCTTCTGGAAATCTAAGTACAGTACATCCACCAGTTCCCCTTTATCCACAGCACCTGTTACTTCTTCAAAGAACTCCAATAAATTGGTTAAACATGGTTTCCGTTTCACAAAAGCATGTTGACTCTGCCTGATCACCTTGAATTATTCTGCGTGCCCTGCCATGTGGGCGGCACAGTGGCGCAGTGGTTAGCACCGCAGCCTCACAGCTCCAATAACCCGAGTTCAATTCTGGGTACTGCCTGTGTGGAGTTTGCAAGTTATCCCTGTGTCTGCGTCTGTTTCCTTCGGGTGCTCCGTTTTCCTCCCACATGCCAAAGACCTGCTGGTTGATAGGTTAATTGGCCATTATAAATTGCCCCTAGTATAGGTAGATGGTATGAATATGGAATTAGTATAAATGGGTTAGTATAAATAGATTAGTATAAATGGGTGGATGATGGTCGGCACAAACTCGGTGGGCCGAAGGGTCTGTTTCTGTGCTGTATCTCTAAACGAAACGTCTTTACTAATTAGATTAGATTAGAACATTACAGCGCAGTACAGGCCCTTCGGCCCTCGATGTTGCGCCGACCTGTGAAACCATCTGACCTACACTATTCCATTTTCATCCATATGTCTATCCAATGACCACTTAAATGCCCTTAAAGTCGGCGAGTCCACTACTGCTGCAGACAGGGCGTTCCACGCCCCTACTACTCTCTGAGTAAAGAAACTACCTCTGACATCTGTCCTATATCTATCACCCCTCAACTTAAAGCTATGTCCCCTCGTGTTTGTCATCACCATCCGGGGAAATAGACTCTCACTATCCACCCTATCTAACCCTCTGATTATCTTATATGTCTCTATTAAGTCACCTCTCCTCCTCCTTCTCTCCAACGAAAACAACCTCAAGTCCCTCAGCCTTTCCTCATAAGACCTTCCCTCCATACCAGGCAACATCCTAGTAAATCTCCTCTGCACCCTTTCCAAAGCTTCCACATCCTTCCTATAATGCGGTGACCAGAACTGCACGCAATACTCCAGGTGCGGTCTCACCAGAGTTTTGTACAGCTGCAGCATGACCTCGTGGCTCCGAAACTCGATCCCCCTACTAATAAAAGCTAACACACCATATGCCTTCTTAACAGCCCTATTAACCTGGGTAGCAACTTTCAGGGATTTATGTACCTGGACACCAAGATCTCTCTGTTCATCTACACTACCAAGAATCTTCCCATTAGCCCAGTACTCTGCATTCCTGTTACTCCTTCCAAAGTGAATCACCTCACACTTTTCCGCATTAAACTCCATTTGCCATCTCTCAGCCCAGCTCTGCAGCCTATCTATGTCTCTCTGTACCCGACAACATCCTTCGGCACTATCCAAAACTCCACTGACCTTCGTGTCATCCGCAAATTTACTAACCCACCCTTCTACACCCTCATCCAGGTCATTTATAAAAATGACAAACAGCAGTGGCCCCAAAACAGAACCTTGCGGTACACCACTAGTAACTAAACTCCAGGATGAACATTTACCATCAACCACCACCCTCTGTCTTCTTTCAGCTAGCCAATTTCTGATCCAAAGCTCTAAATCACCTTCAACACCATACTTCCGTATTTTCTGCAATAGCCTACCGTGGGGAACCTTATCAAATGCCTTACTGAAATCCATATACACCACATCGACTGCTTTACCCTCATCCACCTGTTTGTCACCTTCTCGAAAAACTCAATAAGGTTTGTGAGGCACGACCTACGCTTCACAAAAACATGCTGACTATCGCAAATGAACTTATTATTTTCGAGATGATTATAAATCCTGTCTCTTATAACCTTTTCCAACATTTTACCCACAACCGAAGTAAGGCTCACAGGTCTATAATTACCAGGGCTGTCTCTACTCCCCTTCTTGAACAAGGGGACAACATTTGCTATCCTCCAGTCTTCCAGCACTATTCCTGTTGACAATGACGACATAAACATCAATCGCTTCTAACATCTGAACCATAGCCATAAAGCCTTTCTCACCTGCCACAGGCCGCATGTCAACTCTGTCTATTCTGATGGTATGCTGTATCTGAACTGTTATTCCTCAATAAACTGCTTGTGACCCTTCGTGGTGTAGGAGAGGGAACGGAGTTCATGTCAAAGTCCTGCCTCCCTTTTATATGATCCTGCATAATGGACAGGGACTACTGGGCAGTAATGTGCTCAAAGGTTATCAGCAGTAATTGATTATCCCTATATTTGTATATTGTGGAACTGAAGAACATTAAAACTTACCCCTACTCTGGTGTCCATTGCACCCTCAATATTCATGATTATAATATCAGAGGAGTGGGTACCAGACACCTCTGATGACCCTGAGGTACAGGCGATTCTCGAGTCGGTGCTGAGTGTATTCACAACTCATAACGATGACTGTGGAAACATGAGCAGACCTGAAGAAATTAACTGACCATTGCATGCTCCATGAAGCAATACTCTTTCCGAGCTGAGATTATACCACATATTCCAGACACTATCAATCATTGTTATACCAGGGTGTAGTTCACAAAGACACATTCATTACTAACTGCCCCATTTGGCCGGTTAGAAAACCGGATGGCATCTGGTGACTGACTACTGACCATCACAAACTCAACTCAGTCACTCCTGTATGAACCCGGTTGTCTGAGAGACACCCACCCTACTCTCCCGGATTCCCAGCGGGAGGGCTGTCTTCACCACCCTGGGTAACTCTAATGGTTATTGGAGTATCCCAGTAAAAGGAGAGAAACAATTTAAATTCACATTTACTTCTGAGGACCAGAGATTCCCCTGGACATGTCTGTCAGAAGGGGTTCCACAATAATCCGACTATTTTCCACTAACGTATGGCCGGGGCCGCTATGAACCTTTCACAGTCTTCCTGCTTGCTGCAATGTGTTGATGATCTCCTCCTCATCACCACAGACCGTGTCTGCACATTTAACCCTTTTACAGGAACTACTGCAGTTACTTTGCGAGTTGGACTAAAAGAACATCCACATAAGGCCCAGCTGGTGTAAGATCGCGTCACCTTTCTAGGTGTCCATATTGGATCATCCAGCATCAGCCCAGAGCAACATCAGATCGAGACCATCCAGTGTCTACCCCTGTCCTCCTCAAGGACTGCCATGAGTACTATCCTCAGGCTGGTGGGGTATCAGTGGACCCTCATCCAGTGTCTACCCCTATCCACCTCAAAGACTGCCCTGTGTCCTATCCTCAGGCTGGTGGGTTATCAGTGGACCCTCATCCAGTGTCTACCTCTGTCCGCCTCAAAGACTGCCCTGTGTCCTATCCTCAGGCTGGTGGGTTATCAGTGGACCCTCATCCAGTGTCTACCCCTATCCACCTCAAAGCCTGCCCTGTGTCCTATCCTCAGGCTGGGGGCCATCAGTGGACACTCATTCCTTGATTTTCAGATACTGTGACTCTTCTTTATGAACTACCTAATGGTGATGATGACCAGGTTTAACCCGGTTGGACTGAAGTGAGCATGGAAGCAGTAACACAACTGAAGAAAGCTATCGCCCAGGTACCCTGTCTTATTTCACCTAACCCTGACAAGACTTTCCATATGGAGGTGGGGGACACAGTGAAAAGCCTGACTGCTGTCCTATGTCGAGAAAACCAGCAGAAACTACTCCCCATTGTGAATAACTCCAGAATTGTGAGTGGGGATGAATTGATTTACTCTGTTTGTGAAGGACATTTGTTAACCATGTTCTGGGGCATCAAACATTTCACTTACATCACGGGGTTCAACAGGGTGATACTGCCCAGTCCATTACAAACTTCCCCAGTATAGGAAAGCAGTTGTAATAATATTCACCTATCAGAGAGTCATAGTCATTTCAGCAGAGAATGAGGCCATTCGTCCCATCGTGTCCATGTCAGCCCTTTGTTGCTAAATCCAGTCAGTCTGAATCCCCAGCTCTGTCTCCATATTCCTGCAAGTTTATTTCCCTCAAGTGTTCATCCAATATCCTTTTGAAATCATTCTCTTATTTATTTTTTATGATGCAGCACTGAATCAGGCCCTTCGGCCCACCGTGTCTGTGCCGACCAACAACCACCCATTTATACTAACCCTACAGTAATCCCATATTCCCTGTCACCTGCCTACACTCGGGGCAATTTACATCGAACAATTTACCTATCACCTGCAATTCTTTGGATGTGGGAGGAAACCAGAGCACCCGGCAAAAACCCATGCAGGCACAGAAAGAACTTTCAAACTCCCCACAGGCAATACCCAGAATCGAATCCAGGTCCCGGGAGCTCTAAGGCTGCGGTGCTAACCACTGCCCTACTGTCACCATCTCTGCTTCCACCCCCCTCGTAGGCAATGATTTCCAGGCTATTCGCTCTCGTTGTGTAAAAAAGTTGTTCCTCTCATCCCCCTGCATCTTTTGCCCTCAAACTTCACTCAAGTCCTTGTACCATTAGTTAATGGGAGCATCTTTTCCTGTCTACCTTATCCAAACATGTTTTCATCTTGTATGCCTCTATCAAATCTCCCCTCAATCTCTTTACTGCAAGGAAAACAATCCCATCTTTTCCAGATTAACCTTGCAGATAAAATCCTCCAACCCTGGAACCATTCTGGTAAATCTCCTCTGCACCCTGTTAAGGATCCTCACATCCTTCCTAAAGTGTGGTGACCAGAACTGGATGCAGTACTCCAGTTGGGGCCTAACCAGATCTTTATAAACGTGCAGCATAACTGTCCTTCTTCTGTTCTCACTACTTCCATTTATGAAGCCCAAGATCCCATATGCTTTATTAACGACTCTCTCAATATGTCCTGCCACCTTCAATTATCTATGTACATGAACCCCATGTCCCTCTGTCCCTGCATACTCTTTAGAACTGTGTCATGAAGTATATATTGCCTCTCCCTGTTACTTCTGATAAAATGCATTACCTCACACTTGTCTCTATTAACTTCCATCTGCCTCTTATCTGCCCATTCTGCTAGCCTGGCTATTTCTTGTTACATCGATCAGTATCAACCTCACTGTCTGCCCCACCTCCAGATTTGGTACCAGAGCAAATTTTGAAATTTTGCTCTGTATTCCAATATCCAAATCATTTATACATACCAGAAAAAAAGCACTGGTCCTAGCACTGACCCTTGGGGAACACCACTGGCTACATTCCTCTAGTCTGAAAAACAATTATTTATGACAACTCACTGTTTTCTACCATTAAGCCAGTTTTTTTTAATCCAAGCTGACACTGAACCTCCCATTCCATGTGCATCAATCAACTGTCCAGATGTCAAAAACAGACTGTGAAAGACACTACAAGTTCAGCTTAAAATTAAGTGAAATGCTAAATGTAAAATTTACTAAATTTTGGAAAGAGATCAACTCTTGGACCTCTTCAAATTCAGTCCCTCATTAACTTTACTGTATTTAGTACTCTGTGCAAGCAGTACTCCCTAAAACTGGACTCTGTGCAACTTAATGTATTTAGGGACTAGGGAGAGAATTCCAGAGTTTAGGGATGAGAACAGAAAGTGTCAGAAATGCTCAGCAGGTCTGGCGGCATCTATGTAGACAGAAACAGTGTTAATGTTTCAGATCTGTGATCCTTCATCAGAACTGGCAAACGTTAGAAATGTGACAGTCTTTGAGCAAATGAAAGAGGGAAAGGGGGAAGAAGAACAAGAAGGAAGGACCGTGATGGGACAGAGAGGGGAGAGATGAAATGACAAACTGTTACATTTCTAATGTTTACCAGTTGCCCCTTCTACCTTCAAAATTTCCTTTGTTAAAATGTAACACCGTGGCTTCAGATTGAACTACCTCACTTTTAAACAATGTAACATTTTAGAACATTATGCGCACTCATCCCTAAAGGTTATTTTACGATAAGATCAATGTGCCCTGTCTGATTGCATAATTCTAGATGCAATATCGACTCTTCTATAGTCAGTTCTTCAAAATACGGATCTAAAAAATCATGCATAACACACTCCAGAAACTCGTCCTCCATAGCATTAGTTCTCATTAGGTTTACCCAATCTATATAAAGATTGAAGTCACCCATGATTACTGTGTTACCATTGTTAGATGATTCACTAATCTCCTGATAAATGCCATGCCCCACACTACCAATACTGTTTGGTGGCCTATAAACAACTCTTACTAATGTTTGCTGCGCCTTGCTGTTTATTAGCTCCACCCAAGCAGATTCCACATTTTGTTCTTCAGACGTGAGATCCTGCCTTACTAATGTACTGCCCCCATCCCTTATTATCAGTACAACACCAACTCCTATTCCTTTTTGCCTGTCCTTCGTAAGTGTCGAATATGCTTGAATATTCAGTTCCAGCCTTGGACACCCTGTCGCCACGTTTCCGTTATGACAATTCGATCATACCCATTTACCATTATTTGGGCCTTTAAATTATCTACTTCGTTCCGAATACTGCGTGCATTCAGGTAGAGTGCCCTTAACCGTGTCTTCTTGACATTCTGCATTCCAGTTGATGCTAACCTTTGTTTCACCTGCCTTCTAATATCACCTTCTACTTTTCTACCTTCTGTTACCAGCTTTGCTTGCATCCAATTTGATCCCTCCTTCCAATTTCAAAGGTTAACTGGATGGGTGCTTGAAGGATGTGAACCTGCAGGCTACAAGGATTAAGCGGGGGTGTGGGACTGACTGAATAGCTTCAGAGACAGTCGGCATGGTCTCAACGGACCAAATGGACACTTTCTGTGACTATCACTGTCTATGACTCTATGTTGGATAAGGCTTGGAGAAATCCAGATACATAGACGTTCAATAAAACTGTGACCTTAACAGCCACTGACAGCTATGTCCTTACCCTGGAGGGGGTCTCCAGGCCGTGTTACAGGAGGTTATTCAGTTCTTTGTCCTCCTTATTGAATCAGAGTCACCTCACACACTGCTCCTGGGTTAGCAGTAGGTAGGAAAAGTGCTCTTGGAATTCCCGGGGTGGGTATGGCAGTGCCCCCTCGTCCTCCCTCTTTACAGAGCTTCCCCTCTCTGCAACCTCTGCTCCGTTTGTTGGTCATGTTACAGACCCAGAGACGCTGTAACTACAGTTTACTAAACTCGTCCTGAGTTGGGTCACCAAATCCTCTGCCCTCCCTGAATGTCTGCCGCAGCTCACAACACAACTGCCAGAAAACCATCCACAGCACCTCCACTAACTTTACAATAGCAGAAGTAAGTCAAAAGCCCCTCACCTGTAAGTTGGATGGCTGGTCCTTTTAAATAACACTAGAGGGGGTTCCTCGTGCTGCTGAATGTATGTTCAGCTGAGAGTGACTGACACAGGCGGTCAGTGGACATGCACAGACCAAGTTTCAAAGACGTGCATCAAAGCTGCTGCAACAGCAGTTTGACGCGACATTCCACAACTCCTCATGCTACTAGTACACATGATGTACACCCGGGCACAACACGAGGCAGGGTGCAGGCCACACCAGAATTGGCTGGTAGCTCGGTCCACCCCCTTTTAGGGATCCAGGCACCCACTGTGTGGGCAACAGTGGTGCTGTAGAGTCGAAAAGCACCACCAGGAAGAGATAGAGAGGGAAGGAAATTCACTTTGAAAGGTGACATGGGAATAGACTTCATGGCTAATGATTTTCTGGAATATGGGAATGGACAGGGGGATGGGACTAATTGTGGGGGTGAGGCCATGTAGGGATTCAAACAGAAGAATGAGAATATTAAAATTAAGGTGCTGCCAGAACGGGAGCCAATGTAGGTCAGTGAGCACAGGGGTGATGGGTGATCGGGATTGGGTGTGAGTTAAGATACAGACAGCAGAGTTCAGGATGGGCTGTGGTTTATGGAGGTTTATAACTGCGACGGTGGGCATGATAGAATTGGAATAGTCAAGTGCCGATTCAACAAAGGCACGGATGAGGGTTTATGCAGCAGATGGCTGAGGCAGAGGTGGAGACGGGTGATATTACAAAGTTGGTAGTAGGCAGAGTTGGTGATGGAGAGAATATGGAGATGAACTCTGCTCAGGTTTAAATAGAACACAACGGTTGTAAACGGTTTGGTTTATTCTCAGACATTGGGCAGGGAGGGGTATGCGTTTCCCAGATAGGGGATGGAGCTTGTGATGGAGACCAATAACACTGGCTTCAGTCTTCCCAAAATTTACATTACAGAGCCGTATTTCAGTGGAACAGTGTTTACAGATCTCCTAGCGTGAAATAGAGACTTACCAGGGGCACAGATAGCAACCAAGATGAGAGATGAAATTACAAGAACTGTAGTACAATTAGCAATGGCTTCACAGCTAATAGCTGGAGGTAGAGATTCACCAGGAATAACAGCAGCAGCAAGGAGGGCAGAGTAAATGGCAAGAACAGTAATGTAGGTAAATATGGCTTATAGAATTAATAGCTTTATAGAGTGACTTACCAGGGACACCAACAATAGCCAGGATCGGATAGTAAATGTATTGAATAATTTCAAGTGCATATCGTATCCGATAGTCTAATGGTAGCTGATCATAATATGTAGATAGAATGTAAAGATCCGAGGATAAACTCCTGTCCATTGTTGTAACATTCCAATCTATTGTTCTCAGATTCTGACCCATTGTTGTAACATTGCAATCTGTTGTTCCCAGATTCTAATCTATCTTCTCCCACTCTCTGGAGCTGCTGATCCCTCTTAGTGCCGCAGGTGATGCTCCCTCCGACTCTATGTGACAACACATTGAAAAGAGTCCCTTATTAACAGAAAAGGAAAACCCTCCAGCGACATAATTAGGGTCCATGGAGACTGACATTAATTACAGTCACTGAACAAACAGGTTCAGTTAACCCCTTTCAATCCAACACTTTTAATAACACAATAAACTACAACATTTACCCAGTCTGGATGATATGTATGAGGGGTGCTGAGGGAGGAAAAGTTGGAAATAGCAAATGTATTGGCCAGAATCTTCCAATCCTCCTTGGAAATGGGAGTCGTGGCAGAGGACTGAAGGGTTATAAATGTTGCAACCTGATTAAAAAAGGAGAGATTAAGTAAACTCTTTATTTACTGACCAGTCAGTTTAACGTCACTGATGGGGAAATTTCCAGTTTACATCCCTGGACAAAAGTATTTGCTGCTTGAAAGAAAACAAAACTAAACAATGGACAACAAATGGCCAGCAGCAAGGATATGGTAAGACAAGTCATATCTGGTGAACGTCAACAACATGTTATATTTATTGAGTACCTTTAATGTAATAAAACATCCCAAGGTGCTTCAGAGGATCATTATCAAGCAAAGTATGACATTGAGACACAACAGGAGATATGAGGTCAGATGACCAACACTTGGTCAAAGAGGAAGGTTTATGTAGTGTCTTAAGGGAGGGACGTGAGGTCGAGAGTCAGTGACAGTGGTGTCGTGGTAATGTAGTGAACTGGTAATCCAGAGGCTCGGGCTAATATCCTGGACACATGTGTTCAAATCCCACCATAGCAGCTGGCGGAATTTGAAATTCAATTAATTAATACATTCAATTGATAGATAAAATCTGGAATTGAAAGCCGGGCTTAGTAATGTTGCCATGAAACGATCATTGATTTTTGGAACAATCTATCTGGTTCACTAATGTCCTTTAGGGAAGGAGATCTGCCATCCTTACCTGATCTGGTCTACATGTAACTCAATGTGGTTCACTTTTAACTGTCCTCTGAAATACTCTAGCAAGTCACTCAGTTGTCAAGGAGAATTATAGATGGTGGTTTTGCTGGTTTTGCAAACGACGCCCAC
Source organism: Heterodontus francisci (assembly GCF_036365525.1). Taxonomy (NCBI): domain Eukaryota; kingdom Metazoa; phylum Chordata; class Chondrichthyes; order Heterodontiformes; family Heterodontidae; genus Heterodontus; species Heterodontus francisci. The sequence continues at coordinate 538,634 of NW_027141175.1, read as the reverse complement.
ATCCCATAAAAAAGGTGTCAGAATGGTATTCCAGAGTTTTCACAAGGTTCGTTATCTAGTCAAGGCCATAACTCTGGATACATTTCTTTATGTCGACATTCCTGGGAATGGTAATGTGAAGCCTCATGTCAACATATCGAAACAATTGTTGTTTATAAATTGTCATATTTTTTGTTTGGTTCGAACATGAGAATTACAAGAAATAATGGGGCAGTCCTCAAAGCTCAAATTAAACACCAATTCGACTAGATTCAATCATACTACGAGATAATAATTATACAACATCCTTATTCACAATGCACCCGTTAGCAATACATCCATTAATCACAAACATGTTACAAGGAGTCATGCAGACACGATCACCCAGTGAGCATTTACCTCCCTGCCATGATTGGGAGTAGGTGGGGATGTGGAATTGAGGTTATAATCAGATTAGCTATGATCTTATTGAATGGTGGAGCATGCTTGAGGGGCTGAATGGCCTACTCCTCTCCTAATTCGTATGTTTCTAAGCTTGTATGTTTTTTTATGAGAGACTAGAGTTCTCTGGAGTGACTGGAGAAACTGGGAGTGTTTTCCTTAGGAAAGACACAGTAAGTGGGAGAAGTAATATAGGTGTTCAACATTTTGTCTGATTTTGACAGATTAAATAAGGAGAATCTGGTTTCACTGGAAGAAGGGTGGGTATCAGAGGAGCCAGTTTTAAGGTGAATGCTCAGAGAACCAAGGGGAGAAAGCTGCTAGAATCTGGAATTCCTGGCCTGAAAGGCAGGTGGAAGCAGATTTAATAATAACATTCAAAATGGAGTTGGATAAACTCTGATGGACAGAGGGGAGAGGGGATGGGAGCGGTGAGATTTACAGAGCGATGGGGAAAGAACAGGAAAGAAGGGCTAATTCGAGAGAACTTTCAAGGAGCCAGCACAGACATGATGGACCGAACGGCCTAATCCTGTGCTTTATGATTCACTGATACTGTGATAACAGAAGACAAAGCGTCCAATTCCCATCTACACAATTGACATTCAGTAGTTTTGGAGCCAGAGATTAATTGTTACTTTATCTCTGATAAAAGGAACAGCAGAACAGCAAACACAATGGCCTGGTGAGACAAGTTGTGATGATAATATCTTAGCAGAGAATGAAATCCCGCTCTGATCACAGACCTCGCCTTGTTTCAACCCATCAGTTACAAACTCATTGATGTTATTCCTATTGTATTTCCTGTCTATTTGTTCTCAGGATATGGGTGATACTGACATTACTTCCCCATCCCTGGTTACCATGAGAAAATGGTGGGCCTTCATCCTGAACCACTGCAGTCCATGTGGTGAAGGTGTTCCCACAATACTGTTACAGAAAGGATTTCAGGCTTTGAACCCAGTGATGATGAAGGAAGGGTGATATATGTCAAAGTCTAGATGGTGTGTGGCTTGGAGGAGGGGATTGTGGAGGTAATGGAACAACAAGAACAACTTTTGAAATATATCTAGTAAGGAGAATTTTTTTTTAGGTAATCAAGGCCCCGAGTGTAAATAATCTCAAATTATTTGAGTAAATTAAGGATAGGTCATGAAAGGGCAGCTCAGCAGAGTGGAGTGTTCCTCCTGTGCAATGCGGGAAGTTCGTGACACTTCCAGTCTCCAGAGTGAACACGTGTGCAGGAAGTGTTTTCAGATGCAGATACTCGAAATCCATGTTTCGGATCTGGAGCCGTGGCTGGGGACACTGTGGAGCATCTTCGAGGCTGAGTTCATTGTGGATAGCACGTACAGGGAGGCGGTCACACCGCAGGTAAAGACTGCTCAGGCAGAAAGGGAATGGGTGACTGCCAGGTAGAGTAGACCAGCTAGGCAGGTAGTGCAGGAGTCCCCTAGGCCCATTGCACTCTCTAACAGATGTTCTGCTTTGTATAGTGTTGGGGGAGATAACATCTCAGGGAAATGCCACAAGAGCCAAGCCTGTGGTACCACGGGTGGTTCATCTGCACAGGAGAGTAGGAAAAGAGGGGGAGAACTAAGGGGATAGGGAGTTCTATCGTAAGGGCTAAGGATAGACATTTCTGTGACGGTAAATGTGACTTCGGGATGGTATGTTGCCTCCCTGTTGCTTGGGTAAAGGATGTCACGGAGCGGCTAAAGGATATTCAGAAGGGGGAGGGTGAATAGTCAGAGATCGTGGTACACAGTTGTACCAACGACATAGGTAGACAGACGGATGAGGTCCTGAAACAAGAATTTAGGGAGCTAGGTAGCAGATTAAAAAGCAGGACCATTAAAGTTGCAATCTCTGCATTACTCCCAGGGCCAGGTGCTAGTGTTTATTGGAATAGGAGGAAGTGCAAATGAATGCATGGCTGAGGAGATAGTGCAGGAGGGAGGGCTTTAGTTTCCCGGATCACTGGGTCTGTATCTGGCAACAGTGGGACCTGTACAAACTGGACATGTGGCACCTGAACCGAAATGGGACTAACATCCCTGCTGGGAGTTTTGCTAGTGCTGTTGAGGGGCGGGGGTGGTGGTGGTGGGGAGGGTGTGGTGGTGGGCGTTAAACTAATTTGGCAGGGGGAATGGGATACAGAGTGGAGGTACAGTAGGGGCTGATGCATAGTCAAATATAGAAGGGAAACTTAGTCGGTCTGGAAGGCAGAGCAAATATCGACCTGTTTAAGATACAAGTGAATAATGCAAGGCTGGATTGCATTTATTTTAACACAAGGAGTCATACTAGTAAGGCAGATGAATTGGAGGTGTTGATTAGCACATGGGATTATGATATTATTGCTATCACAGAGACATGGTTGAGAGAGGGGCAGGATGGCAGCTCAATAGTCCAGGATATAAAATTTTCAGTCGAGACAGGGGCGGGTGTAAAAGAGGAGGTGGTATTGCACAGTCGATGAAGTAGCCAATTACTGCAGTAAGGAGGGATGATATATTAGGCGGTTTCTCAAATGAGGCCTTTTGGGTAGAACCTAAAAACAATAAGGGCCAATCACTTGGCTGGGAGTGTAGGACAGGCTGCAAAATAGACAGGGAGAGATAGAGGAGCGATATGTAGGTTGCTCTCAGAGAGGTGTAAAAATGATATTAGGGGATTTCAACTTCCCCAATATCAACTGGGATAGTCTTCGTGCAAAAGGCTTAAAGGGGGATGAATTCTTAAAATGCATACAGGAGAGGTTTTTGAGTCAGTACGCAAAAGTTCTACAAGAGAAGGGGCAGTACTGAACCTAATCCTAGGGAATTAAGCCAGACAAGTGGTAGAAGTGTCAGTGGGGGAAAATTTCAATAATAGTTACTATAACTCTGTAAGAGTTAGCTGTGAAAAGGGCAAAGATGGACCGGAATTAAAAGTACTGAATTGGGGGAAGGCCGATTTCAATATGATAAAAAAGGATCTGGCCAAAGTGGACTGAGACCAGCTGCTTGTAGGAAAGTCTGCAGTAGACCAGTTGGAGTCATACAAAAAGGAAATAGTGAGTGTTCAGAGGCAACATGTACTCGTTAAGGTGAAGGGTAGGACCAACAAGTCCAGGGAACCCTGGATGTCAAGGGATATAGAGGATTGGATTAGAAAAACAAAGGATGCTTATGACAGATCCCAAGCACTGAAAACAGTGGAGGCACGAGAAGAGGATCGAAAGTGTAAGGAGCGCCGTAAAAATTAATTAGGAGAGCGAAGAGGGGACATAAAAAAAACCTGTGGGCAACATAAAGGAAAATCCAAAGGTGTTTTACAAGTATATTAAGGGTAAGAAGATAAACACGGAAAGAGTAGGGCCCATTCGGGACGAAAGAGGCAACCAGTGTGTGAAGCTGGAGGTAGTACTTGACGTTTTAAATGATTGCTTTTCATCCGTTTTCATTATGGGGACGAACGAAGTAGGTGTAGAGAACAGGGAGGGGGATTGTGATGTACTTGAACATATTAGCATTGAACGGGAGGAAGTATTAGAGGGCTTAAAATTGGATAAATCCCCAGGACCAGATGAGATGTATCCCAGGCTGTAATGTGAGACAAGGGAGGAGATAACAGGGGCTGTGACACAAATTTTCAAAACCTCTTTGGCCACAGGAGAGGTACCAGAGGACTGGAGGACAGCAAATGTGGTACCTTTATTCAAGAAGGGTAGCAGGAATAAACCAGGTAATTACAGGCAGGTGAATCTAACAACACTGGTTAGGAGACCATTGGAAAAAATTCTGAGGGACAAGATTAATCTCCATTAGGAGAATCAGGGATTAATCAGGGACAGTCAGTATGTCTTTGTTGGGGGGAGATCTTGTCTAACTAACTTGATTTATTTTTTCGAGGCGGTGTGTAGATGAGGGTAAAGCAGTTGATGTAGTCTACATGGACTTCAAGTAAGGCTTTTGATAAGGTCTCGCATGGGAGATTGGTTAAGCAGGTAAGAGGCCATGGGATCCAGGGTAATTTGGCAAATTGGATCTAAAATTGGATTCGTGGAAGGAGGCAGAGGTCGAGGGTTGTTTTTGCGAGTGGAAGCGTGTGACCAGTGGCGTACCACAGGGATCAGTGCTGGTACCCTTGCTGTGCACATTAATGATTTAGACGTGAATGAAGGAGGTATGATCAGTAACTTCGCAGATGACACCAAAATATGTGATATGCTAAATAGTGAGGGGTAAGGCCTTCGATTACAGGACAATATAGATGGGCTACTAAGATAGGCGAGCACTGGCAAATGGAGTTTATTTATTTAGAGATACAGCACTGAAACAGGCGCTTCGCCCGCCGATTCTGTACGACCAAGAACCACCCACTTGTACTAACCCTACAGTATTCCCATATTCCTTACCACCGACCTACCTTACTAGCAATTTACATTGGCCAATTTACAGATCACCTGTAAGTCTTTGGCGGTGGGAAGAAACCAGATCCCCTGGCGAAAATCCACGCAGACAGAGGGAAAACTTGCAAACTCCACACAGGCAGTACCTAGAATTGAACCCGGGTCCCTGCAGCTGTGAGGCTGCGGTGCTAACCACGGCGCCACTGTGCCTGAGAAATGTGAGAGTATGCATTTTGGGAGCACTAACAAGGCAATGGAATATTCAATGGATGGTAGGACCCAGGAAGTACAGAAGGTCAGAGGCACCTTGATGTACTTGTCCATAGATCACAGAAGCCAGCAGCACAGGTAGATAAAGTGGTTAGGAATGCATATGGGATACCTGCCTTTAATAGACGAGGGGCACAGAATCTAAGAGCAAGGAGGTTATGATGGAGCTGTATAAAGCTAGTTAGGCCACAGCTGGAGTACTGTGTACAGTTCTGGTCACCAAATTATAGAAAGGATGTGATTGCACTGGAGAGGGTGCAGAGGAGATTAACCAGGATGTGGCCTTGGCTGGAGCATTTCAGCTATGAAGAGAGATTGAAAAGGCTAGGGTTGTTTTCCTTAGAGCAGAGAAGGCTGAGGGGGGACCTGATTGAGGTATACAAAATTATGAAGGGCAAAGATAGGGCAGATAGGAAGGCACGTTTTCCGTTAGCGGAGGAGTCAATAACCAGGGGGTATAGATTTAGGGTGAGGGGCGGTAGGTTTAGAGGGGATTTGAGGAAAACTCTTTTCACCCACAGGGTGGTTGGAATCTGGAACGCACTGCCTGAAGTGGTGGTAGAGGCAGGAGCCCTCACAACATTTACAAAGTATTTAGATGAGCACTTGAAGCGCCATAGCATACAAGGCTACGGGCCAAGTGCTGGAAAATGGGATTGGATTAGAGAGCTGTTTGTTGGCTGGCACGGACACGATGGGCGGAATGGCCTGTTTATGTGCTGTATAACTTTATATCTCTATGCAGGGCGACAGGGATTGAGAGGGGGAGTGGGACTGACTGGATTGTTCCACGGAGAGCTGGCACACAGGAGCCGCAGGGCCTCCTTCTGTGTGGTATATGACTCTGTCACTGTCTCCGACCCTGTGTTGGATATGTCGCCTACACCTGCCTGGAAAAATCAAGTTACATAGAAGTTCAATGAAACTGACATTAACAGCCACTGACAGCTCCGTCCTCACCCTGGTGTGAGGCTCCAGGTCGTGTTACAGGAGGCGACACAGCTCTGACGCAGGTAATGTCTGCACTGGCAGAAAAGAGATGGGTGTCCAACTTATGGACTAGTAGGCGCAGGCAGGTAGTGCAGGAGTCCCCTGTGGCCATCCCCTTCTCAACCAGATTTACCGGTTTGGATACAATTGGGGGATGACCTCCCAGGAGAAAGCAGCAACAGCCAAGATCTTGGCTCTGCTGCACAGCAGGGGAGAAAAAGGGGGAAGAGCTATATTAATAGGGGAATCTACCGTAAGGGGTGCAGATAGACGTTTCTGTGGCCGCAAACGAGGCTCCAGGATGGTATGTTGCATCCCTGGTGCTAAGGCCAAGGATGTCTTGGAGCGGCTGCAGAGCCTTCTGAAAGGGGAGGGTGAGCCGCCAGAAGTCGTGGTCCATATTGGTACTAACGACATAGGCAGGAAGAGAGATGAGGTCCTGCAAAGTGAATATAAGGAGTTAGACAGAAGTTTGAAATCTAGGACTTTTAAGGTTGTAATCGCAGGATTACTCCCTGTGCAACATGCTAGTGAAGGTAGGAATAGAAGGATTAGGCAAATTAATGCGTGGCTGAAAAGCTGGTGTAGGCTAGAGGGCTTCAGCTACTTTGCTCATTGGGATCTCTTCTGGGGCAGAGGTGACCTGTACAAGAAGGGCGGGTTGTATCTGAACTGGAAGGAGACCAATATCCGTGTGGAGAGGTTTGCTCATACTACGCGGGAGGGCTTAAACGAGTCTGGCAGCGGGGGTGGGACCCAAAGTAGTAGTCTTTCCGATGAGATAGTTGAGGCAAATGTAGAGGTGAAAGCAAGCAAGTCCAGTAAGCAGGCGGGGCAGGGGCAGGACAGGGAGCGTGGAAGATCTGGTAGGCTAAACTGCATTTACATGAATGCAAGAAGCCAGGTAAGGCAGATGAACTCAGAACATGGATCGGTACATGGGATTGTGATATTATAGCTGTTACGGAAACGTGGTTGAGGGATGGGCAGGACTGGCAGCTCAATGTTCCATGGTATTGACGCTTCCAGTGTGACAGAGGTGGAGGTAAGAGAGGAGGGGGCGTTGTACTGTTGATTAGGGAGGATATCACGGCAGTACATAGAGATAATATCCCGGGAAGAATGTCCAGCGAGGCCATATGGGTAGAACTTAGAAATAAGAAAGGAGTGAACATTTTGATTGGATCATACTATAGGCCCCCCAATAGTGGAGGAGCACATATGTAGGGAAATCACAGATAGGGGTAGGAATTATAGGGTTGTAATGGTAGGTGATTTTAACTTCCCTAATATTGACTGCGACTGCATTAATGCTAAGGAATCAGATGGGCAAGAATTTGTTCCGTGCGTCCAGAATAGTTTTCTGAAGTAGTATGTGGATGGCCCTACTAGATAAGGGGCTACACTCGACCTCCTCTTAGGAAATGAGGATGGGCTGGTGGTTGATGTGTCAGTGGGGGTTCACTTTGGAACCAGTGACCATAACTCTATTAGCTTCAAGATAGTTATGGAAAAGGATAGGGCTGGTCATCAGGTTGAAGTCCTATATTGGGGGAAGGCTAATTTCGATGTCATCGGACAGGAACTCCCAAAAATTGAATGGGAGAGGCTGTTTACAGGTCAAGGGACGTCTTGCAAGTGGGATGCTTTTGAAAGTTAGATAGGAAGAGTTCAGGGCTGGCATGTTCTTGTTAGATGGAAGGGCAAGGCTGGAAAGTTTAGGGAACCTTGGTTGACGAAGGATATTGAGGGTCTGGTCAGGACAAAGAAGGAGGCATATGTCAGGTATAGCAGCTGGGATCAAGCGAGTCCCTCGAGGAGTACAGGGGATGTCGGAGTACACTGAAGACGGAAATTAGGAGGGCGAACAGGGGCCATGAGATTTCCCTGGCAGATAAGATAAAGGAGAATCCGAAAAGATTCTATAAGCATATTAAGTGTAAAAGGGTAGCTACGGAGAGAGTAGATCCCCTTAAAGATCACTGTGGCAATCTATGTGTGGAGCCACGGAAAATGGGCGTGGTCTTAAATGAATATTTCTCGTCTGTATTTACCGTGGAGAACGACATGTAAGCTACTGAGTTCAAGGGAGAGAACAGCAATATCGTGGATCATATCAACATTACAAAGGAGCAGGTGTTGGAGGTTCTGATGCGCATTAAGGCGGGTAAATCCCCATGGCATGACCAGGTGTGTCCTAGGATGCTATGGGAAGCAAGGCAGGAGATTGCTGGGGCCCTGGCAGAGATTCTTGTATCATCATTAGCCACGGGTGAGGTACCAGATGACAGGAGGATAACTAATGTTGTGTCTTTATTTAAGAAGGGCAGCAAGGATAAGCCAGGGAACTGTAGGCCGGTGAGCCTTACATCAGTGGTGGGATTCTGCGAGACAGGATTTATTTGCATTTGGAAAAGCAAGGTCTGATTAGGGATAGTCAGCATGGCTTTGTGTATGGGAAATCATGTCTGACGAGTTTGATTGAGTTTTTTGAGGAGGTGACTGGGATTATTGAAGAGGGCAGGCCGGCAGACGTTTTCTACATGGACGTTAGCAAGGCATTTGTCAAGATCCCGCATGGTAGGCTGATCCAGAAGGTTTGAACACATGTGATCCAGGGTGAGCTAGCCAACTGGATAATAATAGAAGCAGACAGTGGTAGTGGAGGGTTGTTTTTCACATTGGAGGCCGGTGACCAGTGATGTGCCACAGGGATCGGTGCTGGGCCCTCTGTTTGTCATATATATTAATGACTTGGATGTGAATTAGAATTAGAATTTAGAACATTACAGCGCAGTACAGGCCCTTCGGCCCTCGATGATGCGCCGACCATCTGACCTACACTATTCAATTTTCATCCATATGTCTATCCAATGACCACTTAAATGCCCTTAAAGTTGGCGAGCCTACTACTGTTGCAGGCAGGGCGTTCCACGCCCCTACTACTCTCTGCGTAAAGAAACTACCTCTGACATCTGTCCTATATCTTTCACCCCTCAACTTAAAGCTATGTCCCCTCGTGTTTGCCATCATCATCCGAGGAAAAAGACTCTCACTATCCACCCTATCTAACCCTCTGATTATCTTGTATGTCTCTATTAAGTCACCTCTCCTCCTCCTTCTCTCTAACGAAAACAACCTCAAGTCCCTCAGCCTTTCCTCGTAAGACCTTCCCTCCATACCAGGCAACATCTTAGTAAATCTCCTCTGCACCCTTTCCAAAGCTTCCACATCCTTCCTATAATGCGGTGACCGGAACTGCATGCAATACTCAAGGTGCGGCCTCACCAGAGTTTTGTACAGCTGCATCATGACCTCGTGGCTCCGAAACTCGATCCCCTACTAATAAAAGCTGACACACCATATGCCTTCTTAACAGCCCTATTAACCTGGGTAGCAACTTTCAGGGATTTATATACCTGGACACCAAGATCTCTCTGCTCATCTACACTACCAAGAATCTTCCCATTAGCCCAGTACTCTGCATTGCTGTTACTCCTTCCAAAGTGAATCACCTCACACTTCTCCGCATTAAACTCCATTTGCCATCTCTCAGCCCAGCTCTGCAGCCTATCTATGTCCCTCTGTACCCTACAACACCCTTCGACACTATCCACAACTCCACCGACCTTCGTGTCATCCGCAAATTTACTAACCCACCCTTCTACACCCTCATCCAGGTCATTTATAAACATGACAAACAGCAGTGGCCCCAAAACAGAACCTTGCGGTACACCACTAGTAACTAAACTCCAGGATGAACATTTGCCATCAACCACCACCCTCTGTCTTCTTTCAGCTAGCCAATTTCTGAACCAAAGCTCTAAATCACCTTCAACCCCATACTTCCGTATTTTCTGCAATAGCCTACCGTGGGGAACCTTATCAAACGCCTTACTGAAATCCATATACACCACATCCACGGCTTTACCCTCATCCACCTGTTTGGTCACCTTCTCGAAAAACTCAATAAGGTTTGTGAGGCACGACCTACCTTTCACAAAACCGTGCTGACTATCGCAAATGAACTTATTCTTTTCAAGATGATTATAAATCCTATCTCTTATAACCTTTTCCAACATTTTACCCACAACCGAAGTAAGGCTCACAGGTCTATAATTACCAGGGCTGTCTCTACTCCCCTTCTTGAACAAGGGGACAACATTTGCCATCCTCCAGTCTTCCGGCACTACTTCTGTCGACAATGACGACATAAAGATCAACAACAACGGCTCTGCAATCTCCTCCCTGGCTTCCCAGAGAATCCTAGGATAAATTCCATCTGGCCCAAGGGACTAATCTATTTTCACACTTTCCAAAATTGCTAACACCTCCTCCTTGTGAATCTCAATCCCATCTAGCCTAGTAGGCTGTATCTCAGTAATCTCCTCGACAACATTTTCTTTCTCTACTGTAAATACTGACGAAAAATATTCATTTAACGCTTCCCCTATCTCCTCTGATTCCGCACACAACTTCCCACTTCTATCCTTGATTGGCCCTGTTCTAACTCTAGTCATTCTTTTATTCCTGATATACCTATAGAAAGCCTTAGGGTTTTCCTTGATCCTATCCGCCAATGACTTCTCGTGTCCTCTCCTTGCTCTTCTTAGCCCTCCCTTTAGATCCTTCCTGGCTAGCTTGTAACTCTCAAGCGCCCTAACTGAGCCTTCACGTCACATCCTAACATAAGCCGCCCTCTTCCTCTTGACAAGCGCTTCAACTTCTTGAGTAAACCACGGCTCCCTCGCTCGACAACTTCCTCCCTGCCTCACAGGTACATACTTATCAAGGACACGCATTAGCTGCTCCTTGAATAAGATCCACATTTCGTTTGTGCCCATCCCCTGCAGTTTCCTTCCCCATCCTACACATCCTAAATCTTGCCTAATCGCGTCATAATTTCCTTTCCCCCCGCTATAATTCTTGCCCTGCGGTATATACCTGTCCCTGCCCATCGCTAAGGTAAACCTAACCGAATTGTGATCACTATCGCCAAAGTGCTCACCTACATCTAAATTTAACACCTGGCCGGGTTCATTACCCAGTACCAAATCCTATGTGGCATCGCCCCTGGTTGGCCTGTCTACATACTGTGTCAGAAAACCCTCCTGCACACACTGGACAAAAACAGACCCATCTAAAGTACTCGAACTATCGTATGTAGGGGGTATGATTAGTAAGTTTGCAGATGACACCAAAATTGGTGGTATAGTGGACAGTGAAGAAAGTTGTCTCAGGTTAAAACAGGATATGGATCTACTGGGAAAGTGGGTAAGGCAGTGACAAATGGAATTTAAAGCAGAGAAATACGAAGTGATGCATTTTGGGAAGTGAAACCAAGGCAGGACAGATGCAGTGAATGGCAGAGCCCTGGGGAGTGTTGTTGAACAGTGCGACCTTGGGGTGCAAGTACATATTTCGCTGAAAGTGGCAACACAGGTAGACAGGGTGGTGAAGAAGGCATATGGCATGCTTGCTTTCATCAGCTGAGGCATTGAGTACAAGAGTTGGGACGTCATGTTACGGTAGTAAATAACGTTGGTTAGGCAGCATTTGGAGTACTGTGTGCAGTTCTTGTCGCCGCACTACAGGAAATATGTGATAAAGCCAGAGAGGGTACAGAAAACATTCACAAGGATGTTGCCTGGTTTGGAGGGCTTGCGTTATAAAGAGAGATTGGATAGGCTGGGTCTGTTTTCCCTGGAGTCAGGAGGCTGAGAGGGGACATGATAGAGGTATATAAAATTATGAGAGGCAAAGATAGGGTAGATAGTCAGAGTATGTTTCCCATGGCAGGGGTGACTAAAACTAGAGGGCATAGATTTAATGTGAGAGGGAGGAGGTTTAAAGGGAATCAAAGGCTTAAATTTTTCAAAGAAATAATAGTGGGTGTCTGGAATATGCTGCCAGAGGAGGTGGTGGAGGCAGGAACAGTAGCAACATTTAAGAGGCACCTGGACAGGTAAGGCATAGAGGGATATGGAATTAATGTTGGCAGGTGGGATCAGTATAGATAAACATTATGGTCAGCATGGATGCTGTAGGACTCTATGAATCTATGACTCTGTGACCAGGTCCTTACTGAATAAGAGTCACCTCACACACTGCTCCTGGGATAGTTGTAGGTAGGAAAAGTGCTCTTGGAAACCCCGGGGTGGGTAGGACAGCATGGGGCACTGTGCTGACCACACCAGAGCCCTGCACAGCATGGGGCACTGTGCTGACCACACTCGAGCCCTGCACAGCATGGGGCTCTGCGCTTACCACACTACAGTCCTGCCCAGCATGGGGCACTGTGCTGATTACACGAGAGCCCTGCTCAGCATGGGGCACTGTGCTGACCTCACTAGAGCCCTGTCCATCATGGGGCACTGTGCTGACCACACTGGAGCCCTGTCCATCATGGGACACTGTGCTGACCACACTAGAGCCCTGCACACCATGGGGAACTGTGCTGACCACACGAGAGCCCTGTCCAGCATGGGGCACTGTGCTGACCACACTAGAGCACTGCACAGCATGGGCACTGTGCTGACCACACTCGAGCCCTGCACAGCATGGGGCACTGTGCTGACCACACTACAGTCCTGCCCAGCATGGGGCGCTGTCCAGCCACACTAGAGCCCTGTGCAGCATGGGACACTCCGCTGACTATACTGGAGCCCTGTCTGCATTGGGCACTGTGCTGAAGACACTAGAGCCCTGTACAGCATGGGGCACTGTGCTGGCCACACTGGAGCCCTGTCCAGCATGGGACACTGTGCTGACCACACGAGAGCCGTATACCGCAAGGGCACTGTGCTGACCACAGCTTGGCCCTGTCCAGCATGGAGTGCTGTGATGACCACACTACCGCCCTGTCCAGCATGGGGCACTATGCTGACCACACTGGAGCCCGATCCAGAATGGGGCGCTGCGCTGACAACACTGGAGCCCTGTCCAGCATGGGGCACTGCGCTGACCACACTAGAGCCCTGCACAGCATGGGACACTGTGCTGACCACACTGAAGCCCTGTCCAGCATGGGGCGCTGTGCTGACCACACTGGAGCCCTGTCCATCATGGGGCACTGTGCTGACCACACTAGAGCCCTGCACAGCATGGGGCACTGTGCTGGCCATACTAAAGCCCTGCATAGCATGCGGCACTGTGCTGACCACACTAGAGCCCTGTCCAGAATGGGGCACTGTGCTGACCACACTAGAGCCCTGTGAGCATGGGGCACTGTGCTGACCACACTAGAGCCCTGCCCAGAATGGGGCACTGTGCTGACCACATTAGAGCCCTGTCCAGCATGGGGCACTGTGCCGACCACACTATAGCCCTGTACAGCATGGTGCTCAGTGCTGACCAGACCATGGCCCTGTCCGGCATGGGGCGATGTGCTAACCACACTAGAGCCCTGCCCAGCATGGGGCACAGTGCTGACCACACCATGGCCCTGTCCAGTATGGGGCGCTGTGCTGAACACACTAGAGCCCTGTCCAGCATGGGGCACTGTGCTGATCACACTAGAGCCCTGTCCAGCATGGGGCACTGTGCTGACCACACTAGAGCCCTGTATAGCATGGGGCACTGTGCTGAAAACACTAGAGCCCTGTACAGCATGGGGCACTGTGCTGACCACGCTAGAGCCCTGCCCAGCATGGGACACTGTGCTGACCACACCCGAGCCCTGCCCAGTGTGGGGCACTGTGCTGACCACACTAGAGCCCCGCCCAGCATGGGACACTGTGCTGACCACACCCGAACCCTGCCCAGTATGGGGCACTATGCTGATCATAATATTGCCCTGTCCAGCATGGGGCGCTGTCCAGCCACACTGGAGCCCTGTGCAGCATGCGACACTCCGCTGACTATACTGGAGCCCTGTCTGCATTGGGCACTGTGCTGAAGACACTAGAGCCCTGTACAGCATGGGGCACTGTGCTGACCACACTGGAGCCCTGTCCAGCATGGGACACTGTGCTGACCACACGAGAGCCGTGTACCGCAAGTGGCACTGTGCTGTCCACAGCATGGCCCTGTCCAGCATGGAGTGCTGTGATGAACACACTCGAGCCCTGTCCAGCATGGAGTGCTGTGATGACCACACTACCGCCCTGTCCAGCATGGGGCACTGTGCTGACTACACTGGAGCCCTGTCCAGCATGGGGCACTGTGCTGACGACACTTTAGCCCTGTCCAGCATGGGGCACTGTGCTGACCACGCTAGAGCCCTGCACAGCATGGGGCACTGTGCTGACCACACTCGAGCCCTGCACAGCATGGGGCTAAGCGCTGACCACACTACAGTCCTGCCCAGCATGGGGCGCTGTCCAGCCACACTGGAGTCCAGTGCAGCATGGGACACTCCGCTGACTATACTGGAGCCCTGTCTGCATTGGGCACTGTGCTGAAGAAACAAGAGCCCTGTACAGCATGGGGCACTGTGCTGACCACACTGGAGCCCTGTCCAGCATGGGACACTGTGCTGACCACACGAGAGCCGTGTACCGCAAGGGGCACTGTGCTCACCACAGCATGGCCCTGTCCAGCATGGAGTGCTGTGATGACCACACTCGAACCCTGTCCATCATGTGGCACTGTGCTAACCACACTAGAGCCCTGCACAGCATGGGGCACTGTGCTGACCACACTAGAGCCCTGTCCAGCATGGGGCACTGTGCTGAACACACTAGAGCCCTGCACAGCATGGTGCACTGTGCTGACCACACTCGAGCCCTGCACAGCATGGGGCACTGTGCTGACCACACTCGAGCCCTGCACAGCATGGGGCTCTGCGCTGACAACACTGGAGCCCTGTCCAGCATGGGGCGCTGTCCAGCCACACTGGAGCCCTGTGCTGCATGGGACACTCCGCTGACTATACTGGAGCCCTGTCTGCATTGGGCACTGTGCTGAAGACACAAGTGCCCTGTACAGCATGGGGCACTGTGCTGACCACACTGGAGCCCTGTCCAGCATGGGAGACTGTGCTGACCACACGAGAGCCGTGTACCGCAAGGGGCACTGTGCTGACCACAGCATGGCCCTGTCCAGCATGGAGTGCTGTGATGACCACACTACCGCCCTGCCCAGCATGGGGCACTGTGCTGACAACACTGGAGCCCTGTCCAGCATGGGGCACTGTGCTGACTACACTAGAGCCCTGCCCAGCATGGGACACTGTGCTGACCACACTGGAGCCGTGCACAGCATGGGGCGCTGTGCTGACCACACAGGAGCCCTGTCCATCATGGGCCACTGTGCTGACCACACTAGAGCCCTGCACAGCATGGGGCACTGTGCTGACCGCACTAGAGCCCTGTCCAGCATGGGGCACTGTGCTGACCACACTAGAGCCCTGCACAGCATGGGGCACTGTGCTGACCACACTCGAGCCCTGCACAGCATGGGGCTCTGCTCTGACCACACTACAGTCCTGCCCAGCATGGGGCGCTGTCCAGCCACACTGGAGCCCTGTGCAGCATGGGACACTCCGCTGACTATACTGGATCCCTGTCTGCATTGGGCACTGTGCTGAAGTCACAAGAGCCTTGTACAGCATGGGGCACTGTGCTGACCACACAGGAGCCCTGTCCAGCATGGGACACTGTGCTGACCACACGAGAGCCGTGTACCGCAAGGGGCACTGTGCTGACCACAGCATGGCCCTGTCCAACATGGAGTGCTGTGATGACCACACTCGAGCCCTGTCCATCATGTGGCACTGTGCTCACCACACTAGAGCCCTGCACAGCATAGGGCACTGTGCTGACCACACTAGAGCCCTGTCCAGCATGGGGCACTGTGCTGACCACACTCGAGCCCTGCACAGCATGGGGCACTGTGCAGACCACACTACAGTCCTGCCCAGCATGGGGCTCTGCGCTGACAACACTACATTCCTGCCCAGCATGGGGCGCTGTCCAGCCACACTGGAGCCCTGTGCTGCATGGGACACTCCGCTGACCACACGAGAGCCGTGTACCGCAAGGGGCACTGTGCTGACCACAGCATGGCCCTTTCCAGCATGGAGTGCTGTGATGACCACACTACCGCCCTGCTCAGCATGGGGCACTGTGCTGACCACACTGGAGCCTTGTCCAGCATTGGGCGCTGCGCTGACAACACTGGAGCCCTGTCCAGTATGGGGCACTGTGCTGACCACACTCGAGCCCTGCCCAGCATGGGACACTGTGCAGACCACACTGGAGCCCTGCACAGCATGGGGTACTGTGCTGACCACACTCGAGCCCTGCACAGCATGGGGCACTGTGCTGACCACACTCGAGCCCTGCACAGCATGGGGTTCTGCGCTGACCACACTACAGTCCTGCCCAGCATGGGGCACGTTGCTGACCACACTAGAGCCCTGTCCAGCATGGGGCACTGTGCTGATCACACCAGAGACCTGTACAGCATGGGGCACTGTGCTGACCACACCAGAGCCCTGCACAGCATGGGGCACTGTGCTGACCACACTCGAGCCCTGCAAAGCATGGGGCTCTGCGCTGACCACACTACAGTCCTGCCCAGCATGGGGCGCTGTCCAGCCACACTGGAGCCCTGTGCAGCATGGGACTCTCCGCTGACTATACTGGAGCCCTGTCTGCATTGGGCACTGTGCTGAAGACACAAGAGCCCTGGACAGCATGGGGCACTGTGCTGACCACACTGGAGCCCTGTCCAGCATGGGACACTGTGCTGACCACACGAGAGCCGTGTACCGCAAGGGGCACTGTGCTGACCACAGCATGGCCCTGTCCAGCATGGAGTGCTGTGATGACCACACTACCACCCTGTCCAGCATGGGGCACTGTGCTGACCACACTGGAGCCTTGTCCAGAATTGAGCGCTGCGCTGACAACACTGGAGCCCTGTCCAGTATGGGGCACTGTGCTGACCACACTCGATCCCTGCCCAGCATGGGACCCTGTGCTGACCACACTGGAGCCCTGTCCAGCATGGGGCGCTGTGCTGACCACACTGGAGCCCTGTCCATTATGGGGCACTGTGCTGACCACACTAGAGCCCTGCACAGCATGGGGCACTGTGCTGACCACACTAGAGCCCTGTCCAGCATGGGGCACTGTGTTGACCACACTAGAGTCCTGCACAGCATGGGGCACTGTGCTGACCACACTGGAGCCCTGCACAGCATGGGGCTCTGTGCTGACCACACTAGAGCCCTGTCCAGCATGGGGCACTGTGCTGACCACACTAGAGCCCTGCACACCATGGGGCACTGTGCTGACCACACTGGAGCCCTGCACAGCATGGGGCACTGTGCTGACCACACTAGAGCCCTGTCCAGCATGGGGCACTGTGCTGACCACACTCGAGCCCTGCACAGCATGGGGCACTGTGCTGACCACACTAGAGCCCTGCACAGCATGGGGCACTGTGCTGACCACACTCGAGCCCTGCACAGTATGGGGCTCTGCGCTGACCACACTACAGTCCTGCCCAGCATGGGGCGCTGTCCAGCCACACTGGAGCCCTGTGCAGCATGGGACACTCCGCTGAATATACAGGAGCCCTGTCTGCATTGGGCACTGTGCTCAAGACACTAGAGCCCTGGACAGCATGGGGAACTGTGCTGACCACACGAGAGCCGCGTACTGCAAGGGGCACTGTGCTGACCACAGCATGGCCCTGTCCAGCATGGAGTGCTGTGATGACCACACTCGAGCCCTGTCCAGCATGGGGCACTGTGCTGACCACACTGGAGCCCTGCACAGCATGGGGCACTGTGCTGACCACACTAGAGCCCTGCACAGCATGGGGCACTGTGCTGACCACATTAGAGCCCTGTCCAGCATGGGGCACTGTGCTGACCACACGAGAGCCCTGCACAGCATGGGGCACTGTCCAGTCACACTGGAGCCCTGTGCAACATGTGACACTCCGCTGACTATACTGGAGCCCTGTCTGCATTGGGCACTGTGCTGAAGACACAAGAGCCCTGTACAGCATGGGGCACTGTGCTGACCACACTGGAGCTCTGTCCAGCATGGGACACTGTGCTGACCACACGAGAGCCGTGTACCGCAAGGGGCACTGTGCTGACCACAGCATGGCCCTGTCCAGCATGGAGTGCTGTGATGACCACACTCGAACCCTGTCCATCATGTGGCACTGTGCTCACCACACTAGTGCCCTGCACAGCATGGGGCACTGTGCTGACCACACTAGAGCCCTGCACAGCATGGGGCACTGTGCTGACCACACTGGATCCCTGCACAGCACGGGGCACTGTGCTGACCACACTCGAGCCCTGCACAGCATGGGGCACTGTGCTGACCACACTCGAGCCCTGCACAGCATGGGGCTCTGCGCTGACCACACGACAGTCCTGCCCAGCATGGGGCACTGTGCTGACAACACGAGAGCCCTGCCCAGCATGGGGCACTGTGCTGACCACACTAGAGCCCTGTCCAGCATGGGGCACTGTGCTGACCACACTCCAGCCCTGCACAGCATGGGGCTCTGCGCTGACCACACTACAGTCCTGCCCAGCATGGGGCGCTGTCCAGCCACACTGGAGCCCTGTGCTGCATGGGACACTCCGCTGACTATACTGGAGCCCTGTCTGCATTGGGCACTGTGCTGAAGACACAAGATTCCTGTACAGCATGTGGCACTGTGCTGACCACACTGGAGCCCTGTCCAGCATGGGACACTGTGCTGTCCACACGAGAGCCGTGTACCGCAAGGGGCACTGTGCTGACCACAGCATGGACAGGTCCAGCATGGAGTGCTGTGATGAACACACTTCCGCCCTGTCCAGCATGGAGTGCTGTGATGACCACACTACCGCCCTGCCCAGCATGGGGCACTGTGCTGACAACACTGGAGCCCTGTCCAGCATGGGGCACTGTGCTGACTACACTAGAGCCCTGCCCAGCAGGGGACACTGTGCTGACCACACTGGAGCCCTGTCCAGCATGGGGCGCTGTGCTGACCACACAGGAGCCCTGTCCATCATGGGGCACTGTGCTGACCACACTAGAGCCCTGCACAGCATGGGACACTGTGCTGACCACACTAGAGCCCTGTCCAGCATGGGGCACTGTGCTGACCACACTAGAGCCCTGCACACCATGGGGCACTGTGCTGATCACACTAGAGCCCTGCACAGCATGGGGCACTGTGCTGACCACACTAGAGTCCTGCACAGCATGGGGCACTGTGCTGACCACACTCGAGCCCTGCACAGCATGGAGCTCTGCGCTGACCACACTACAGTCCTGCCCAGCATGGGGCGCTGTCCAGCCACACTGGAGCCCTGTGCAGCATGGGACACTCCGCTGACTATACTGGATCCCTGTCTGCATTGGGCACTGTGCTGAAGACACAAGAGCCCTGTACAGCATGGGGCACTGTGCTGACCACACTGGAGCCCTGTCCAGCATGGGACACTGTGCTGACCACACGAGAGCCGTGTACCGCAAGGGGCACTGTGCTGACCACAGCATGGCCCTGTCCAACATGGAGTGCTGTGATGACCACACTCGAGCCCTGTCCATCATGTGGCACTGTGCTCACCACACTAGAGCCCTGCACAGCATGGGGCACTGTGCTGACAACACTAGAGCCCTGTCCAGCATGGGGCACTGTGCTGACCACACTCGAGCCCTGCACAGCATGGGGCACTGTGCAGACCACACTACAGTCCTGCCCAGCATGGGGCACTGTGCTGACAACACGAGAGCCCTGCCCAGCATGGGGCACTTTGCTGACCACACTAGAGCCTTGTCCAGCATGGGGCACTGTGCTGACCACACTCGAGCCCTGCACAGCATGGGGCTCTGCGCTGACAACACTACAGTCCTGCCCAGCATGGGGCGCTGTCCAGCCACACTGGAGCCCTGTGCTGCATGGGACACTCCGCTGACCACACGAGAGCCGTGTACCGCAAGGGGCACTGTGCTGACCACAGCATGGCCCTTTCCAGCATGGAGTGCTGTGATGACCACACTACCGCCCTGCTCAACATGGGGCACTGTGCTGACCACACTGGAGCCTTGTCCAGCATTGGGCGCTGCGCTGACAACACTGGAGCCCTGTCCAGTATGGGGCACTGTGCTGACCACACTCGAGCCCTGCCCAGCATGGGACACTGTGCAGACCACACTGGAGCCCTGCACAGCATGGGGTACTGTGCTGACCACACTCGAGCCCTGCACAGCATGGGGCACTGTGCTGACCACACTCGAGCCCTGCACAGCATGGGGTTCTGCGCTGACCACACTACAGTCCTGCCCAGCATGGGGCACGTTGCTGACCACACTAGAGCCCTGTCCAGCATGGGGCACTGTGCTGATCACACCAGAGACCTGTACAGCATGGGGCACTGTGCTGACCACACCAGAGCCCTGCACAGCATGGGGCACTGTGCTGACCACACTCGAGCCCTGCAAAGCATGGGGCTCTGCGCTGACCACACTACAGTCCTGCCCAGCATGGGGCGCTGTCCAGCCACACTGGAGCCCTGTGCAGCATGGGACTCTCCGCTGACTATACTGGAGCCCTGTCTGCATTGGGCACTGTGCTGAAGACACGAGAACCCTGGACAGCATGGGGCACTGTGCTGACCACACTGGAGCCCTGTCCAGCATGGGACACTGTGCTGACCACACGAGAGCCGTGTACCGCAAGGGGCACTGTGCTGACCACAGCATGGCCCTGTCCAGCATGGAGTGCTGTGATGACCACACTACCACCCTGTCCAGCATGGGGCACTGTGCTGACCACACTGGAGCCTTGTCCAGAATTGTGCGCTGCGCTGACAACACTGGAGCCCTGTCCAGTATGGGGCACTGTGCTGACCACACTCGATCCCTGCCCAGCATGGGACCCTGTGCTGACCACACTGGAGCCCTGTCCAGCATGGGGCGCTGTGCTGACCACACTGGAGCCCTGTCCATTATGGGGCACTGTGCTGACCACACTAGAGCCCTGCACAGCATGGGGCACTGTACTGACCACACTAGAGCCCTGTCCAGCATGGGGCACTGTGCTGACCACACTAGAGTCCTGCACAGCATGGGGCACTGTGCTGACCACACTGGAGCCCTGCACAGCATGGGGCTCTGTGCTGACCACACTAGAGCCCTGTCCAGCATGGGGCACTGTGCTGACCACACTAGAGCCCTGCACACCATGGGGCACTGTGCTGACCACACTGGAGCCCTGCACAGCATGGGGCACTGTGCTGACCACACTAGAGCCCTGTCAGGCATGGGGCACTGTGCTGACCACACTCGAGCCCTGCACAGCATGGGGCACTGTGCTGACCACACTAGAGCCCTGCACAGCATGGGGCACTGTGCTGACCACACTCGAGCCCTGCACAGTATGGGGCTCTGCGCTGACCACACTACAGTCCTGCCCAGCATGGGGCGCTGTCCAGCCACACTGGAGCCCTGTGCAGCATGGGACACTCCGCTGAATATACAGGAACCCTGTCTGCATTGGGCACTGTGCTCAAGACACTAGAGCCCTGGACAGCATGGGGAACTGTGCTGACCACACGAGAGCCGCGTACTGCAAGGGGCACTGTGCTGACCACAGCATGGCCCTGTCCAGCATGGAGTGCTGTGATGACCACACTACCGCCCTGTCCAGCATGGGGCACTGTGCTGACCACACTGGAGCCCTGCACAGCATGGGGCACTGTGCTGACCACACTAGAGCCCTGCACAGCATGGGGCACTGTGCTGACCACATTAGAGCCCTGTCCAGCATGGGGCACTGTGCTGACCACACGAGAGCCCTGCACAGCATGGGGCACTGTGCTGACCACACTGGAGCCCTGCACAGCATGGGGCACTGTGCTGACCACACTCGAGCCCTGCACAGCATGGGGCTCTGCGCTGACCACACTACAGTCCTGCCCAGCATGGGGCGCTGTCCAGTCACACTGGAGCCCTGTGCAACATGTGACACTCCGCTGACTATACTGGAGCCCTGTCTGCATTGGGCACTGTGCTGAAGACACAAGAGCCCTGTACAGCATGGGGCACTGTGCTGACCACACTGGAGCTCTGTCCAGCATGGGACACTGTGCTGACCACACGAGAGCCGTGTACCGCAAGGGGCACTGTGCTGACCACAGCATGGCCCTGTCCAGCATGGAGTGCTGTGATGACCACACTCGAACCCTGTCCATCATGTGGCACTGTGCTCACCACACTAGAGCCCTGCACAGCATGGGGCACTGTGCTGACCACACTAGAGCCCTGCACAGCATGGGGCACTGTGCTGACCACACTGGATCCCTGCACAGCACGGGGCACTGTGCTGACCACACTCGAGCCCTGCACAGCATGGGGCACTGTGCTGACCACACTCGAGCCCTGCACAGCATGGGGCTCTGCGCTGACCACACTACAGTCCTGCCCAGCATGGGGCACTGTGCTGACAACACGAGAGCCCTGCCCAGCATGGGGCACTGTGCTGACCACACTAGAGCCCTGTCCAGCATGGGGCTCTGTGCTGACCACACTCCAGCCCTGCACAGCATGGGGCTCTGCGCTGACCACACTACAGTCCTGCCCAGCATGGGGCGCTGTCCAGCCACACTGGAGCCCTGTGCTGCATGGGACACTCCGCTGACTATACTGGAGCCCTGTCTGCATTGGGCACTGTGCTGAAGATACAAGATTCCTGTACTGCATGTGGCACTGTGCTGACCACACTGGAGCCCTGTCCAGCATGGGACACTGTGCTGTCCACACGAGAGCCGTGTACCGCAAGGGGCACTGTGCTGACCACAGCATGGCCCAGTCCAGCATGGAGTGCTGTGATGAACACACTTCCGCCCTGTCCAGCATGGAGTGCTGTGATGACCACACTACCGCCCTGCCCAGCATGGGGCACTGTGCTGACAACACTGGAGCCCTGTCCAGCATGGGGCACTGTGCTGACTACACTAGAGACCTGCCCAGCATGGGACACTGTGCTGACCACACTGGAGCCCTGTCCAGCATGGGGCGCTGTGCTGACCACACAGGAGCCCTGTCCATCATGGGGCACTGTGCTGACCACACTAGAGCCCTGCACAGCATGGGACACTGTGCTGACCACACTAGAGCCCTGTCCAGCATGGGGCACTGTGCTGACCACACTAGAGCCCTGCACACCATGGGGCACTGTGCTGATCACACTAGAGCCCTGCACAGCATGGGGCACTGTGCTGACCACACTAGAGTCCTGCACAGCATGGGGCACTGTGCTGACCACACTCGAGCCCTGCACAGCATGGGGCTCTGCGCTGACCACACTACAGTCCTGCCCAGCATGGGGCGCTGTCCAGCCACACTGGAGCCCTGTGCAGCATGGGACACTCCGCTGACTATACTGGATCCCTGTCTGCATTGGGCACTGTGCTGAAGACACAAGAGCCCTGTACAGCATGGGGCACTGTGCTGACCACACTGGAGCCCTGTCCAGCATGGGACACTGTGCTGACCACACGAGAGCCGTGTACCGCAAGGGGCACTGTGCTGACCACAGCATGGCCCTGTCCAGCATGGAGCGCTGTGATGACCACACTCGAGCCCTGTCCATCATGTGGCACTGTGCTCACCACACTAGAGCCCTGCACAGCATGGGGCACTGTGCTGACCACACTAGAGCCCTGTCCAGCATGGGGCACTGTGCTGAACACACTAGAGCCCTGCACAGCATGGGGCACTGTGCTGACCACACTGGAGCCCTGCACAGCATGGGGCACTGTGCTGACCACACTCGAGCCCTGCACAGCATGGGGCTCTGCGCTGACCACACGACAGTCCTGCCCAGCATGGGGCACTGTGCTGACAACACGAGAGCCCTGCCCAGCATGGGGCACTTTGCTGACCACACTAGAGCCCTGTCCAGCATGGGGCACTGTGCTGACCACACTCGAGCCCTGCACAGCATGGGGCTCTGCGCTGACCACACTACAGTCCTGCCCAGCATGGGGCGCTGTCCAGCCACACTGGAGCCCTGTGCTGCATGGGACACTCCGCTGACTATACTGTAGCCCTGTCTGCATTGGGCACTGTGCTGAAGACACAAGAGCCCTGTACAGCATGTGGCACTGTGCTGACCACACTGGAGCCCTGTCCAGCATGGGACACTGTGCTGACCACACGAGAGCCGTGTACCGCAAGGGGCACTGTGCTGACCACAGCATGGCCCTGTCCAGCATGGAGTGCTGTGATGAACACACTTCCGCCCTGTCCAGCATGGAGTGCTGTGATGACCACACTACCGCCCTGCCCAGCATGGGGCACTGTGCTGACAACACTGGAGCCCTGTCCAGCATGGGGCACTGTGCTGACTACACTAGAGCCCTGCCCAGCATGGGACACTGTGCTGACCACACTGGAGCCCTGTCCAGCATGGGGCGCTGTGCTGACCACACAGGAGCCCTGTCCATCATGGGGCACTGTGCTGACCACACTAGAGCCCTGCACAGCATGGGGCACTGTGCTGGCCATACTAAAGCCCTGCATAGCATGCGGCACTGTGCTGACCACACTAGAGCCCTGTCCAGAATGGGGCACTGTGCTGACCACACTAGAGCCCTGTGAGCATGGGGCACTGTGCTGACCACACTAGAGCCCTGCCCAGAATGGGGCACTGTGCTGACCACATTAGAGCCCTGTCCAGCATGGGGCACTGTGCCGACCACACTATAGCCCTGTACAGCATGGTGCTCAGTGCTGACCAGACCATGGCCCTGTCCGGCATGGGGCGATGTGCTAACCACACTAGAGCCCTGCCCAGCATGGGGCACAGTGCTGACCACACCATGGCCCTGTCCAGTATGGGGCGCTGTGCTGAACACACTAGAGCCCTGTCCAGCATGGGGCACTGTGCTGATCACACTAGAGCCCTGTCCAGCATGGGGCACTGTGCTGACCACACTAGAGCCCTGTATAGCATGGGGCACTGTGCTGAAAACACTAGAGCCCTGTACAGCATGGGGCACTGTGCTGACCACGCTAGAGCCCTGCCCAGCATGGGACACTGTGCTGACCACACCCGAGCCCTGCCCAGTGTGGGGCACTGTGCTGACCACACTAGAGCCCCGCCCAGCATGGGACACTGTGCTGACCACACCCGAACCCTGCCCAGTATGGGGCACTATGCTGATCATAATATTGCCCTGTCCAGCATGGGGCGCTGTCCAGCCACACTGGAGCCCTGTGCAGCATGCGACACTCCGCTGACTATACTGGAGCCCTGTCTGCATTGGGCACTGTGCTGAAGACACTAGAGCCCTGTACAGCATGGGGCACTGTGCTGACCACACTGGAGCCCTGTCCAGCATGGGACACTGTGCTGACCACACGAGAGCCGTGTAACGCAAGGGGCACTGTGCTGTCCACAGCATGGCCCTGTCCAGCATGGAGTGCTGTGATGAACACACTCGAGCCCTGTCCAGCATGGAGTGCTGTGATGACCACACTACCGCCCTGTCCAGCATGGGGCACTGTGCTGACTACACTGGAGCCCTGTCCAGCATGGGGCACTGTGCTGACGACACTTTAGCCCTGTCCAGCATGGGGCACTGTGCTGACCACGCTAGAGCCCTGCACAGCATGGGGCACTGTGCTGACCACACTCGAGCCCTGCACAGCATGGGGCTAAGCGCTGACCACACTACAGTCCTGCCCAGCATGGGGCGCTGTCCAGCCACACTGGAGTCCTGTGCAGCATGGGACACTCCGCTGACTATACTGGAGCCCTGTCTGCATTGGGCACTGTGCTGAAGAAACAAGAGCCCTGTACAGCATGGGGCACTGTGCTGACCACACTGGAGCCCTGTCCAGCATGGGACACTGTGCTGACCACACGAGAGCCGTGTACCGCAAGGGGCACTGTGCTCACCACAGCATGGCCCTGTCCAGCATGGAGTGCTGTGATGACCACACTCGAACCCTGTCCATCATGTGGCACTGTGCTAACCACACTAGAGCCCTGCACAGCATGGGGCACTGTGCTGACCACACTAGAGCCCTGTCCAGCATGGGGCACTGTGCTGAACACACTAGAGCCCTGCACAGCATGGTGCACTGTGCTGACCACACTCGAGCCCTGCACAGCATGGGGCACTGTGCTGACCACACTCGAGCCCTGCACAGCATGGGGCTCTGCGCTGACAACACTGGAGCCCTGTCCAGCATGGGGCGCTGTCCAGCCACACTGGAGCCCTGTGCTGCATGGGACACTCCGCTGACTATACTGGAGCCCTGTCTGCATTGGGCACTGTGCTGAAGACACAAGTGCCCTGTACAGCATGGGGCACTGTGCTGACCACACTGGAGCCCTGTCCAGCATGGGAGACTGTGCTGTCCACACGAGAGCCGTGTACCGCAAGGGGCACTGTGCTGACCACAGCATGGCCCTGTCCAGCATGGAGTGCTGTGATGACCACACTACCGCCCTGCCCAGCATGGGGCACTGTGCTGACAACACTGGAGCCCTGTCCAGCATGGGGCACTGTGCTGACTACACTAGAGCCCTGCCCAGCATGGGACACTGTGCTGACCACACTGGAGCCGTGCACAGCATGGGGCGCTGTGCTGACCACACAGGAGCCCTGTCCATCATGGGCCACTGTGCTGACCACACTAGAGCCCTGCACAGCATGGGGCACTGTGCTGACCGCACTAGAGCCCTGTCCAGCATGGGGCACTGTGCTGACCACACTAGAGCCCTGCACAGCATGGGGCACTGTGCTGACCACACTCGAGCCCTGCACAGCATGGGGCTCTGCTCTGACCACACTACAGTCCTGCCCAGCATGGGGCGCTGTCCAGCCACACTGGAGCCCTGTGCAGCATGGGACACTCCGCTGACTATACTGGATCCCTGTCTGCATTGGGCACTGTGCTGAAGACACAAGAGCCCTGTACAGCATGGGGCACTGTGCTGACCACACTGGAGCCCTGTCCAGCATGGGACACTGTGCTGACCACACGAGAGCCGTGTACCGCAAGGGGCACTGTGCTGACCACAGCATGGCCCTGTCCAACATGGAGTGCTGTGATGACCACACTCGAGCCCTGTCCATCATGTGGCACTGTGCTCACCACACTAGAGCCCTGCACAGCATGGGGCACTGTGCTGACAACACTAGAGCCCTGTCCAGCATGGGGCACTGTGCTGACCACACTCGAGCCCTGCACAGCATGGGGCACTGTGCAGACCACACTACAGTCCTGCCCAGCATGGGGCACTGTGCTGACAACACGAGAGCTCTGCCCAGCATGGGGCACTTTGCTGACCACACTAGAGCCTTGTCCAGCATGGGGCACTGTGCTGACCACACTCGAGCCCTGCACAGCATGGGGCTCTGCGCTGACAACACTACAGTCCTGCCCAGCATGGGGCGCTGTCCAGCCACACTGGAGCCCTGTGCTGCATGGGACACTCCGCTGACCACACGAGAGCCGTGTACCGCAAGGGGCACTGTGCTGACCACAGCATGGCCCTTTCCAGCATGGAGTGCTGTGATGACCACACTACCGCCCTGCTCAGCATGGGGCACTGTGCTGACCACACTGGAGCCTTGTCCAGCATTGGGCGCTGCGCTGACAACACTGGAGCCCTGTCCAGTATGGGGCACTGTGCTGACCACACTCGAGCCCTGCCCAGCATGGGACACTGTGCAGACCACACTGGAGCCCTGCACAGCATGGGGTACTGTGCTGACCACACTCGAGCCCTGCACAGCATGGGGCACTGTGCTGACCACACTCGAGCCCTGCACAGCATGGGGTTCTGCGCTGACCACACTACAGTCCTGCCCAGCATGGGGCACGTTGCTGACCACACTAGAGCCCTGTCCAGCATGGGGCACTGTGCTGATCACACCAGAGACCTGTACAGCATGGGGCACTGTGCTGACCACACCAGAGCCCTGCACAGCATGGGGCACTGTGCTGACCACACTCGAGCCCTGCAAAGCATGGGGCTCTGCGCTGACCACACTACAGTCCTGCCCAGCATGGGGCGCTGTCCAGCCACACTGGAGCCCTGTGCAGCATGGGACTCTCCGCTGACTATACTGGAGCCCTGTCTGCATTGGGCACTGTGCTGAAGACACGAGAACCCTGGACAGCATGGGGCACTGTGCTGACCACACTGGAGCCCTGTCCAGCATGGGACACTGTGCTGACCACACGAGAGCCGTGTACCGCAAGGGGCACTGTGCTGACCACAGCATGGCCCTGTCCAGCATGGAGTGCTGTGATGACCACACTACCACCCTGTCCAGCATGGGGCACTGTGCTGACCACACTGGAGCCTTGTCCAGAATTGTGCGCTGCGCTGACAACACTGGAGCCCTGTCCAGTATGGGGCACTGTGCTGACCACACTCGATCCCTGCCCAGCATGGGACCCTGTGCTGACCACACTGGAGCCCTGTCCAGCATGGGGCGCTGTGCTGACCACACTGGAGCCCTGTCCATTATGGGGCACTGTGCTGACCACACTAGAGCCCTGCACAGCATGGGGCACTGTACTGACCACACTAGAGCCCTGTCCAGCATGGGGCACTGTGCTGACCACACTAGAGTCCTGCACAGCATGGGGCACTGTGCTGACCACACTGGAGCCCTGCACAGCATGGGGCTCTGTGCTGACCACACTAGAGCCCTGTCCAGCATGGGGCACTGTGCTGACCACACTAGAGCCCTGCACACCATGGGGCACTGTGCTGACCACACTGGAGCCCTGCACAGCATGGGGCACTGTGCTGACCACACTAGAGCCCTGTTAGGCATGGGGCACTGTGCTGACCACACTCGAGCCCTGCACAGCATGGGGCACTGTGCTGACCACACTAGAGCCCTGCACAGCATGGGGCACTGTGCTGACCACACTCGAGCCCTGCACAGTATGGGGCTCTGCGCTGACCACACTACAGTCCTGCCCAGCATGGGGCGCTGTCCAGCCACACTGGAGCCCTGTGCAGCATGGGACACTCCGCTGAATATACAGGAACCCTGTCTGCATTGGGCACTGTGCTCAAGACACTAGAGCCCTGGACAGCATGGGGAACTGTGCTGACCACACGAGAGCCGCGTACTGCAAGGGGCACTGTGCTGACCACAGCATGGCCCTGTCCAGCATGGAGTGCTGTGATGACCACACTACCTCCCTGTCCAGCATGGGGCACTGTGCTGACCACACTGGAGCCCTGCACAGCATGGGGCACTGTGCTGACCACACTAGAGCCCTGCACAGCATGGGGCACTGTGCTGACCACATTAGAGCCCTGTCCAGCATGGGGCACTGTGCTGACCACACGAGAGCCCTGCACAGCATGGGGCACTGTGCTGACCACACTGGAGCCCTGCACAGCATGGGGCACTGTGCTGACCACACTCGAGCCCTGCACAGCATGGGGCTCTGCGCTGACCACACTACAGTCCTGCCCAGCATGG
Organism: Heterodontus francisci; assembly: GCF_036365525.1. Classification (NCBI taxonomy): domain Eukaryota; kingdom Metazoa; phylum Chordata; class Chondrichthyes; order Heterodontiformes; family Heterodontidae; genus Heterodontus; species Heterodontus francisci. The sequence continues at coordinate 509,118 of NW_027141175.1, read as the reverse complement.
GGCGCTGTCCAGTCACACTGGAGCCCTGTGCAACATGTGACACTCCGCTGACTATACTGGAGCCCTGTCTGCATTGGGCACTGTGCTGAAGACACAAGAGCCCTGTACAGCATGGGGCACTGTGCTGACCACACTGGAGCTCTGTCCAGCATGGGACACTGTGCTGACCACACGAGAGCCGTGTACCGCAAGGGGCACTGTGCTGACCACAGCATGGCCCTGTCCAGCATGGAGTGCTGTGATGACCACACTCGAACCCTGTCCATCATGTGGCACTGTGCTCACCACACTAGAGCCCTGCACAGCATGGGGCACTGTGCTGACCACACTAGAGCCCTGCACAGCATGGGGCACTGTGCTGACCACACTGGATCCCTGCACAGCACGGGGCACTGTGCTGACCACACTCGAGCCCTGCACAGCATGGGGCACTGTGCTGACCACACTCGAGCCCTGCACAGCATGGGGCTCTGCGCTGACCACACTACAGTCCTGCCCAGCATGGGGCACTGTGCTGACAACACGAGAGCCCTGCCCAGCATGGGGCACTGTGCTGACCACACTAGAGCCCTGTCCAGCATGGGGCTCTGTGCTGACCACACTCCAGCCCTGCACAGCATGGGGCTCTGCGCTGACCACACTACAGTCCTGCCCAGCATGGGGCGCTGTCCAGCCACACTGGAGCCCTGTGCTGCATGGGACACTCCGCTGACTATACTGGAGCCCTGTCTGCATTGGGCACTGTGCTGAAGATACAAGATTCCTGTACTGCATGTGGCACTGTGCTGACCACACTGGAGCCCTGTCCAGCATGGGACACTGTGCTGTCCACACGAGAGCCGTGTACCGCAAGGGGCACTGTGCTGACCACAGCATGGCCCAGTCCAGCATGGAGTGCTGTGATGAACACACTTCCGCCCTGTCCAGCATGGAGTGCTGTGATGACCACACTACCGCCCTGCCCAGCATGGGGCACTGTGCTGACAACACTGGAGCCCTGTCCAGCATGGGGCACTGTGCTGACTACACTAGAGACCTGCCCAGCATGGGACACTGTGCTGACCACACTGGAGCCCTGTCCAGCATGGGGCGCTGTGCTGACCACACAGGAGCCCTGTCCATCATGGGGCACTGTGCTGACCACACTAGAGCCCTGCACAGCATGGGACACTGTGCTGACCACACTAGAGCCCTGTCCAGCATGGGGCACTGTGCTGACCACACTAGAGCCCTGCACACCATGGGGCACTGTGCTGATCACACTAGAGCCCTGCACAGCATGGGGCACTGTGCTGACCACACTAGAGTCCTGCACAGCATGGGGCACTGTGCTGACCACACTCGAGCCCTGCACAGCATGGGGCTCTGCGCTGACCACACTACAGTCCTGCCCAGCATGGGGCGCTGTCCAGCCACACTGGAGCCCTGTGCAGCATGGGACACTCCGCTGACTATACTGGATCCCTGTCTGCATTGGGCACTGTGCTGAAGACACAAGAGCCCTGTACAGCATGGGGCACTGTGCTGACCACACTGGAGCCCTGTCCAGCATGGGACACTGTGCTGACCACACGAGAGCCGTGTACCGCAAGGGGCACTGTGCTGACCACAGCATGGCCCTGTCCAGCATGGAGCGCTGTGATGACCACACTCGAGCCCTGTCCATCATGTGGCACTGTGCTCACCACACTAGAGCCCTGCACAGCATGGGGCACTGTGCTGACCACACTAGAGCCCTGTCCAGCATGGGGCACTGTGCTGAACACACTAGAGCCCTGCACAGCATGGGGCACTGTGCTGACCACACTGGAGCCCTGCACAGCATGGGGCACTGTGCTGACCACACTCGAGCCCTGCACAGCATGGGGCTCTGCGCTGACCACACGACAGTCCTGCCCAGCATGGGGCACTGTGCTGACAACACGAGAGCCCTGCCCAGCATGGGGCACTTTGCTGACCACACTAGAGCCCTGTCCAGCATGGGGCACTGTGCTGACCACACTCGAGCCCTGCACAGCATGGGGCTCTGCGCTGACCACACTACAGTCCTGCCCAGCATGGGGCGCTGTCCAGCCACACTGGAGCCCTGTGCTGCATGGGACACTCCGCTGACTATACTGTAGCCCTGTCTCCATTGGGCACTGTGCTGAAGACACAAGAGCCCTGTACAGCATGTGGCACTGTGCTGACCACACTGGAGCCCTGTCCAGCATGGGACACTGTGCTGACCACACGAGAGCCGTGTACCGCAAGGGGCACTGTGCTGACCACAGCATGGCCCTGTCCAGCATGGAGTGCTGTGATGAACACACTTCCGCCCTGTCCAGCATGGAGTGCTGTGATGACCACACTACCGCCCTGCCCAGCATTGGGCACTGTGCTGACAACACTGGAGCCCTGTCCAGCATGGGGCACTGTGCTGACTACACTAGAGCCCTGCCCAGCATGGGACACTGTGCTGACCACACTGGAGCCCTGTCCAGCATGGGGCGCTGTGCTGACCACACAGGAGCCCTGTCCATCATGGGGCACTGTGCTGACCACACTAGAGCCCTGCACAGCATGGGGCACTGTGCTGACCACAATAGAGCCCTGCACACCATGGGGCACTGTGCTGACCACACTAGAGCCCTGCACAGCATGGGGCACTGTGCTGACCACGCTAGAGCCCTGCACAGCATGGGGCACTGTGCTGACCACACTAGAGCCCTGCACAGCATGGGGCACTGTGCTGACCACACTCGAGCCCTGCAAAGCATGGGGCTCTGCGCTGACCACACTACAGTCATGCCCAGCATGGGGCGCTGTCCAGCCACACTGGAGCCCTGTGCAGCATGGGACACTCCGCTGACTATACTGGATCCCTCTCTGCATTGGGCACTGTGCTGAAGACACAAGAGCCCTGTACAGCAGGGGGCACTGTGCTGACCACACTGGAGCCCTGTCCAGCATGGGACACTGTGCTGACCACACAAGAGCCGTGTACCGCAAGGGGCACTGTGCTGACCACAGCATGGCCCTGTCCAGCATGGAGTGCTGTGATGACCACACTCGAGCCCTGTCCATCATGTGGCACTGTGCTCACCACACTAGAGCCCTGCACAGCATGGGGCACTGTGCTGACCACACTAGAGCCCTGTCCAGCATGGGGCACTGTGCTGACCACACTAGAGCCCTGCACAGCATGGGGCACTGTGCTGACCACACTGGAGCCCTGCACAGCATGGGGCACTGTGCTGACCACACTCGAGCCCTGCACAGCATGGGGCTCTGCGCTGACCACACTACAGTCCTGCCCAGCATGGGGCACTGTGCTGACAACACGAGAGCCCTGCCCAGCATGGGGCACTTTGCTGACCACACTAGAGCCCTGTCCAGCATGGGGCACTGTGCTGACCACACTCGAGCCCTGCACAGCATGGGGCTCTGCGCTGACCACACTACAGTCCTGCCCAGCATGGGGCGCTGTCCAGCCACACTGGAGCCCTGTGCTGCATGGGACACTCCGCTGACTATACTGTAGCCCTGTCTGCATTGGGCACTGTGCTGAAGACACAAGAGCCCTGTACAGCATGTGGCACTGTGCTGACCACACTGGAGCTCTGTCCAGCATGGGACACTGTGCTGACCACACGAGAGCCGCGTACCGCAAGGGGCACTGTGCTGACCACGCATGGCGCTGTCCAGCATGGAGTGCTGTGATGAACACACTTCCGCCCTGTCCAGCATGGAGTGCTGTGATGACCACACTACCGCCCTGCCCAGCATGGGGCACTGTGCTGACAACACTGGAGCCCTGTCCAGCATGGGGCACTGTGCTGACTACACTAGAGCCCTGCCCAGCATGGGACACTGTGCTGACCACACTGGAGCCCTGTCCAGCATGGGGCGCTGTGCTGACCACACAGGAGCCCTGTCCATCATGGGGCACTGTGCTGACCACACTAGAGCCCTGCACAGCATGGGGCACTGTGCTGACCACACTAGAGCCCTGTCCAGCATGGGGCACTGTGCTGACCACACTAGAGCCATGCACACCATGGGGCACTGTGCGGACCACACTAGAGCCCTGCACAGCATGGGGCACTGTGCTGACCACACTAGAGCCCTGCACAGCATGGGGCACTGTGCTGACCACACTCGAGCCCTGCACAGCATGGGGCTCTGCGCTGACCACACTACAGTCCTGCCCAGCATGGGGCGCTGTCCAGCCACACTGGAGCCCTGTGCAGCATGGGACACTCCGCTGACTATACTGGATCCCTGTCTGCATTGGGCACTGTGCTGAAGACACAAGAGCCCTGTCCAGCATGGGACACTGTGCTGACCACACGAGAGCCGTGTACCGCAAGGAACACTGTGCCGACCACAGCATGGCCCTGTCCAGCATGGAGTGCTGTGATGACCACACTCGAGCCCTGTCCATCATGTGGCACTGTGCTCACCACACTAGAGCCCTGCACAGCATGGGGCACTGTGCTGACCACACTAGAGCCCTGTCCAGCATGGGGCACTGTGCTGACCACACTAGAGCCCTGCACAGCATGGGGCACTGTGCTGACCACACTCGAGCCCTGCACAGCATGGGGCACTGTGCTGACCACACTCGAGCCCTGCACAGCATGGGGCTCTGCGCTGACCACACTACAGTCCTGCCCAGCATGGGGCACTGTGCTGACAACACGAGAGCCCTGCCTAGCATGGGGCACTTTGCTGACCACACTAGAGCCCTGTCCAGCATGGGGCACTGCGCTGACCACACAACAGTCCTGCCCAGCATGGGGCGCTGTCCAGCCACACTGGAGCCCTGTGCTGCATCGGGCACTCCGCTGACTATACTGGAGCCCTGTCTGCATTGGGCACTGTGCTGAAGACACAAGAGCCCTGTACAGCATGGGGCACTGTGCTGACCACACTGGAGCCCTGTCCAGCATGGGACACTGTGCTGACCACACGAGAGCCGTGTACCGCAAGGGGCACTGTGCTGACCACAGCAATACCCTGTCTAGCATGGAGTGCTGTGATGACCACACTACCGCCCTGTCCAGCATGGGGCACTGTGCTGACCACACTGGAGCCTTGTCCAGCATTGGCCGCTGCGCTGACAACCCTGGAGCCCTGTCCAGTATGGGGCACTGTGCTGACCACACTCGAGCCCTGCCCAGCATGGGACACTGTGCTGACCACGCTGGAGCCCTGCACAGCATGGGGTACTGTGCTGACCACACTCGAGCCCTGCACAGCATGGGGCACTGTGCTGACCACACTTGAGCCCTGCACAGCATGGGGCTCTGCGCTGACCACACTACAGTCCTGCCCAGCATGGGGCACTGTGCTGACCACACGAGAGCCTTGCCCAGCATGGGGCACGTTGCTGACCACACTAGAGCCCTGTCCAGCATGGGGCACTGTGCTGATCACACTAGAGACCTGTACAGCATGGGGCACTCTGCTGAGCACACTGGAGCCCTGTCCATCATGCGGCACTGTGCTGACCACACTAGAGCCCTGCACAGCATGGGGCACTATGCTGACCACACTCGAGCCCTGCACAGCATGGGGCTCTGCGCTGACCACACTACAGCCCTGCCCAGCATGGGGCGCTGTCCAGCCACATTGGAGCCCTGTGCAGCATGGGACACTCCGCTGACTATACTGGAGCCCTGTCTGCATTGGGCACTGTGCTGAAGACACAAGAGCCCTGTACAGCATGTGGCACTGTGCTGACCACACTGGAGCTCTGTCCAGCATGGGACACTGTGCTGACCACACGAGAGCCGCGTACCGCAAGGGGCACTGTGCTGACCACGCATGGCCCTGTCCAGCATGGAGTGCTGTGATGAACACACTTCCGCCCTGTCCAGCATGGAGTGCTGTGATGACCACACTACCGCCCTGCCCAGCATGGGGCACTGTGCTGACAACACTGGAGCCCTGTCCAGCATGGGGCACTGTGCTGACTACACTAGAGCCCTGCCCAGCATGGGACACTGTGCTGACCACACTGGAGCCCTGTCCAGCATGGGGCGCTGTGCTGACCACACAGGAGCCCTGTCCATCATGGGGCACTGTGCTGACCACACTAGAGCCCTGCACAGCATGGGGCACTGTGCTGACCACACTAGAGCCCTGTCCAGCATGGGGCACTGTGCTGACCACACTAGAGCCATGCACACCATGGGGCACTGTGCTGACCACACTAGAGCCCTGCACAGCATGGGGCACTGTGCTGACCACACTAGAGCCCTGCACAGCATGGGGCACTGTGCTGACCACACTCGAGCCCTGCACAGCATGGGGCTCTGCGCTGACCACACTACAGTCCTGCCCAGCATGGGGCGCTGTCCAGCCACACTGGAGCCCTGTGCAGCATGGGACACTCCGCTGACTATACTGGATCCCTGTCTGCATTGGGCACTGTGCTGAAGACACAAGAGCCCTGTCCAGCATGGGACACTGTGCTGACCACACGTGACCCGTGTCCCGCAAGGGACACTGTGCCGACCACAGCATGGCCCTGTCCAGCATGGAGTGCTGTGATGACCACAATCGAGCCCTGTCCATCATGTGGCACTGTGCTCACCACACTAGAGCCCTGCACAGCATGGGGCACTGTGCTGACCACACTAGAGCCCTGTCCAGCATGGGGCACTGTGCTGACCACACTAGAGCCCTGCACAGCATGGGGCACTGTGCTGACCACACTCGAGCCCTGCACAGCATGGGGCACTGTGCTGACCACACTCGAGCCCTGCACAGCATGGGGCTCTGCGCTGACCACACTACAGTCCTGCCCAGCATGGGGCACTGTGCTGACAACACGAGAGCCCTGCCTAGCATGGGGCACTTTGCTGACCACACTAGAGCCCTGTCCAGCATGGGGCACTGCGCTGACCACACAACAGTCCTGCCCAGCATGGGGCGCTGTCCAGCCACACTGGAGCCCTGTGCTGCATCTGGCACTCCGCTGACTATACTGGAGCCCTGTCTGCATTGGGCACTGTGCTGAAGACACAAGAGCCCTGTACAGCATGGGGCACTGTGCTGACCACACTGGAGCCCTGTCCAGCATGGGACACTGTGCTGACCACACGAGAGCCGTGTACCGCAAGGGGCACTGTGCTGACCACAGCAATACCCTGTGCAGCATGGAGTGCTGTGATGACCACACTACCGCCCTGTCCAGCATGGGGCACTGTGCTGACCACACTGTAGCCTTGTCCAGCATTGGCCGCTGCGCTGACAACACTGGAGCCCTGTCCAGTATGGGGCACTGTGCTGACCACACTCGAGCCCTGCCCAGCATGGGACACTGTGCTGACCACGCTGGAGCCCTGCACAGCATGGGGTACTGTGCTGACCACACTCGAGCCCTGCACAGCATGGGGCACTGTGCTGACCACACTTGAGCCCTGCACAGCATGGGGCTCTGCGCTGACCACACTACAGTCCTGCCCAGCATGGGGCACTGTGCTGACCACACGAGAGCCTTGCCCAGCATGGGGCACGTTGCTGACCACACTAGAGCCCTGTCCAGCATGGGGCACTGTGCTGATCACACTAGAGACCTGTACAGCATGGGGCACTCTGCTGAGCACACTGGAGCCCTGTCCATCATGCGGCACTGTGCTGACCACACTAGAGCCCTGCACAGCATGGGGCACTATGCTGACCACACTCGAGCCCTGCACAGCATGGGGCTCTGCGCTGACCACACAACAGCCCTGCCCAGCATGGGGCGCTGTCCAGCCACACTGGAGCCCTGTGCAGCATGGGACACTCCGCTGACTATACTGGAGCCCTGTCTGCATTGGGCACTGTGCTGAAGACACAAGAGCCCTGTACAGCATGGGGCACTGTGCTGACCACACTGGAGCCCTGTCCAGCATGGGACACTGTGCTGACCACACGAGAGCCGTGTACCGCAAGGGGCACTGTGCTGACCACACTCGAGCCCTGCACAGCATGGGGCTCTGCGCTGACCACACTACAGTCCTGCCCAGCATGGGGCGCTGTCCAGCCACACTGGAGCCCTGTGCTGCATGGGACACTCCGCTGACTATACTGTAGCCCTGTCTCCATTGGGCACTGTGCTGAAGAAACAAGAGCCCTGTACAGCATGTGGCACTGTGCTGACCACACTGGAGCTCTGTCCAGCATGGGACACTGTGCTGACCACACGAGAGCCGCGTACCGCAAGGGGCACTGTGCTGACCACAGCATGGCCCTGTCCAGCATGGAGTGCTGTGATGAACACACTTCCGCCCTGTCCAGCATGGAGTGCTGTGATGGCCACACTACCGCCCTGCCCAGCATGGGGCACTGTGCTGACAACACTGGAGCCCTGTCCAGCATGGGGCACTGTGCTGACTACACTGGAGCCCTGCCCAGCATGGGACACTGTGCTGACCACACTGGAGCCCTGTCCAGCATGGGGCGCTGTGCTGACCACACAGGAGCACTGTCCATCATGGGGCACTGTGCTGACCACACTAGAGCCCTGCACAGCATGGGGCACTGTGCTGACCACACTAGAGCCCTGTCCAGCATGGGGCACTGTGCTGACCACACTAGAGCCATGCACACCATGGGGCACGGTGCTGACCACACTGGAGCCCTGCACAGCATGGGGCACTGTGCTGACCACACTAGAGCCCTGCACAGCATGGGGCACTGTGCTGACGACACTCGAGCCCTGCACAGCATGGGGCTCTGCGCTGACCACACTACAGTCCTGCCCAGCATGGGGCGCTGTCCAGCCACACTGGAGCCCTGTGCAGCATGGGACACTCCGCTGACTATACTGGATCCCTGTCTGCATTGGGCACTGTGCTGAAGACACAAGAGCCCTGTCCAGCATGGGACACTGTGCTGACCACACGAGAGCCGTGTACTGCAAGGGACACTGTGCCGACCACAGCATGGCCCTGTCCAGCATGGAGTGCTGTGATGACCACACTCGAGCCCTGTCCATCATGTGGCACTGTGCTCACCACACTAGAGCCCTGCACAGCATGGGGCACTGTGCTGACCACACTAGAGCCCTGTCCAGCATGGGGCACTGTGCTGACCACACTAGAGCCCTGCACAGCATGGGGCACTGTGCTGACCACACTCGAGCCCTGCACAGCATGGGGCACTGTGCTGACCACACTCGAGCCCTGCACAGCATGGGGCTCTGCGCTGACCACACTACAGTCCTGCCCAGCATGGGGCACTGTGCTGACAACACGAGAGCCCTGCCTAGCATGGGGCACTTTGCTGACCACACTAGAGCCCTGTCCAGCATGGGGCACTGCGCTGACCACACAACAGTCCTGCCCAGCATGGGGCGCTGTCCAGCCACACTGGAGCCCTGTGCTGCATCGGGCACTCCACTGACTATACTGGAGCCCTGTCTGCATTGGGCACTGTGCTGAAGACACAAGAGCCCTGTACAGCATGGGGCACTGTGCTGACCACACTGGAGCCCTGTCCAGCATGGGACACTGTGCTGACCACACGAGAGCCGTGTACCGCAAGGGGCACTGTGCTGACCACAGCAATACCCTGTCTAGCATGGAGTGCTGTGATGACCACACTACCGCCCTGTCCAGCATGGGGCACTGTGCTGACCACACTGGAGCCTTGTCCAGCATTGGCCGCTGCGCTGACAACACTGGAGCCCTGTCCAGTATGGGGCACTGTGCTGACCACACTCGAGCCCTGCCCAGCATGGGACACTGTGCTGACCACGCTGGAGCCCTGCACAGCATGGGGTACTGTGCTGACCACACTCGAGCCCTGCACAGCATGGGGCACTGTGCTGACCACACTCGAGCCCTGCACAGCATGGGGCTCTGCGCTGACCACACTACAGTCCTGCCCAGCATGGGGCACTGTGCTGACCACACGAGAGCCTTGCCCAGCATGGGGCACGTTGCTGACCACACTAGAGCCCTGTCCAGCATGGGGCACTGTGCTGATCACACTAGAGACCTGTACAGCATGGGGCACTCTGCTGAGCACACTGGAGCCCTGTCCATCATGGGGCACTGTGCTGACCACACTAGAGCCCTGCACAGCATGGGGCACTATGCTGACCACACTCGAGCCCTGCACAGCATGGAGCTCTGCGCTGACCACACTACAGTCCTGCCCAGCATGGGGCGCTGTCCAGCCACACTGGAGCCCTGTGCAGCATGGGACACTCCGCTGACTATACTGGAGCCCTGTCTGCATTGGGCACTGTGCTGAAGACACAAGAGCCCTGTACAGCATGGGGCACTGTGCTGACCACACAGGAGCCCTGTCCAGCATGGGACACTGTGCTGACCACACGAGAGCCGTGTACCGCAAGGGGCACTGTGCTGACCACAGCATGGCCCTGTCCAGCATGGAGTGCTGTGATGACCACACTACCGCATGTCCAGCATGGGGCACTGTGCTGACCACACTGGAGCCTTGTCCAGAATTGTGCGCTGCGCTGACAACACTGGAGCCCTGTCCAGTATGGGGCACTGTGCTGACCACACTAGAGCCCTGCCCAGCATGGGGCACTGTGCTGACCACACTAGAGCCCTGCACACCATGGGGCACTGTGCTGACCACACTGGAGCCCTGCACAGCATGGGGCACTGTGCTGACCACACTAGAGCCCTGTCCAGCATGGGGCACTGTGCTGACCACACTGGAGCCCTGCACAGCATGGGGCACTGTGCTGACCACACTAGAGCCCTGCACAGCATGGGGCACTGTGCTGACCACACTCGAGCCCTGCACAGTATGGGGTTCTGCGCTGACCACACTACAGTCCTGCCCAGCATGGGGCGCTGTCCAGCCACACTGGAGCCCTGTGCAGCATGGGACACTCCGCTGACTATACTGGAGCCCTGTCTGCATTGGGCACTGTGCTGAAGACACAAGAGCCCTGGACAGCATGGGGCACTGTGCTGACCACACGAGAGCCGTGTACCGCAAGGGGCACTGTGCTGACCACAGCATGGCCCTGTCCAGCATGGAGTGCTGTGATGACCGCACTACCGCCCTGTCCAGCATGGGGCACTGTGCTGACCACACTGGAGCCCTGCACAGCATGGGGCACTGTGCTGACCACACTAGAGCCCTGCACAGCATGGGGCACTGTGCTGACCACACTAGAGCCCTGTCCAGCTTGGGGCACTGTGCTGACCACACTAGAGCCCTGCACAGCATGGGGCACTGTGCTGACCACACTAGAGCCCTGCACAGCATGGGGCACTGTGCCGACCACACTCGAGCCCTGCACAGCATGGGGCTCTGCGCTGACCACACTGCAGTCCTGCCCAGCATGGGGCTCTGTGCTGACCACACTGGAGCCCTGACCAGTATGGGGCACTGTGCTGTCCACAGTAGACGTGTCCGGCTGTGTGGTCACATCATTTTATGTTTCCAAGAGCAGTTACAGAAGAAGGTCCCTGGCATTCTCCCTGATTGTGTGGTGACTCGGTCCATGGCGATACAATCCCCTGAACTGACACTGCAGACGGATGATTCTATTGACTGGTTGTCTGATACCTTCTTTGGGAAGGTAAAGGACTCAAAGGTTGTGTTAAGCATATCTCCGTTTGTTGAGGTTCAACAACCCGACCCTGTGTTAACAAAATACCACTGGCTGTCGAAACCAAAATTGAAGCAGAGGGAGTTGCAGAGTGCTACTATTTAGAGAACGAGGTGCTAATGAGGAAGTGGAGACCTCCTCACAGACCTGCAGATGAAGAGTGGACAGTGGTTCACCAGATAGTGGTGCTGCCGAGGTACCTTAAAGTAATATTAAGAATAGCTCATCAGCTTCCAATGACTAGGTGTGCCGATGAACGAAAAATCGAAGCCTGAATTCTCATACCAGCTTTGGGGGAACCCTTCAGCTGTGTGATGGTGGGTTGCGTGGAACACCTGCTGAAAATAAAAGAAGGACTACCAGTATCTTCTCACATTATGGATGTGGTGACCCGATTCCCAGAGGGCATTCCCCCAAAGAACTATCTCTAACACAATTCTTTACCCGATATGGGCTAACTGCTGAGATCCAGTTAGATCAGGGCACATAGTATTATGTGCAGTATTTTTGAAAAGGTCATGGGTATTCTGGACATAACCCAGCTAAAGTCCTCAGTCTTCCACCCTCAGTCACAAGGGGTTTGGAGCGGCACCACCAGACCCTAAAGACAATGATCAAGCCATACTGCGATGAGTAACCCCATGACTGGGACAAAGGGCTGGGATTTCTCCTGTTGCCTGCCAGGGACATATCCAATGTGTCCACTGGCTTCAGTCTCTTTGAATTAGTTTATGGACACGAGGTGAGAGGTCCACTTAAACTAATCAAGGAGAAGTTTTTGGGACAGAGGAATGAGTCCTCCGTGTTAGACTACATCTCCATGCTCTGGGAGCGGCTCATGAGGGCCTGTGCAATAGCTCAGTAACACCTAGGGACCTCCCAGGCAGCTATGAAAATGTAATCTGGCAAAAATGCCAAGATCAGAACATTTCGGGACAGAGACCATGTATTGTTACTATTCCCACTGCAAGGTGAATCCCTGAAAGTCCGGTTCAGAGTTCCATATCGAGTAACAAAAGGAATACTCAGGCAAATCATTTAATTGACACCCCAGACCAAAGCCAAAAAGCAAAGGCTGTGGAGGGGACAGACATGTACAGATCTGTCAGACAGTCAGGAGGGAAGGATTGGAAAGGACAGTGAGGACAGGTTAGAGGAGGGCCAGGAGAATTCTCAACTGGAATCCCCAACTCTCCGATTAGCCAGCCCTGAAATGTTAGATAAATTAGACCACGCGCTCTCCTCCTTGAATGCAGGTCAAAGAGGCACCCTAAAAAGGCTGCTAATGGCACTTACAGCAAGCTGCAAGGGCAAGGTAAGTTCCGAAAAGGGCAAGCCAATGGTGCGGGAGATGCCTCACCTAGTCGAAGTGCTGCAAGAGAATGAAGTGGAAGCTGGACAGACAATTGTGAGCACTAATGTCCCAGAGGACATAGGGCAGATCAGAAAAAAATGATGCTCCCTATAGTAAAAGGAAAAGTGAAGGGAAAATACCAAAAAGTAAACAGCACTTGTGTACCTCACCAGAAAGCTAAAAGTAAGGTCAGTGTGGATCTACCCACTGAAGAAGCCAATGATCAGGTCCCAAACCCAAAGCTAATGAAACCTGACAATTTCAAAGCAGAACTCAGCAAGAAGAATGGCCCAGAGTCAATCTCAGACACCTCACAGGGGTTAAAAAAAAGTATTACACACTGTCGGTTTGGGGAGAAGGATTATCAACGTTCAGGAACATGAATAGTTAAAGCTTCATTGCAGGAGAGAAAAAAAAACAATGTAATCTCTGATGCATTGTCCAGGGTCGAACCCAACACATAACCATCCCAGACAAAACTCCAAAAATTTAAATGAGCTCATCTGTAACAGACAATGCCAGCTGCAGTAATTCTAAGATTAATCTGTCAGTTGGAGAAGTTATTAATGAGAATGAATGTGTGTTTCCTTCTATTTCTTCCCACAATTCTGTAATGAAATGCTCCTATTATCACATTTCTTTCCGTGTGCTGCAGCGGTGTCAAGATGACACGACATGCCCAATGAGGAATTTTAATTAATCGATTAGAAACTTACAGTACACTTTTAACGGAAAAAATCCTACAGTTAACCTTGAAACAACTGGCAGCCAAGATGGCCACCTCAATTGGTATCTGAAACACCTTTGCACATTCCAGAATCAACAGGAGACACATATCTGATGAGCCTGGACCCAAAACATTGGCTTTCTCTAGTTATTGAACTACCTAAGATTACATTCGTTAATACGGTATACAAGGACATCCTGACAAATTGACTTTAAAAGAACAAACTCCTCCAAGTGTAAATACTGATATCCTGAGCCCTGGGGAGATAGAAGTTTCTAACTTGAATCTCTAAATAAGGTTCCAGCGAATACAGTGAGGCAGTCAGGAGACCTTCTGTTCATCTCTGTGAAAGCTGTGCGTTTCCCCTGGACAAAGATAGACAAGCCAGTGATTCAAACTGTTCAGAAGCAGAAGGGCTGTGCCCCCCTCTCCGTCTCTCTGTCCAGATATCACCACAAGTTTGAAAACCACGTGCGGCTGTGAGCCCTCCAAGCCTACAGATTACTACATTCAGAGACATCAGGGGAAGAAAGCCACCCACAAGTCTGCCTCCAATAAAACCCTGAGCCACGTGGGCCAGCCACAAAGGGCACTTTGACTGGCCAAAGACTTCAAGAATACAACTTCAGCCGGAAAACCACCGAATCGTCCAACCTCACAGAATGAGCATTTTATTGTATTTTTTAATTTATTTCGGACTCCAATCCAACCACAAATGTACTTCTCACTCTGTAATCTATTTGTGTGTGATTCTCATGTGAGTGTGTGCGTAAATGTGTGGTGTATTTTTTTATGATTTTATTTCGATCAGGTTCAGATTGTTAAGTATAATAATATCACCTCTTTCGTGCTTAAACTCGAGAGAACCTGTCTGATCGGCTCCTTCACCATCACACCAAAGGTTAAAGGTAAAATACCCACTGAGACCGTTACCACATCCACCCTCTAAAAAGGACAAACCCTATTGCGGTCAAATACGAAGAAGGACAAGAGGAGAGACTGTGACCCCTCCTCACCTGGCTGAACAAATAGGCAGGGTTGGAGATGGAGAGAACATGGGAATGAAGTCAGCTCAGCATTAAAAAGATAGCAGAGGTTGTAGCCTTCCTGGTTCAGCCTCAGACAATGGCCAGCGAGGGGGATGCAGATCGTGGATAGGGAATAGAGTTTGTGACAGAAACTGAAGACAATGGCTTCAGTCTTCTCACAATATAAATTACAAGAACATAATTCATTGAAATATGGCTTATGAAACTAATAGTTGGATACAGAGGCTTACCAGGGACACCAATAATAGCGAGGATGGGATAATAAATCGATTGAATCATCTTCAGAGCATAAACCATCCGCCCTTCTAATGTTATCCAGTAATAATCTGCAGTGAGCCAGTAAAACCAATAGGAGAAACTCCTGCTGCCCATTGTTGTAACATTCCAATCTATTGTTCTCAGATTCTGACCCATTGTAGTAACATTCCAGTCGATTGTTCTCAGATTCTGATCTGCCATGTCGCCTTCTCCCTCTGGAGCTCCTGATCTCTGTTCATGCCGGCGGTGAGGTTCCCGCTGAAACTATGGGATAATACATTGAAACGAGCCCCTTATTAATAGACGATTGAAAACCTCCAGTGACAAAATTATGGTCCATGGAGACGGACATTAATTAGAGTCACTGAAAAAACAGGTTCAGGTAACTCCTTTCAATCTAAAAGGTTTTGTACCACAATAACGTAGAACGTTTATCCAGTCTGGATAGGATATCTGAGGTTAAATGAGGGAAAGAATTGTGGAAACAGCAGCAGCACTGGCCAGAATCTTTAAATCCTCCATTGATATGGGAGTGGTGACAGAGGACTGGAAGGCTGTGAATGTTACACCCTGTTTAAAAAAGGGGAGGTTGGATAAACCCTGTAACCACTGACCAGTCAGTCTAATGTTGGTAGTTGGAAACTTCCAGAGGCCGTAACCCAGCACAAAGTATTCATTGCCTGTACAATCATGGGTTAATAAATGACAAGCAGTATAGATAGGTTATAGGAAAATCATTTGCTAATCTTGATCGAGTTCGTTGAGGACGTAACTGTGAGTGTTACTGAGAATAGCGTGTTTCGTATAATGGAATCATAGAATCATAGAAAGGTTAAGGCACAGAAAGAGGCCACTTTGCACGGTATTGCTATGCCAGCCGATGAACGATCCACATATTCTAATCCCACCTTCCAGCAATTGGTTAACAACCCTGCAGATTGCAGCACTTGAGCTGCATATCCAGACTCCTTTTGAATGGGTTGAGGGTCCCTGCCTCAACTACCCTTTCAGGCAGTGAGTTACAGCCTCACACCAAAGCAAGAGACCCAATGCTAAGCCTTGCAGAACGCCACTGGAAACATCCCTCCAATCTCTAAAATACCCGACAACAATTACCCTTTGTTTCCTGCCACTGAGCCAATTTCCTATTTCTTGGTGAGCAGGTTTTTCCTCAACTCCCCTCTAGTCTTTCCACCAATCATTTTAAATCTATGCCCCTCATCGCTGATCTCTCTGCTAATGTGATTAGACCCTTCACCTCCACTCTATCCAGGCCCCAAAAAATTAAGTGCATTTCAATCAGATCTCCCCTCAGCCTTCTCTGTTCCAAGGAGAACGACCCCAGCCTATCCAATCTTTCCTCATAGCTGCATTTTTCCAGTCCGAGCAACATCCTCGTAAATCTCCTCTGTACCCTCTCTAGTGCAATTGCATCCTTTCTGTAATGAGGTGAGCAGAACTGCACAAAGTACTCAAGTTCTGATCTACCCAATGAGTTATACAGTTCCAGCATAACCTCCCTGGTCTTGTATCCTATACCTCGGCTAATAAAGGAAAGGATTCCATAAGTCTTTTTAACCACCTTATCGACCTGTCCTGCTGCCTGCAGGGATCTGTGGACATTGACTCCAAAGGTCCCTCACTTCTGCTACACTTTCCAGTATTTTCCCATTAATCATGCATCGTTCATCGTTCTCAGGGTTCAGTATTAGAACCAGTGCTCTTCCTGACATATAGATAGATATATAAATGACATAGGCTTATGTGTAAAAAGCAAAGTTTCAACACTTGCATACGGCAGCAAACTCAAATGTAGCTGCCAGTGCGAGGATAGTCAGGAGGACATGGACAGTCTGATGGTGAAATGAGAATACACATGGTGAATGAAATTTAACACATAGAATTGGGGAAGTGATTATTTTGTGAGGGATAGTAAGGGGCGTGAATAGAAACTGAACTGCACCAATCAAAAAATGGCACTGGAGCACAGAGTCTGGGTGTGTATGTACAGACATTCTCAATGGTGGCTGGATAATTTGTGAAGGTTTTAAAAAGGCATACGGGATCGTTAGCTTTATACTTAGAAGCAAAGAATTAAAAAAAACACACACCGCAAGACCATTCTGCTAAGACTAGATAAATGATTGTTTAAGCCTCAGCTGGAATATTGTGTCCCATTCTGGACACCACACTTTATGAAGTATTTGAAAGACTTGGAGATGGTGCCGAGGTGATATACTAGAATGGTAACGGGAATGAGGGACTTCAGTTATGTGGAGAGAAGCTGGCATTGTTCTGCTTAGAGCAGAGAAGATAAAAGGGAGATTTAACAGCAGGGCTGAAAATGATGTGTTTTGTTAGAATACATAAGGAGAAGCTGGTTTCACTGGATGAAGGGTCAGTAACCAGAGAACACAGTTTAATGTTGAGTAACAAACAAACAGAGGAGAGATGAGGAGATTTTCGTTTCTTTACACAGCGAGTGTTTATGATTTGGAATTCCCTTCCTGAAAGGGTTGTGGAAGCAGATTTAACAGAAACTTTCAGTCGGGAATTGGATCAATACTAACAGGGTGATTTACTGGACTGGGAGAAAAGAACAGGAAAGAGGAATAATTGGGAAATCTCCTTCAAAGAGCTGGAACTGGTACAATTTCTTAAATAGGCTCCTCCTGTGCTGTGTGATTCTCCGACTGTCTGATAACAGAAACCATTGAGTACGTATCTCATGTGTACAATTGACATTCAGCAGTTTTTAATCCCGTGATTAATTGTTACTTGTTTTCTGATGAAAACAACAGCAAAAAGGCAAACACAAGGGGCTGGTGAGGTAAATTATGTTGACAATGTGATTATCGGATCATGACATCTCTCTCTGATCACAGACCTCGCCTGGTTTCAATCCGTCAATTACATTTTATTCATATTTTATTTCCTGTCTATTTGTTCTCAGGATTTGGGTGATACTGACAAGGCTGGCATTACTTCCCCATCCCTGGTTACCATGAGAAAGTGGTGGGCCATCATCTTGAACCACCGCAGTCCCTGTGGTGAAGGTGTTCCCTCAACCAAACTTACATTTATATTTTGAGGAGACAGTTTCATTCCTGGACACCTCAGAATGAGTTAGGCCGGAAATCTGGGATGAGAATTTAAAACTCGAGGCTTTACTGGACCAGGAACCAACGTAAGTCAGTGAGCACAGGAGTGATGGATGAATGGGACTTGGTGTAAAGGCCTGTTACCCGACTCGAACCCGACGGGACACGACGACATGTTTTGGGGACAGGGGATTGGGATAATCAGAGGGGTGAGGTCATGGAGGGATTTGATCACATGAGTGAGAATATTAAAATTGAGGTGTTATTGGACCAAGAACCAATGTAGGTCAGTGAGTACAGAGATGTAGGGTGAACAGAAGTTTGTGTAAATTAGAAGATGGCAGCAGAGTTTTGGATGACCACAAGGTTACAGATTGTAGAATGTGGGAGACAAGCCTCGAGGTAACAAAGTTACGGACGAGAGTTTCAACAGCAAATGAGCTCAGCTCTCTCTCTCTCTCGCTCTTTGTCTCCCTCTACTTCTCTCTTTGTCGCCCTCACTTGCTCTGTACCGCACTCAGAATCTTACACGTGTCCATCAGGTCGCCTCTTATTCTTCTAAACGCCAACGGATATAAGCCTAGCCTGTCCGATCTTTCCTAATAAGACAGCCCGCCCATATTAGTCTAGTAAACATTCTCTAAACTGCTTCCAACGCATTTACATACTTCCTTAAATAAAGAGACCAATGCTGCATACAGCATGCCAGATATGGTTTCACCAATGCCCTCCCTACTTCTGTATTCAATTCCGCTCACAATAAGTAATAACATTATATTAACTTTCCTAATCACTTGCTGAACCTTATGTAATTCATGCACCAGGGCACCCAGATTCCTCTGTATCTCAGAGCTCTGCAATCGCTCACCATTCCAACATCATGCTTTTTAAAATTATTATTCCTACCAATATGGACAATTTCACATTTTCCCATATTATAGTCCATTTGCCAGATCTTTGCCCTCTCACTCAACCTATCTATGTCCCTTTGTAGCCTCCTTATGTCCTCTTCACAACTTTGTGTCGTCCCTTCATCCAAGTCATTTATTAATATTCCAAAAAGTTGAGCCCCCAGCACTGATCCCTGTGGCACACCACTCGGTACAACCTGTCAAACAGAGCAGTCCCACAGACTAGTCAAGCAACAGCCTGACATAGTCATACTCACGGAATCATACCTTACAGCCAATGTCCGAGACACTGCCATCACCATCCCTGGGTATGTCCTGTCCGACCAGCAGGACAGACCCAGCAGAGATGGGGGTAAAGTGGTATACAGTAGCGAGAGAGATGCCCTGGGAGTCCTCAACATCGACTCTGGACACCATGAAGTCTCGTGGCATCAGATCAAACATGGGCAAGGAAACCTCCTGCTGATTACCACCTACTGCTCTCTTTTCTTTCAGAGAGTTTTGAACAAGTAAAGCCAGAATAAGTAAAGTCATCAGCATATCACAGGAAATAGTCAATTGATAAGCTTGCAGAGAAAAACAGGCACACCTGGGGAGAGGGTCATCCCATGGATTTTCGAGGAAAATGATGGGGATTATGATTTCATTCTCAATAGAATATCTGAGGATGTCCAGAAATGCAACTTTAAGCTAAAAAAGGGCTGAGATAAGTTGGTCAATGGGGCACATCTGAGTACCTGAAGGTTAAATAAAAGACACAAAGAATTGAAGGAAGAGATGGACAATTTACAGAAGGAAAATGAAGGTTGGTAGGAGAACATTGGCATCCTGTACAATCAGTTACTCTGGGATCAGGAGCCACATGATGGAGTATATTATCCGCAGAGAAAATTAGAACAAATACTGGACCAAACACTGAGTTACAGGCAGACACTCCCAGACTAGGTGAGGAGTTAGAAGATGTGAGGAGGGGCTATGAGGGAATTAAACCCGTGTTAAAGCTCTGTCTCCCCTGAAGCTGACCACGCCCTGTGTTGAGATAAAATCCGACAGCTTCAGACACACTCAGTCAATAGTGGGCAGTTGTGGCTGCTGTCTCCAAACACAAAGCCAGATATCCCGCTTCTTCTTAGGGCAACACATTTGTGAGCCTCACAGTCTCTGCTCCACTTCCTCCAGACAAGGATGACAAGATAACTGGAAAATACCAGGGTGTGTGGTAACCTGGGCCTAAACTGCAGGCCAGCCTAAGAACAAGACTGATATAGATGGGGTCAGTGAGTAACCAACCACTGTCACTGACAGTGAGAGAGATGTCACCACCACACAGAGGTCCCTTACCGTTGTTGAGGCCAGGGCTCTAAAGCAGGAACTGGGAATGGTGGATATGAGCAGCAGCTCCCTCGATCTGTGTGTTCTGTGTTCCAATGACCAAATTATTTATATATATCAGAAAAATATCAGTGGTCCCAGTACTGCCTCTTGGGGAAACACCACTGTCTACCTTCCTCCAGTCTGAAAAAAGCAACTGATTACCACAACTCACCGTTTTCTCTCATTAAGCCAGTTTTTTATTTATCCAAGCTGACACAGACCCTCTTATTCCATGAGAAGCAATTAACTGTCCAGCTGTCACAAACAGACTGTGACAGAAACTACAAGTTCAGCTTAAAATTAAGTGAAATGCTAAATGCAATAGTTAACGAACTTTTGGAAAGAGATCAACTTATAGATCTCTTAAAATTCAGTCACTCGTTAACTTTACTGTATTTAGTACTCTGTACAAGTAGTACTCCCTAAAACTGGACTCTGTGCAACTTAGGGAGTGAATTCCACAGCTAAGGGAAGAGAACAGAAAGTGCTGGAAATACTCAGCTGGTCTGGCAGCATCTGTGTATGCTGTTAATGTTTCAGATCTGTGACCCTTCATCAGAACTGGTAAACGTCAGAAATGTTGATGTACAAGCTGCAGATGGTGAGACCATGGACTTCCTGCTTTCCACCACACCCAATCCCTCACCCCAACCCTCCCCTTCTGATTTTATACTTTCCAATGACAACCCAAAACTGCCAGCTTCCCAGTCACAGCAGCTCCAGGAGACAGAGAGAGAGCAGCAGCACAGTACTAATGGTGATTCCCTATCACTTCGTCTGATAGTCACAATCACCAGATCAAAGTCAGCAGCCTTCCACCAGCCATGCTGCAACCACTGGAACAACATTATGTAGGAGAACTAGTCAAGTCTCGGGAAACACAAGACAGGCACTAAGGGAATACACAAGGGTGAATCGTTCAGTTTGTTTGTATGATTGGATGTGTTGTTGGATAAACATGTCAATGAAAAGGTTTTTGTTGGTATTTTTCATTGCAGGATGGTGACCAAGGGGACACTGTGATGTGGCGTCTCAGATGGGTGTGATAGTGGGTAATGGGGGATCCATGGTGGGATAGGGAAGTTGTGCTATGGGAACTGGAATCTTAGCAGGGAATCTCCGACAGCATGTCCGGGTCGAAGGCATCGAGGAAATATCCCCCCTGCCTCCTCCTCTTCCTGAGGTGGCCTCCGGATTCCTGGTGCCAATGCCTGTGTCCTCATGATGGTGATGCAGAATACCATGAACTTGGACACCTGCTCAGTGTGTACTGGAGGGCTCCCCCCACGCAGTTCAGACATCGGAAGCATTGCTTCACCTGGTGGTTTTGTGTGGTGGAGGGGAGTGTCCAGAGTTTAGAGGTCATGAGCCACATTCTGGTTCTGCATGGAGGCCCGATGTGTTGGGAACGGCTGAGTGTTTCAGAATGAAGGTATGGTGGCTGCTGCCAGGATAGTGGACATTCACCAACATGATGTACTGGGCATGCTCACACACCAACTGTACATTAATGGAGTGAGAGTTCTATCAGTTCCTATACCTCTCCCCGTTGACATGGGGACCCCGCAGAGCCACCTACACCATCAGGAATCCAGCTCTCCAGACAAAGCCACGGGATTTCTCATTTGCTTCTCCCTGCTGAGAGAGCAGACAGTATAATTCACCTCACCCGACATGGATGGCCTCTGCTATCTGGATGGCAGATACATCAATAGACAACATAGAGAGAGATAATGAATACGTCACCCGCTCTTGCCTGGATAGATCCAGATAATAACATAAGAAGTAGGATCAGGAGTAGGCAGTTCAGCCCCTTGAGCCTGTTCTGCCATTCAATATGATCATGACTGATCTCATCTCGGCCTCTACTCCACTTTTCTGCCCATTCTCCATAACCCTTCAACTCACTACTAATTAAAGATCTGTCTATCTCCTCCTTAAATTTACTCAATGTCTCGGCATCTACCGCACTCTGGAGTACTGAATTCCACAGACTCACGACTCTTTGAGAGAAGACATTTCTCTTCATCTCTGTTTTAAATCTGCTCCCCCTTTATCCTAAAACTCTGACCTCTCATTCTAAATTGTGCCACGAGAGAAAACATCTTCTCTACGTCTACTTTGTCAATCCTTTAATCATCTTATATACCCCGATTGGATCCCATCTCATTCTTCTAAACTTTAGAGAGTAAAGGCATAAACTGCTTAATCTCTCTTCATAAGACAAACCCCTCATCCCTGGATTCAATCTAGTGACCCTCCTCTGAACTGCCTCCGGTGCAAAAACATCCATCCTCAAGTGAGGAGACTAAAACTGTACGCAATACTCCAGGTGCGGTCTCATTAATGCCTTGTACAGGTGCAGCAACACTTTCCCACATCCTATTCCTTTAGCAAGAAATGCCAACATTCAATTTGCCTTCTTTATCACCTGCTGTACATGCAAACTAGCTTTCTGTGATTCATGCACGAGGACACCCTGATCCCTCTGCACCGAAGTACGCTAACGTTTCTCTCCATTTAGATAATAATCTACCTTTCTATTTTTCTGACCGAAATGGCGAACCTCACACTTAACCACGTTAAACTCCATCTGCCAAATTTTGGCCCATTCACCGAAACTATCCATATCAATTTGTAAATTTCTTATGTATTTATTGCAACTTACTATCCAATCTATTTTAGCCTCATCTGCGAATTTGGCGATATTACCTTCTATCCCTGCATCCAAGTCATTAATATAGATTGTAAATAGTCGGGGCCAAAGGACCGAACCCTGTGGCACCCCACTAATTGCATCTTGCCTGCCAGAAAAGCACCCATTTATCCCGACTATCTGTTTTTTGTTGGTTAGCCAATCCTCTATCCAAGCTAATAAATTGCCACTAATCCCATGTGATCTTACCTTGTGTATTATCCTTTTGTGTGGCACCTTATCAAATGCCTTCTGGAAGTCTAGATAGAATACATCTACAGGATCCCCATTTTCCACATTTCTTGTCACAGCTTCGAAGAACTCTGGCAAATTCGTCAAACATGATTTACCCTTCATAAAACCTGACTCTGATGGGTTGCTTTTGACTTTCTTAATGTCCTGTTATTACTTCCTTAATAATGGATTGTAACAATTTCCCAACGATAGATGTTAAACTAATTGGTCTACTGTTTCCTACTTTCTGTCTCCCTCCCTTTTTGGATAAGGGCGTTATACAGGTTTTTTTTCCAATCCACTGGAACCTTTCCCACATCCAGAGAATTTTGAAATATTATAACCAATGGATCCACTATCTCCGCTGCTATTTCCTTTAAGACCCTAGGATGTAGGTCATCAGGTCCTGGGGACTCATTTGCCTTCACTCGCAATAGTTTGTTCAGTACCTTTTCCCTCGTGACTTTTTTTTATTCATTCATAGGATGTGGGCGTCTCTGGCTAGGCCAGCATTTATTGCCCATCCCGAATTGCCCATGATAAGGTGGTGCTGAGCTTCCTTCTAGAACCTCTGCAGTCCATGTGGGGTAGGTGCACCCACAGTGCTGTTAGGAATGGAGTTCCATGATTTTGACCCAGCGACAGTGAAGGAACGGCGATATAGTTCCAAGTCAGGGTGGTGAGTGACTTGGAGGGGAACTTGCAGGTGATGGTGTTCCCATGTATTTGCTGCCTTTGTCCTTCTAGTTTGTAGAGGTCGCGGGTTTGGAAGGCGCTGTCTAAGGAGCCTTGGTGCATTGCTGCAGTGCATGTTGTAGATGGTACACACTGCTGCCACTGTGCGTCAGTGCTGTAGGGAGTGAATGAGAGTGGATGGTGTGCCAATCAGGTGGGCTGCTTTGTCCTGGATGGTGTTGAGCTTCTTGAGTGTTGTTGGAGCTGCACCCATCCAGGCAAGTGGAGAGAATTCCATCACACTCCTGACTTGTGCCTTGTAGATAGTGGGCAGGCTTTGAGGAGTCAGGAGGTGAGTTACTCACCTCGGGATTCCTAGCCTCTGACCTGCTTGTGTAGCCACGGTAATTCTATGGCTACTCCAGATCAGTTACTGGTCAATGGCAGCCCCTAGGATGTTGATAGTGGGGGATTCAGCGATGGTAATGCCGTTGAATGTCAAAGGGAGATGGTTATTGCCTGGCACTTGTGTGGCGCGAATGTTACTTGCCATTTATCAGCCCAAGCCTGGATATTGTCCACGTCTTGCTGCATTTTTACACAGACTGCTTTTCAGTATCTGAGGAGTCACAAAAGGTGCTGAACATTGTTCAATCATCAGCGAACATCCCCACTGCTGACCTTATGATTGAAGGAAGGTCATTGATAACGCAGCTAATGATGGTTGGGCCTTGGACACTACACTGAGGAACTCCTGCAGTAATGTCCTGGAGCTGAGATGAGTGACCTCCAACAATCATAAATCCCTGAAAGTTGCTACCCAGGTTAATAGGGTTGTTAAGAAGGCATATGGTGTGTTAGCTTTTATTAGTAGGGGGATCGAGTTTCGGAGCCACGAGGTCATGCTGCAGCTGTACAAAACTCTGGTGAGGCCGCACCTGGAGTATTGCGTGCAGTTCTGGTCACCACATTATAGGAAGGACGTGGAAGCTTTGGAAAGGGTGCAGAGGAGATTTACTAGGATGTTTCGGGTCACTGACCCGAAACGTTAACTCTGCTTCTCTTTCCACAGATGCTGCCAGACCTGCTGAGTGAATCCAGCATTTCTTGTTTTTGTTTACTAGGATGTTGCCTGGTATGGAGGGATAGTCTTACGATGAAAGGCTGAAGGACTTGAGGTTGTTTTCGTTGGAGAGAAGGAGGAGGAGAGGTGACTTAATAGAGACATATAAGATAATCAGAGGGTTAGATAGGGTGGATAGTGAGAGTCTTTTTC
Source organism: Heterodontus francisci (assembly GCF_036365525.1). NCBI lineage: Eukaryota > Metazoa > Chordata > Chondrichthyes > Heterodontiformes > Heterodontidae > Heterodontus > Heterodontus francisci. The sequence continues at coordinate 483,886 of NW_027141175.1, read as the reverse complement.
CTCGGATGGTTATGGCAAACACGAGGGGACATAGTTTTAAGTTGAGGGGTGATAGATATAGGACAGATGTTCGAGGTAGTTTCTTTACTCAGAGAGTAGTAGGGGCGTGGAACGCCCTGCCTGCAACAGTAGTAGACTCGCCAACTTTATGGGCATTTAAGTGGTCATTGGATAGATATATGGATGAAAATGGAATAGTGTAGGTCAGATGGTTTCACAGGTTGGCGCAACATCGAGGGCCGAAGGGCCTGTACTGTGCTGTAATGTTCTAATTCTAAAAAACAAAAATCACAACCATCTTCCATTGCGCTAGGTATGACTGCAGCCAGCGGAGGGCTTTCCCCTGATTCCCATTGACCTCAGTTTTGCTAGGGCTCCTTGATGCTATATTCGGTTAAATGCAGCCTTGATGTCAAGGGCCGTCACTCTCACCTCACCTCTTGAGTTCAGCTCTTTTGTCCATGTTTGAACCACGGCCTTAATGAAGTCAGGAGCTGAATGGCTCTGGCGGAAACCAAACTGAGCGTCACTGAGCAGGTTATTGCTAAGCAAGTGCCGCTTGATGGCACTGTTGATGACACTTCCCATCACTTTACTGATGATTGAGAGTAGGCTGATGGGGCGGTCATTGGCCGAGTTGGGTTTGTCCTGCTTTTTGTGTACAGGACATACCTGGGCAATTTTCCACATTGCAGGGTAAATGCTAGTGTTTTAGCTGTACTGCAACAGCTTGGCTAGGGGCGCGGCAAGTTCTGGAGCACAGTCTTCAGTACTATTGCCGGAATGTTGTCAGGGCCCATTGCTTTTCCAGTATCCAATGCCTTCAATCGTTTCTTGATATCACGTGGAATGAATCGAATTCGCTGAAGTCTGGCATCCGTGATGCTGGGGAGTTCAGGAGGAGGCCGAAATCGGCCTCTACTCGGACCTTCTGGATGAAGATTGTTGCAAATGCTTCAGCCTTAGCTTTCACAATGATGTGCTGGGTTCCCACATCATTTAGGATGGCGTGGTTTGTGGAACCACTTCCTCCAGGTAGTTGTTTAATTGTCCACCACCATTCAGAGCTGGATGTGTCAGGACTGCAGAGCTTAGATCTGATCCTTTGGTTCTGGGTTCGCTCAGCTCTGTTCACTTAGCTTACGCAGTTTCACTTGCAGATGGTCCTGGGTTGTAGCTTCACCAGGTTGACATTTTGAGGTATGCCTGGTGCTGCTCCTGGCATGCCCTCCTGCACTCTTCATTGAACCAGGGTTGGTCTCCTGCCTTGATGGCAATTGTAGAGTGGGGCATATGCCGGGCCATGAGGTTACAGATTGTGGTTGCATACAATTCTGCTGCTGCTGATGGCCCACGACGCCACATGGATGTCCAGTTCTGCATTGCTAGATCTGTTCGAAATCTGTCCCAATTAGCACGGTGGTAGAGCCACACAGCACGATGGAGGGTATCCCCAATGTGAAGTTAGGACTTTGTCTCCACAAGGACTGTGCAGTGGTCACTCCTACCAACACTGTCATGGACAGATGTATCTGCGGCAGGCAGATTGGTGAGGGCGTGGTCAAGTATGTTTTCCCCTCTTGTTGGTTCCGTCACGACCTACCGCATACCCAGTCCAGCAGATATGTCCTTTAGAACTCAGTCAGCTCGGTTACTAGTGGTGCCAGCGAGCGACTCTTGGTGCTGGACATTGAAGACCCCCACTCAGAATACATTTTGTGCCCTCGCCACCCTCAGTGCTTCCTCCAAGTGCTGTTCAACATTGAGGTATACTGACTCACCAGCTGGGCATGGGCGATATGTGGTAATCAGTAGGAGGTATCCTTGCCCATGTTTGATCTGATGCCATGAGACTTAATGGGGCCCAGGGTCGTAGTTGAGGAATCTTAGGGAAAATCGCTCCCTACTGTAAACCACCACCTCTGCTGGGTCTGTCCTGCCGTTGGTATAGGACATTCCCGGGAATGATGATGGCAGTGTCTGAGACATTGTCTGTCAGGTACGATTCCGTGAGTATGACTATGTCAGGCTGTTGCTTGACTTGTCTGTGGGACAGCTCTCCCAACATTGGCACAAGCCCCCAGATGTTAGTCAGGAGGACTTTGCAGGGTCGACAGGGCTGTGTTTGCCGTTGTCGTTCCCGGTGCCTAGGTCAATGCTGGGTGGTCCGTCCGGTTTCATTCCTTTTTATTGACTTCGTAACAATTAGTTACAACTGAGTGGCTTGCTAGGCCACTTCAGAGGGCATGTAAGAGTCAATCACATTGTTGTGGGCCTGGAGTCACATGTAGACCAGACCAGGTAAGGACAGCAGGTTTCCTTCCGTTAAGGACATTAGTGAACACGATGTGGTTTTACAAAAATCGACAATGTTTTCATGGCCATCACCAGACTAGCTTTTAATTCCAGTTTTATTAATTGAATTCAAATTCCACTTTCTGCTGTGGTGGGATTCGAACCCATGTCCCCAGAGCAATACCCTGGGTCTCTGGGTCATTGGTCCAGTGACAATACCACTACACCACCGCCTCCCCATGCTACGCTACCGCCTCCCCATATGATGATTGTTCTAAATTCCTCTCTTTCTATAACTTCTGCATTGCCTGTTACTATTGGGATGCTACTAGTGTCCTCCACCGTGAAAACTGAGGCAAAATACTGATTTAGTGTCTCCGCCATTTCTGTGTCCCCGTCTATCAACATCCCAGTCTCATCCTCCAAGGGACCAATATTCACTTTAGCTACTCTCTTACCTTTCATATACTTAAAGAAGCTTTTGCCATCCGCGTTTACATTTTGTGATAATTTCCTTTCATAATTAACTTTTTATTACTTTTTAGTAACCGTTTGTTGATCGTTAAGCATTTCCCAATCTTCCAGCCTTCCAGTGGCCTTTGCAATATTGTGTGCCTTAGTCTTTGTCTTTGTGTTATCCTTAACTTCCCTGCTTAGCCATGGATGTCTTTCCCCCTCTTCGAATCTTTCTTCCTCTCCAGAATATATTTTCGTTGGGAGGAATTGAATTTCTCCTTAAACATCTGCCACTGCTCATCAACTTTCCTCCCTTTTAGTCTTCCTGCCCAGTCCACGAGGGCCAAATCAGTCCTCATGTCTATGTAATTACCTTTGTTTAACTCCAGAACGCTAGAGCGGACTCCAGTTTCTCGCCCTCAAAATGGATTTGAAATTCTAGCATGCTATGATCACTGTTCCGTAGAGGATCCTTAACTATGAGATCATTAATTAATCCCACCTCATTTCACAATATCAAATCTAGAATAGACTGCTCCCTGGTTGGTTCCACAACATATTGCTCCGAAAAACAATCTCTAATACATTCAATGAACTCTCCCTCGGAACTACCTTTGACAATTTGACTAATCCATTATATATACATATTAAAATCACCCTTGCCGTACCTTTCTCACAGGTTATCACAGTATTTCTTGGTTTATACTGTTCCCCACTGCGGGACTACTGTTTGGGGAACTATAGATTACTCCCACCAGGGACTTCTTCCCCTTTCTATTTCTTATTTCTACCCACTCTGATTCTACGTCTTGATCTTCAGTGCCTATGTCATTTCACACCATAGCACTGATCTTCTTCTTTACTAACAATGCTACACCTCCTAATTTTCCTTCCTGTCTATCCTTCCAAAATACTGAGTACCCTTGGATATCAATTCCCAAACCTGGTTTCCCTGCAACGACGTCTCAGTAATCGCCAATAAATCATACCCATTCGTCTTCATTTGTGCTGTTAACTCATTTATTTTATTCCGAATGCTTCGTGCATTCAGATACAAAGCCTTTAAGTTTGTTTGATTATCAATTTTCAAAGATACATAACAGTTCAATGATACTGAGGCCTTAATAGCCACTGACAGCTCCGTCTTCACCCTGGTGTGAGGCTCCAGATCGTGTTGCAGGAGTTGACACAGCTCTGTGACCACCTCCGTATTGAATCAGAGTCACCTCACAGACTGCTCCTGGGTTAGGTGTCGGTGGGAAAAGTGCTCTTGGAAAACCCGTGGTGGGTAGGAAAGAATCCCCTCCTCCTCCCGCTTTACAGAGCTTCCCCTCTCTGCAGCTTCTGCTCCATTTGGTGGTAGGTTACAGACCCAGGGACACTGTAACTACAGTCCCAATACCTCGTCCAGAGTTGGGTCACAAATCCTCTGTCCTCCCTGAGTCATTGCAGCAGATCCGAGCACAACCTCCAGAAAACCATCCACAGCATCTCCACTAACTTTACAATAGCACAAGTAAGTCAAAAGCCCCTCACCTATAAGTTGGATGCCTGGTCCTTTTAAATAACACTAGATGGAGTTCCTCGCGCTGCTGAATGTGTGTTCACCTGAGAGTGACTACACAGGCAGTCAGTGGACATGCATAGACAAAGTGCCAAAGAAGTACATCAAAGCTGTCGGAATGGCTGATTGACGTCAATTCAAACCCTTCCTCACACTAACAGCACATAAATGGTATACCCAGGCGAGATCCCTTCCCAGCATGGGGCACTGTGCTGGACACACTAGAAGTGGCTGGCTGTGTAGTTCACATCATTTTCTGGATTCAGGTTTCATCACGTTGGCACCAGTGCTGCCACAGAGTGAGAATCACAGCAGAGGAAGATATAGAGTGAAAACAACGCACTTCAAAAAGGGTAATGGAAAAAGACTTGACGGCATATGGTTTTCAATAATATGTGAAATGGAAGGGAAATTGGACTAATTGGAAGGGTGAGACCATGAGAATATTAAAATTAAAGTGCTGCCAGACCGGGAGCCAATGTAGATCAGTGAGTACAGGGGTGATGGGAGATCAGGATTTGGTGTGAGTTAGGATACAGTCAGCAGAGATCTGGATGGGCTGTGGTTATTGGAGGTTTATTACTGGGAGGGTGACCAGGATAGAATTGGAATAGTCAAGTGTGGATTTAACAAAGGCACAGTTGAGGGCTTATTCAGCAGATGGGCTGAGGCAAAGGTGATGACGGGTGATGTTACAGAGGTGGTAGTAGGTAGGGTTGGTGTTGGGGGGAATATGGCGACGAACTCATCTCAGGTATAAATATAAAACAGAGGTTCCAAACAGTCTGTTTCAGCCTCAGACATGGGTAGGTAGGGGACTGCAGATAGCGGATATAGTGTGGAGTTTGTGACAGAGACTCAACACAGTGGCTTACGTCTTCCCAAGATTCACATGACAAGAAAACTAAATCAGTAAAATGTGGTTTATAGATCTAATGGTTGGATACAAAGACTTACCAGGGACACCAATAATTGCGAGGATGGGATAGTAAATAGTTTCAATCATTTTCAGAGCATAATAGATCCGAAATTCTAATATCATCCAAACATAATCAGCAGTAACCAAGCCAAGCTAAAAGGAGAAAGTCCTGCTGTCCATTGTTGTAATATTCCAATCTATTGTCCTCAGATTCTGACCCATTGTTGCAATATTCCTGTCTATTGTTCGGAGATTCTGATCGATCTTCTCGCTCTCTCTCTGCAGCCATGGATCTCTGTTAGTGCCGGGGGTAACGCTCCCACTGACACTATGAGTTAACACATTGAAATGACTCCCTTATTAATAGAACAGGGAAAACCTCCAGTGACACAATTAGTGTCCATAGTGACTGACATTAATTACAGTGAATGAACAAACAGGTTCAGTTAACCCCTTTTTCTCCAACACTTTTTGTACCATAATAGTGTGGAAGTGTTCCTTTGTCTAGTTGAATATATGAGGTTTGTTGAAAAAAGGAATGGTGGAAATAGCAGCGGCACTGGCCAGAAGCTTTCAATCCTCCTTGGATCTGGGAGTGATGACAGAGGACTGGAGGGTTGTAAATGTTACACCCTGTTTCAAAAGGAGAAATTAGCTAAACCCTGTAACTACTGAGCAGTCAGTCTAATGTCAGTGGTTGGAATTTTCTAGAGGCCATAACCCTGTACAAACATATATCTTTCTTGAAAGAACATGGGATAATAAATGACAAACAGCACGGATAGGTTAATGACTATTCACGTCTGATAATCATGATCAAGTTCGTTGATAACATAACTGAGTGTTGAAGAGGATAGTGTGTTTTATGTTATGTATACAGACTTTCAAAAGGCCTGTGATCAAATGACATGTCATAGTCTTGTTATTAAAAATGGAGCACATGGATTAATGTGACAGTCATAGCGTGGATATGACACTGAATCAGGGACAGAAAGCAGAGAGAAGTGGTGAACGGTCATTGTTCAGACTGGGGGAGGGGGAGTATTCAGTGTTGTTTCTCAGGGGTTAGTATTAGAATCAGTGCTCTTCCTGGCATGTAGATAGATATACAAGCGATAGAGACTTATATGTTAAAAAACATAATTTCAATGCTTGCAGATGACATGAAACTCATAAATAAGGATGGCAAAGACGCAGACCACAGAATTATCCAATCTCACAGACTTTGTTTATTTTTAATCCATTATGGACTCCAATACAAATTCAAATTTATTTCTCACTCTATAACTAATTTGTGTGATTTGCCTATGAGTGTGTGCATGAATGTGTACCGTATATTTTTATTATTTTATTCAGATCCAGTTCAGATTGTTAAGTATAATAAACTCACCTCTTGTTTAAACTCAAGAAAACCTGTCCGATTTGTTCTTTCACGATCACAGTAAAGGTAAAAGGTAAAATACTCACTGAGGTAGTCAGCACGTCCACTGCTAAAAAGGAATAAATCTAGTTGCGATCAAATAAAAGATAGGACAAGAGGGGAGACTGAGACCTCTCCTCACCTGCTGTAACTGAAATGTGGAGGTTCTCGAGATCGTAACCCAACGACAAACGAGAAATTGGAAATGTCAGAGTCACAGAGTTATACAGGACAGAAACAGTCCATTCGGACCAGTGTGTCCTTGCCGGCCATCAAGCCTGTCCATTTTAATCCCATATTCCAGCACCAGTCCCGTAACCTTGTATGCTATGGCACTTCAAGTGCTATTCTAAATACTTCTTAAATCCTGTAAGGGTCCTGCCTCTTCCACCCCTTCAGGTAGTGTGTTCCTGATTCCAACCACCCTCTCGGTGAATTTTTTTCCATCAAATCCCCTCTTAACCGCCTGCCCCTTAACTTAAATCAATGCCCCCTGCTTATTGACACCTCCACGAAGGGAAAAGATTTCTTCCTATCTACCCTATCTATGCCCTCATAATATTTCGTGCTTTCTGTCCCTCTCCCTTTTTGAATAAAGGAGGTAGATTCGCAATAAGGGGGTAACTTGGGGCAGGCTAAAACCCCTCTCTGTTGCAAAGTTGAGTAATGTAGCTGCACAGTTAGGGATTACTCTCCGTCCAAAGCTAGGAAACACGAAATCCTAAGACTTGTGGCCAACCTTTTTTCACTTGAAGCTGAAGACTCAAACAGGGTTAGAATCACTAACAGATAGAGTAATGTTAGCTAAGGTTAAACTAGAACAGAATAGACTAGAATTAGAATTCCAGAGAGCGTGAGAAAGAGCAGAGTGATTGTCAAGAAGGGGAAAAAGTAAGAGTGTTCCAGAAGGAGAAGGAGGAAAGGGAGTTAAGGTGGCTCAAACAACTCGATGAAGACCCAGTGCACCTGGTGAAGGCACAGCTAGTGTGTGAGCTGCCCCCAGCTCAGGACCGTGTGCTGAACTCTTAAACTTCTCCCAGTTCATTCCAAAGTTCAATGAGGAGGATGTGGGAGAATTTTTCATCACTTTTGATAAGCTTGCAAAGCAGCTGAAATGGCCGGAAGACAGGTGGATGCTGTTTTTACAAAACATAATAACAGGGAAAGCCCATGGGGTTTATTCACTGCTGCCAGATAAAAGTTCATTAGATTATGAGGTGATTAAAATGCTATCCTGGGTGTACATGAGATAGTATCGGAAGTGAACCGCCAATGATTCTGAACCCTCGGAAAGCAGCCTGACCTCGAGTTTGAAGGAGTTACGCAGCTAAGGAATATAGGAACATAGGAGCTGAATTCAACCATTCAGCCCATCGATCCTGCTCGACTATTCAATATGATCCTGGCTGATCATCCTCTTCAATGTCTTTTCCCCACACTATCCTCATATCCCCTTATGTCAGTGGTATATAGAAATCTGTCAATCTCTGTTTTAAACATACTCAATGACTGCGCTTCCATAGCCCTCTGGGGTAGAGAATTCCAAAGGTTCACAACCCTCTGAGTAAAGAAATTACTCCTCATCTCTGTCCTAAGTGGCTTTCAAATTGTGTCCCTTGGTTCTAGACTCCCCAACCAGGGGAAACATCTTAGCTGCCTTGTCTATCCCTTTAAGTATTTTGTTGGTTTCAATGAGATCACCGTTCATTCTTCGAAACTCGAGAGAATACATGTTCAGTTTCTTCAATCTCTTTTCGTAGAACAGTCCCGCCATCCCAGGAACAAGTCTGGTGAATCTTTGTTACAGTCCCTCTCTGGTCATAATATTCTTCCTCAGATAAGGGGACCAAAACTGCACACAGTACTCCAGGTGCGATCTAACCAAGGTTCTATACAATTGAATCAAAACTTCACTACTCCTGTATTCAAATCCTCTAACGATAAAAGTAACATACATTCGCCTTCCTAAATGCTTGCTGCACCTGCATGTTAGCTTTAAGTGACCTATTGACAAGGACACCCAGGTCCCTTTGTACATCTACACTTTCTCATCTCTGACCATTTAAGAAATACTCTGCACATCTATTCATTCTACCCAAGTGGCCCACCTCACAGTTTTCCACATTATATTCCATCTGCCATGTTCTTGCCCACTCACTAAGTCTGTCCAAATCCCCTTGAAGCCGTTTTGCATCTTCCTCATAATTCACATTCCCACCTAGTTTTGTGTCATCTGCAAACTTGAACATATTACTTTGGTCCCCATATCCATTGGCCATTGTAAATTGCCCCTAGTGCACGGAGGTGATAGGGAATATGGGATTGCTGTAGGATTAGTATAAATGGGTGGTTGTTGGTTGGCACAGACTCCGTGGGCCGAAGGGCCAGTTTCAGTGCTGTATCTCTAAAGTAAGGGGACTAAAACTGCGCACAATACTCCAAGTGCGGTCTAACTAAAGTTCTGTACAATTGTAGCAAGCCTTCACTACTCCTGTACTCAAATCCTCTTACGATAAAGGCTAACATGCCATTAACCTTTGTAATTGTTTGCTGCACCTGCATGTTAGCTTTCAGTGACTTATTGGCAAGGACACCCAGGACGCTTTGTACATCTACACTTCCTAATTTATCATTTAGGAAATACTCTGCACATCTATTCCTCCTACCAAAGTGGATTACCTTCTATTTTTCAATATTATATTCCACCTAACATGTTCTTGCCCACTCACTAAGTCTGAACAATTCCCCTTGAAGCGGCTTTGCATGTTCCTCACTGTACACATTCCCACCTAGTTTTGTGTCAGATGCAAACTTGGAAATATTACATTTGGTCCCCACATCCAAATCATTGAAATATATTGTGAACAGCTGAGGCCCAATCTCTGATCCCTGCAGTACCCCACTAGTCATAGCATGCCAACGCGAAAATGATCCGTTTATTCCTACTCACTGTTTCCAATCTGTTAACCAATCCTTAATCCATGCCAGTATATTACCTCCTACACCATGTATTTTAATTTTGCGAAGCAAGCTCCTTTGGGGGTTCTACAAACCTTCTGAAAATACAAGTATACTATGTCTGCCAACTCCTCTTAATCAATTCTGTTGTTAACATTCTCAAAATCTCCAACAGGTTCGTCAAACATGATTTCCCATTCATAAATCCATGTTAACTATGCCCAATCAGATCATTATTATCCAAATGTCCATTTATAACATCATTTAGAATTGATTATAGCAGGTTCCCAACGATTAATGTAAGGCTAACAGCTTTGTAATTCCCTGTTTTCGCTCTCCCTCCCTTCTTATATAGTGGGCTGACATTTGCATCCTTCCAATCTGCAGGATCCGCTCCGGAATCTACAACATTTTTGAAGATGATCAGCAATGCATCCACTATCTCCATAGCTATCTCGTCAACACTCTGGGACGTAGAATATCAGGTGCTGGGGACATAGCAACCTTCAGCCCCATTAATTTCTCCAATACAACCTTCTTAGTCATACTAACTTCCTTTAATTCATTGCAGTTCTGAAGAAGGGTCACTGACCTGAAACGTTAACTCTGCTTCTCTCTACACAGATGCTGCCAGAACTGCTGAGTGTTTCCAGCATTTCTTGTTTTTATTCACGATTTCCAGTATCCACATTATTTTACTTTTAATTTCCTTCAATTCATCATTCCCCCAATCCCTTGGATCTCTAATTCTGGGAGATTTCTTATATGTGTCTCGGTGAAGACAGACACAAAATAATCATTTAGCTTCTCTGCAATTTCGCTGTTCCCATTATAAATTCTACTGACACTGCCTGTGATGGACTCACATTTGTCTTAGCCAAATGTTTCCTTTTTACGTACCTGTAGAAGCTTTTTACAGTCCGTTTTTATATTTTTCCAGCTAACATTCATATTTTATTCACCCTTTCTTTATCAGTTTCTTCATTCTCCTTTGGTGTATTCTAAAATCCTCCCAATTCTCAGGTTTACTACAATTTATGGCAACTTTATTGTCCTTTAATAGAGTCATAACGTCAGAGAGAGATACAGATACGGCCCTTCGGCCCACCGAGTCTGTGCCTGCCAACAAACACCCATTTATACTAATCTTACATTAATCCCATATACCTTACCACATTCTCACCATTCTCCTACCACCTACCTATACTAGGGGCAACTTGCAATGGCCAATTTACCAAGCAACCTGCAAGTCTTTGGTTGTAGGAGGAAACTGAAGCACTCGGCTGAAACCTACGTGGTTACAGTAGAACTTGCAAACTCCACTTAGGCAGTACCAAGAACTGAACCCGGTTGCTGGAGCTGTGAAGCTGCAGTGCTAACCACAGTTTTAATCTTATACAATCCTTAACTTCCTTTGTTGTCCACAGTTGACTGCCTTTACTTTTGGGGTTTATGTGCCTGCAAGCAATGTATAGGTGCTGTAAACTATATTATATTTATTTAAAGACTATCGATTGCCTATGTACTATCATACCTTTCAATGTAGTTTCCCAATCCACCTCGGGCAATTTGCCCCTCATACCTTCATAACTTCTTTTGTTCAAATTTAACACCCTGGCTTAAGAGTGAACCACCTTACTTTCAAGCATAATGTAAAATTCTATCACATTATGGTAATTCATCCCTAAAGGTAACTTTACAATAAAAATATTAATTATCCCTGATTCATTACATAATACTAGATCTACAATAACCTGTTTTCCAGTCGGTGCCTCAACATAAAGCTCTAGAAAACCATCCCTAACACACTCCAGAAACTCGTCATTCATAGCATTTGTTCTCATTAGGTTACCCAGTCTATATGAGGATTGAAGTCACCCATGATGACTGTATTGCCCATGTTATATGATTCTCTCATCTCCATTAATGCCATTCCCCACAAAAACACTACTGTTTGATGGCCTACAAACAGCTTCTACCAGTGTTTACTTCCCCTTGTTGTTTCTTAGCTCCACCCAAATAGATTCCATATTTTGTTCTTCAGAACTGAGATCCTCCCTTACTAATGTACTGATACAATCCCTTATTATCAGAGCAACATTATATCCTTTCCCTTTTTGCCTGTCCTTCCTAAAGGTCGAATCTGCTTGCGTATTCAGTTCTCAGTCTTGGTCACCCTGTAGCACATTTCCGTTATGACAATTGGATCATACTCATTTACCTCTATTTGGGCCTTTAAATCATCTACCCTGTTCTGAATGCTGAGTGCATTCAGGTACAGTGCCCATAACCGTGTCTTATTGACATTCTGCATTCTAGTTGATGCTCACCTTTGTTTCACCTACCTTCGAATGTCACCTTCTACTTTTCTACCTCCTGTTACCAGCTTTACTTCCTTTCAATTTGATCCTTCCTCCCAATTTCAAAAGAAATTGCGGGCACAGTGGCGCAGTGGTTAGCACTGCAGCCTCACAGCTCCATGGACCTGGGTTCGATTCTGGGTACTGCCTGTGTGGAGTTTGCAAGTTCTCCCTGTGTCTGCGTGGGTTTTCTCCGGGTGCTCCGGTTTCCTCCCACAAGCCAAAAGACTTGCAGGTTGATAGGTAAATTGGCCATTATAAATTGTCACCAGTATAGGTAGGTGGTAGGGAAATATAGGGACAGGTGGGGATGTTTGTTGAGAATATTGGATTAGTGTAGGATTAGTATAAATGGGTGGTTGATGTTCGGCACAGACTCGGTGGGCCGAAGGGCCTGTTTCAGTGCTGTATCTCTAATCTAATCTAAAAAACTGGATGGGTGCTTGAAGGAAGTGACCTTGCAGGGCTACGGGATTGAGTGGGGGAGTAAAACTGACTGAATTGCTCCACAGAGAACCAGCACGGTCTCGATGGGCCTAATGAAATCCTTCTGTGTGGTAAGTGACTCTGACTCTATCACTGTCTATGACTGAATGTTGGATATGTCTCCCATTCCTGCCGGAAAGGTCCGGATACATAAAATGTCAATGAAACTGTGACGTTAACAACCACTGACAGCTTCGTCCTCACCCTGGTCTGAGGCTCTAGTTCTCGTTTCAGGAGGTGACATAGCTCTGTGACCACCTCTTTATTGAAACAGAGTCATCTAACATACTGCTCCAGGCTTAGATGTTGGTAGGAAATGTGCTCTTGGAAAACCCGGAGTGGGTAGGGCAGAGCCCCCTCCTCCTCCCCCGTTCCAGAACTTCCTCTCTCTGCAGCTTCTGCTCCTTTGTTGGTGATGTTACAGAGCCAGAGACACTGTAACTACAGTCGCCATACCTCGTCCAGCGTTGGGGCACAAAATCCTCTGTCCTCCTTGAATTTTTGCAGCAGCTCACAACCCAACCTCCAGGAAACCATCCACAGCACCTTCCACTAACTGTACAAGAGCAGAAGTAAGTCAAAAGCCTATAAGTTGCATGCCTTGTCCGTTTAAATAACACTAGAGGGGGTTCCTGCTGCTGCTGCTGAATGTATGTTCAGCCGAGAGTGACTAACACAGGGGTCAGTGAACATGTACAGACCAAGTTTCAAAGACGTACATAAAAGCTGTTGGAATGGTACATTGACATCAAATTCAAAACCATCCTCAAATGAGCAACACATACATGGAACGATTGACCTAGAGCCCTGCCCAGCGTGGGGCATTGTGCAGGCCACAGTAGAAGTGCCCATCTGTGCAAATCACAGTAACAGCACATACATGGTGCTGTTGACCTAGAGCCCTGCATCAAAGCTGCTGGAATAGCAGTTTGACATGACATTCCACAACTCCTCGTGCTACTGGTGCACACAATGTACACCCGGGCGAGAGTACTGCACAGCATGGGACAGTGTGCAGGCCACACCGGAAATGGCTGGGAGCTCAGCTCATACCCTTTTATAGATCCAGGTTTCCACAATGTGGGCAACAGTGCTGCTGTAAGAGCTGAAAATCACCACCAAGAAGAGGTAGAGAGGGAAGGAAATTCACTTTAAAAGGGGACATGGAAATAGACTTGATGGAAGATTTTCAAGAATATGGGAATGGACAGGCGAATGGGACTAATTAGATGGGTGAGGCCATGGAGGGATTCAAGAATGAGAATATTAAAATTAAGGGTGTTGCCAGACCGGGAGCCAATGTAGATCAGTGAGCACAGTTGTGATGGGTGATCGGGATTTGGTGTGAGTTCGAACACAGGCAGCAGAGTTCTGGATGGGCTGTGGTTTATAGAAGTTTATAACTGGGAGGGTGACCTGGATACAATTTGGAAAAATCAAGTGAATAAAGGCACAGATGAGGGTTTATGCAGCAGATGGGCTGAGGCAGAGGTTGTGATGGGTGATATTACAGAGGTGGTAATAGGCAGGGATGGTGATGTAGGGAATATGGAGATGAATTCAGCTCAGGTATAAATAGAACACAGATGTTGTAAACAGCCTCGGATATTGGGCAGGGTGGGGTAGGTGATTCACAGATAGGAGATGGAGTTTGTGATGAAGACCAATGGCACTGGCTTCAGTCTTCCCAATATTTACATTACAGAAGAGCATTTCAGTGAAACAGGGTTGACAGATCACCTAGCGGGAAATAGAGACGTATCAGGAGCAAAGACAGGACCGAAGATGAAAGTTGAATTTACAAGAACTGTAATACAATTAGCAATGGGTTGACAGCTAATAGCTGGAGGTAGAGATTCACCAGCAACAGTAGCAGCAGCAAGAAGGGCAGAGTAAATTACAGGAGCAGTAATGCAATTAAACATGGTTTATAGAATTAATAGCTGTATTGAGAGACTTACCAGGGACGCCAACAATAGCCAGGATGGGATAGTAAATATATTGAATTATCTCAAGTGCATACAGGATCCGATCGTCTAATGAGTACCAAACCCAATATGTAGAAAGATAGTAAAGATCCGAGGAGAAACTCCTGTCCATTGTTGTAACATTCCAATCTATTGTTCTCAGATTCTGACCCATTATTGCAACATTCAAATCTATTGTTCTCAGATTCTGACCCATTATTGCAACATTCAAATCTATTGTTCTCAGATTCTGACCCATTATTGCAACATTCAAATCTATTGTTCTCAGATTCTGATCCATTGTTGGAACATTCCAATCTATTGTTCTCAGATTCTGACCCATTATTGCAACATTCAAATCTATTGTTCTCAGATTCTGATCTATCCCTTCCCTCTCTCTGGAGCCACTGATCCCTGTCAGTGCCGAGCGTGATGTTCCCTTTGACGCTATGTGATAACACATTGAAAGAATCCCTTATTAATAGAAAAGGAAAACCCTCCAGTGACACAATTAGGGCCCATGGAGACTGACATTAATTACAGTTACTGAACAAATAGGTTTAGTTAACCCTTTTCATTTCAACACCTTTTGTACCACAATCAACGATAACATTTGCCCAGTCTGAATGGGATGTATGAGGATTGCTGAGGGAGGGAAAAATGAGAATAGCGGATGCACAGGCCAGAATCTTGGATATGTGTGTCGTGGCAGAGGACTGGAGGGTTGCCAATGTTGCACCCTGACTAAAAAAGGAGAGGCGGAGTAAACTCTATATTTACTGTCACTGATGGGGAAATTTCTAGAGTTCACATCCCAGGACAAACGTATTTGATGCTGGAGAAAAGAAAAAAAAGCATGGACAACAAATGGCCAGCAGGAAGTATATGGTAAGACAAGTCATGTCTAGTAAATGTCAAAAACAACAACTTATATTTATATAGTGCCTTTAATGTAATCAAACATCTCAAGATGCTTCACAGAAGCATTATGAAGCAACGTATGACACAGAGACACAACAGGAGATATGAGGTCAGATGACCAACAGCTTGGTCAAAGAGGAAGTTTTTATGTAGTATCTTAAGGGAGGAATGTGATGTAGCGTGGCAGTGACAGTGGGATACTGGCAATCTCACCAGAGGCGCAGGCTCATTCCCGGGGGACATGGGTTCAAATCCCACCATAGCAGAAGGTGGAATTTAAAATTCAATTATGTAATGCATTCAATTGATGAATACAAATCTGGAATTGAAATCTGGACTTAATAATGTTGCCATGAAGCCATCATCGATTTTTATAACAATCTATCTGGTCCATTAATGTCCTTTAGGGAAGGAGATCTACCATCCTTATCTGTTCTGGTCTCCATGTAACTCAATGTGGTTCACTTTTAACTGTCCTCTGAAATAGTCTAGCAAGCCACTCAGTGTCAAGAATAATTATGGATGGACAATAAAGATGTAGGAATGGTATTCCAGAGATTTTCATAAGGGTCGTTAACTAGTCTAGGACATAACTCTGGACACAGGTCTTTGTGTCTACATTCCTGGCAATGATAATGTGAAGCCTCATGTCCACATATATAAACAAATGTTGTTTATAAACTGTCTAGGACATAACTCTGGACACAGGTCTTTGTGTCTACATTCCTGGCAATGATAATGTGAAGCCTCATGTCCACATATATAAACAAATGTTGTTTATAAACTGTCTAGGACATAACTCTGGACACAGGTATTTGTGTCTACATTCCTGACAATGATAATGTGAAGCCTCATGTCCACATATATAAACAAATGTTGTTTATAAACTGTCTCGGACATAACTCTGGACACAGGTATTTGTGTCTACATTCCTGGCAATGATAATGTGAAGCCTCATGTCCACATATATAAACAAATGTTGTTTATAAACTGTCTCGGACATAACTCTGGACACAGGTCTTTGTGTCTACATTCCTGGCAATGATAATGTGAAGCCACATGTCCACATATATAAACAAATGTTGTTTATGAACTGTCATCTTTTTGATTGGTTACTCTATGGTTCAAACATGAGAATTACAAGAAAGAATGAGACAGCACTCAAAGTTTAAATTAAACACCAATGACTCTACTAGATTCAGTAGGAATACTACTAGTTTACAATTATACAAAATACCCATTCACAATGTACCGGTGAACAATACACCCATTAGTCAATAATATGTTGCAAAGAGTCATGCATACATGATAACCCAGTGAGCATTTACCTCCCTGATAATCGTTCTGTCGCTGACCAAGCTCCTCGACCTTATCACAGAATCACTATTTTCAATGATTTTTACACCTTTCATATCATGGTGGGCTGAATGTTTCACTGACAAGATCACACTGTCCTATCAAAATCCACCGTAGGCTACAGTTGTCCAATGAGATGTCTAATTCTTTGTTCAGACGATGATATGAGATACTGCCTTGATGGTGAGCATGTGTTTACATTTCCTTCAGTAATTTCATCACCCCTTGTGGATGTTACAGATGCATCAGGATTGTTATCAGAACAAAAAATAGCAGATTTCATTCCTGGTCACAGACACATTTTGAACCACAGGACAATTAAACAATCCAAATCCCTTACATTCCTGACGTCTTACAAACTGTTACTTCGAGAATTTCTAGCTTATTTGCATTTCAAAACAAGACATTGTAAAGGAATTCACAGAGTCAAGGCAGCTGGAATCTGGAGGCCCCTCCCCTCCCCCCCCCCACCCCCCACTGAACGATAATGACAATGACTTAAACCAGGCTCAAGGTACTATCATGGAAGGGTAGTTAGTTAATGACTGACCAATCAAATGAACAGAAATGGCCTTTTACCTAATATGGAACAGAACCAAGCTGGGAAATGTGTATAAATTAAGAGCTTGTAAGACCCCAAAAGCGCACATCATCATCAAGAAGAAGACAGAAGATAGACTCCAATGAAGAGACAAGGTTCCACAGATAACCGGAGGTTGAGCACCGGGTGTTCCATTGAGAACACAACTGCTGACCACTTCCCTTTGCTCAATATTACCATGTTCTGCTTATTGTGCAGAACTTCATTCAGTCTGTGAAGCTTGTGAAAGCAGCCTCGTACACATGTAGTTTGATAGCTAGTCTGAGCTGCAAGTCCCTTTTAGATCTGATCTCCCAACATAGACTGTCATTGTAATTCACCTAAGTCTGACAATTACATTAAATCAAACCCCAGATCTTACAAGTGGTGCTGAAACCCGGGACTTTGACTACAATGCAAACCGAGGCTGTTGTAGCAAAGTTTTGCAAACATAGGAATATTCGTTTGACCAGTGAAATCTCTTGCAGGGATAAACTCTTTTGAGGGGCAGACGATTATACTGACCCAGTGATGTCTCTTTAAATACACAGTATGTCACAAAAAGACAATGGGAAGAAGGGTCTCTGGGAAACATATGAGGAAGAGTTATGCACTAAGTGTAATATGGACAATATCCAGTCCCTGTTCGGAGACTGTCGATGGAAGCATGCACACGTTCCTTTTAAAATATAGTGAAGTTTATCCAGGCACACGTCTTGGCTAAACATCAGAAGGGTGAAAAGGCTTTAAATCTGACTCCATATCCAGCATCACACAGTGCACAGTGCGATGAGGAAGTGATACAGTCACAGGTGAGAGAAATGGTAGCTCAAAGTGAACAGACCCAGCAGCAGCAGCAGACACAGCTACATGAGTTACACAATAAGCTAGTGTACTTTACTGTCACTATACAACTACAGACACTTAATGCAGGACAGGCTTGTGCAGTTCAGCAGCAGTTAGAGTTAGCAGAGAAACATACTGTCACTGTCACACAGGATAATGTCCAGTTGACCCAGCAGTTAGAGGATTCTAGAGGTGTCCTTAGGGAGTTACAGGAGTGACCCCACCGGAAGACAGAGCATGCACAGTGCAGGTCCAACTTTCAGTGATTGCAAACCCAGAGGGAAAGCAGCTCCCAGGCGGGTGTAGCAGCCGTCACAAAAAGCAGAGGATCACACAGGTGGTACTAAAACGGAGCAGGAGGCCTCGGAGGGGGACAATGTTGGAGAGGGAGAACGTTTACCAATCTGTCCCGTTAAGGTAACCTCCTTGACAGGCTGTCCCGTTAATGTGGTGACAACACCGAATGGAACAGTCTGTTACTCTCAATCCCACCAAGACACCTGTGAGGTTGAGATATAAAAGGAAAGGAAATCTTTCGGAGCAACAGTAAGGTTGAAACAATGTCTGAAGAGAACAGGAGGAAAAGCTTGTGTTTGAGTAAGTGGGTCTGTTTTTGTATTTGAAGTTTCCTGTTTGATTTCTTTGTCTGTCTCAACCAGTGTCAATCCGGTCAGTTACGTCTGGTCCTGCATGCTGTCTGAAAGTAGTTGGTTGTTTAACATGTGTGTATTGTTATATTTTAAATTGGTGTGAGTGGGGAGGACAAAAGTTTTGATAACATGGATGTTGGAGTGTTAAATAGCAATTGCTTTCTGCTGGGAAGGAGACAGAGAGAAAGAGAGACAGAGAGAGACAGAGAGAGAGAGAGTGAGAGAGAGAGAGAGAGTGAGAGAGAGAATGAGTGAGAGAGAGAGACAGAGAGAGAGAGGGGGAGAGAGTGAGAGAGGGAGTGAGTGAGTCAGAGAGAGAGAGAGAGAGGTGTTCCTCCAGGGGGGATAATGAGTAATGACACTCAGGGACAGAGGAAATGTGAGCTCTGGTACTTTGATTGTTCCTGCAGGTAAAAACCTTGAAGACCCTCTTTCCACCTCCTGCCGCTATGGGTGTGGATGACACGGACTGAAGTCCCTTTCTTTAACAGGGATCTATTCAGAATCTGCAACACTTGAGGCCTTCCAACATCGGTGGGTACCGCAGGGGCTGGGATGCATCAGTAATGCCGAGAATGGCATTTTAATTTGAGTTTTTGGTTTCTTTATCTGTTTTTAATAAAATTAATTCAAAATTCAAATAAAGGGGGCCTGGGGAATAAAGTCGCCCTCGACAAAAAAACAAAACGGGCCTGAGGGTCAGATCGAGAGTAAATCTCCCTCCACACTGTTGAGGGTGTGGAGGTATAAACATAGACGTCTCGTGAGACTGAGGTCTCTGAAACTCCTCACCTCTCCCGGAATAAGAGGAGGAGGCATCCCTCCACAGCAGATTGCCGAGAGGAACAGGGTCAGTCTCCTGGCGGGTCCTCGGACTCCCCGCACTACCAGCACCATTGGGGCTCGAGCCTTGAGTCACAGCTTTCTATCCCACAAATGGAGTGGGTACGGAAGCCTCTGTACCTTTTGCAACACCCGAGGTGGGGGTGGGGGAGTGGTGAAGGGCCCCTCTCCTGATGGGGGAGCCTGTGGATCCACCAGGAGAAATCATTCCATCTCCCACTGGGTCCGGTGTCCTGGGTGGGGCTGAGATCTGTGAGGGTCAACGCTCTCGGCGCCTGTTGCTGTCATCCAGGATGGATCTGACTCGGAGGTTGATTTGAATAATGTTAACAGTGCTCTGTCTGCTGGTACTGTGGCGCTGGCAGGGTGGGAGATGGCCTCCTCTCTCTACCTCGGGTCCCGCTCCAGCTGGATTTCCAGAGTCAAGAAACAACTGCCTCCCCCGAGGCTGATCACAAGCCCGGGCACCGAAGGGGAGTGGGTGTCCTCAACCACAGGCACTCATATTCCCAGTTTCCCCGGAGGAATATAGGAATGACTCCTCCACCACCGATCCTGGGGATGTGATCATGATGGAGGTGAGACTCGCTGGCGTGGCCGGGATGTCCACACCACATTGTGTGGTGGGTGTGTCGGCCACTGGCGTTGACGGCCCGGAGGAGGATGGAGTCTCGGTGAGGGGCACGGAGGACGACGTTGAATCCATTGCCAGTGAGGCGGTGGACTCCCTCCTGCCTCCTACCGAGTCTCCTCTCATCCCCATTGCCGAACTCCGGGACTTCCTTGCTGCTTGCAGAGATTGTCACAATAAGGTTCAGCTGCCCCTTGACCAGTGGTTGAAGCTGGCGCTGATCATCAGATCTGTCCGTCTTGCCCACAAGGAGGGTTGCAAATGTGCAGACATGAAAAAGGTCGTGCGATGCCCGATCAAAGTGTTCCCCTCTGGGTTGCTGGGGGAGTTTAAGGCGATGAGCAGTTCCACTCTCTCCTCACAGTAAGATATTGGTGACAGGATGGTGGTATTTTTGACATGAAGATATCCATAGCCAGCCTCAACATCAACAGCAGCAGGGCGTCTCTCAGCGGTTTTCACAATCTCAGAATCCTCAGGGAAGGGAGATATGTAATGAGTTTTATGCAGAAAACCCACACCGTTCCGGGAGATGAAGCCACCTGGCTCCTGGAGCGACAGGGAGACTTGATGGATTAGCTCCCTCGACTTTGTCGACGCCTGGTGGAATCTCAATTCCGATTCCAGTGCTTTCATCAGGATTACTTAGGAGCAGGCTTCCGAATCGACAGCCTCTACATTTCACATCTCGGTGGCCTCCATGTGGCTGGTGCAGTGCTGGGACCACCAGCTGGTGAGGGCGGAGTTCACTCCTCTTGTCACGGGGGCAGGGTCAATGTACTGGCACTTTAACAACTGGCTGCTGGAGGACGAGTGATTCCGGGACTCGTTACGTCGATACACGGCCGCCTGGAGAAGGAAGCAGAGGGGCTTCCCCTCCTTGAGGCTATGGTGGGATGTGGGCAAGACTCACATTCATGCCTTCTGTCAGGAGTACGTGAACGGATCGACCAAGAGGTGGGAATCCGAGATCGGGCACCTAGAGAGGGAGGTACTTGACTTGGAGTCCTGTGTCGGTCAAGCCGTCGCGGAGCCTGCCTTGTGGCAGGCATACAAAGAGAAGGACGTGCGGAGGGACCTGCAGCTCATAGGGTCCCAAGGAGTGCACGTCAGGTCGCGGATCCAGATCCGGGAAGATTTGGACCGCGCCACACCTTTCCTCTACACACTGGAAAAATGGTGGGGGGTCGGTAAGCAGCTCATCGAGCTCCTGGCCGACGATGGATCCTCCATTATGGATCCAGAGGGAATGGAACTTTTGGTACGAACCTATTACAGTGCGTTGTTCTCTCTGGACCCGTCCAGCGAGGAGACGGGCAGAGTTCTGTGGGAGGACCTTCTGAATGTCAGCCTGGAGAACGCCGAAGGATTGGGGGCTCTGCTCGCATTGGTGGAGCTGTACGGATCAGTCCACCAGTTCTCGAAGGGCAAATCACCGGGGCTGTACGGGCTGACCGTGGAGCTCCGCAGGGCGTTCTGGGATGCCCTCGGGGACGACTGCGCCTGTGTCCTGGGGAAAGCCTGGCAACCAGGAGATGCCCCTCACGTGGCACAGGGTGGTTGTTGACCTGTTGCTGAAGAGGGATGATCTCTGCTTGCTTAAGAAATGGCGTCCAGCCTCCCTCCTCAGCACGGATTGGAAGATCTACCCCGTCCAGGAATTCCCAGAGAAACACACCTCCAGAGACACTGTAACTACAGTCCCCATACCTCGTCCGGAGTTGGGTCACCAAATCCACTCGTCTTACTGACAGTCTGTAGCAGCTCACAACACAACCTCCGGAAAACCATCCACAGCACCGCCACTAACTTTACTATCGCAGAAGTAAGTCAAATGCTCCTCACCTGCAAGTTGGATGCCTGGTCCTTTTAAATAACACTAGAACAAAGAATAATACAGCACAGGAAAAGGCCATTCGGCCCTGCAAGCCTGCGCTGATCTTGATGCCTGTCTAAACTAAAACATTCTGCACTTCCGGGGACCGTATCCCTCTATTCCCATCCTATTCATGTATTTGTCAAGATGCCTCTTAAATGTTGCTATTGTACCTGCTTCCACCACCTCCCCCGTCAGCAAGTTCCAGGCACTCACCACCCTCTGTGTAATTAACTTGCCTCGCACATCCCCTCTGTACTTTGCCCCTTGCACCTTAAACCTATGTCCCCTAGTAACTGACTCCTCCACCCTGGGAAAAAGCTTCTGACTATCCACTCTGTCCATGCCACTCTTAACTTTGTAAACATCTGTCATATCGCCCCTGCACCACCGTCGCTCCAGTAAAAACAATCCGAGTTTATCCAACCTCTCCTCATAGCTAATACCCTCTAGACCAAGCAACATCCTGGTTAACCTCCTCTGTACCTTCTCCAAAGCCTCCACATCCTTCTGGTAGCGTGGCGACCAGAATTGCAAGCACTGCTCCAAGTGTGGCCTAACGAAGGTTCTGTGGACCTGTACGCCAAGATCTCTCTGCCTGTCAATACTCCTAAGGGTTCTGCCATTTACTCTATACTTCCCACCTGTATTAGACCTTCCAAAATGCACCACCTCACATTTTTCCGAATTAAACTCCATCTGCCATTTCTCCGCCCAAGTCTCCAACCGATCTATATCCTGCTGTATCCTCTGACAATCCTCATCACTATCTGCAACTCCAGCAACCTTTGTGTCGTCCGCAAAGTTACCATTCAGACCAGCTACATTTTCCTCCAAGTGATTTATACATACTACAAACATCAAAGGTCCCAGCACTGATCCCTGCGGAACACCACTAGTCACATCCCTCCATTCAGAAAAGCACCCTTCCACTGCTACCCTCTGTCTTCTGTGACCGAGCCAATTCTGTATCCAACTTGCCAGCTCACCTCTGATCCCGTGTGACTTCACCTTTTGTATCGGTTTGCCATGAGGGACCTTGTCAAAGGCTTTACTGAAGTCCATGTAGACAACATCCACTGCCCTTCCTTCATCAATCATCTTTGTCACTTCCTCAAAAAACTCAGTCAAGTTTGTGAGACACGACCTCCCCTTCACAAAACCATGCTTCCTCTCGCTAATAAGTTCACTTGTTTGCAAATGCGAATAAATCCTGTCCCGAAGAATTCTCTCTAATAATTTCCCTACCACTGATGTAAGGCTCACCGGCCTGTAATTTCCAGGAATTTCCTTGCTAGCCTTCATAAACAGAAGAACAACATTGGCTATTATCCAGTCCTCTGGGACCTCACCAGGAGCCAATGAGGATACAAAGATTTCTGTCAAGGCCCCAGCAATTCCTCCCTCGCCTCCCACAATATTCTGGGGTAGATTCCATCAGGTGCTGGGGACATATCTACCTTAATGTTTTTCAAGACTCCCAACACACCCTTTTTGATAACGACATGAACCAGACTATCTACACTCCCTTCCCTAGACTCATCATCCATCAAGTCCTTCTCTTTGGTAAATACTGATGCAAAGTATTCATTTAGTACCTCGCCCATTTCCTCGTGCTGCTGAATGTATGTTCAGCTGAGATTGACTAACACAGTCGGTCAGTGGACATGCACAGACCAAGTTCAAATGACGTACATCAAAGCTGCTGGAATGGCTGATTGACCTCATATTCAGACACCATCTCACGCTAACAGCACATGCTCAGATTGTCTGGTCCAGAGACTGGCCCAGAAAGGGACACCGTGCTGACCATACTAGAGCCCTGTCCAGCATGGGACACCGTG
Organism: Heterodontus francisci; assembly: GCF_036365525.1. Classification (NCBI taxonomy): domain Eukaryota; kingdom Metazoa; phylum Chordata; class Chondrichthyes; order Heterodontiformes; family Heterodontidae; genus Heterodontus; species Heterodontus francisci. The sequence goes on along the minus strand of NW_027141175.1, from coordinate 459,914 downwards.
CTGACCACACTAGAGTCCTGTCCAGCATGGGGCACTGTGCTGATCACGCTAGAAGTGGTCGGCTGTGTTGTTCACATCATTTTATGGATCCCAGTTTCCATATCATCAGCACCAGTGGTGCAGTTGAACAGAAAATCGTGGGCGGGGAGATATATACAGGGAAATAAATTCACTTTTAAAGTTGAATTGAGAAAAGATTGAAGGAAAATTATTTGCAGGAATAATGGTCAGGGAAATGGGACTAATTGGAGAAGTGAGGCCATGGAGCGATGCAAACACAAGAATGAGAACATTAAAATTAAGGTGCTGCCAGACCGGGAGCCAATGTAGAGCAGTGAGCACAGGGTTGATGGGTGATCGGGATTTGGTGTGAGTTAGGACTCAGTCAGCAGGGTTCTGGATGGGCTGTGGTTTATTGAGGTTTATAACAGGAAGGGTGACCAGGATAGAATTGGAGGAGTCAAGTCTGGATTTAACAAAGGCACAGATGAGGGTTATTCTGCAGATGGTCTGAGGCAGAGGTGGAGATGGGTGATATTACAGAGGTGGCAGGGTAGGATTGGTGATAGAGAGAATGTGGAGATTAACTCAGCTCAGTTATAAATATAACACAGATGTTGTAAACAGTCTGGTTCAGTGTCAGACATTGGACAGGGTGGGGTATGTATTTCACCGATAGGGGATGGAGTTTGTGATGAAGACCAATGACACTGGCTTCAGTCTTCCCAAAATTTACATTACAGAACAGTATTTCAGTGAAACGTGGTTTACTGATCTCCTAGCTGGAAATAGAGACAGCAGCAGCGAAGATGAGAGAGTGGATGACAAGAACTATTATCCCATTACAATGGTTTCTAGAGCCAATAGCTGGAGATATTCACCAGAAATAACAGCAGCAGCAAGGAGGGCAGAGTAAATTACAGAAGCAGTAATGCAGTTAAACATGGTTTATAGAATTAATAGCTGTTTAGAGAGACTTACCAGGAACACCAACAATAGCGAGGATTGGATAGTAAATGTATTGAATGATCTTCAGTACGAGATAGATCCGATGGTCTAATGGGTACCAATCATATGTAGAAAGATAGTAAAGATTGGAGGATAAACTTCTGTCCATTGTTGTAATATTCCAATCTATTGTTCTCAGATTCTGACCCATTGTTGTAACATTCCAATCTATTGTTCTCAGATTCTGACCCATTGTTGTAACATTCCAATCTATTGTTCTCAGATTCTGACCCATTGTTGTAACATTCCAATCTATTGTTCTCTGATTCTAATGTATCCTCTCCCTCTCTATGGAGCCGCTGATCCTGTTAATGCCAGGGCTAATGCTCTCGCCCACTCTATGTGAAAGCACATTGAAAGGAGACCCTTATTAATAGAAAAGGGAAATTCTCCAGTGACACAATTAGGGTGCATGGTGACTGACATTAATTACAGTCACTGAACAAACAGGTTCAGTTAACCTCTTTCAATCCAGCACTTTTTGTAGCACAATAAAGTAGAACATTTACCCAGTCTGCATGGGATTTGTGAGGGTTACTGAGGGAAGGAATGGTGGAAATAGCAGACACTTTCCAGAATCGTCCAATCCTCCTTGGATAGGGGAGTGGTGCCAGAGACTGGAGGGTTGTAAATGTTACACCCTATTTAAAAAAGGAGAGATGGGGTAAACCCTGTAATTACTGACCAGCCAGAATAGTGTCACTACGAAGGAAATTTCTAGAGGTGATAACCCAGGATATAAATATTTTTTTGCTTGGAAAATCAGTGGATAGTAACTGGCAAGCAACCTGGATATGCGAATGACAAATGACGTCTGGCAATCTTCAACAGCAAGAGGATTTGAGTACAGGAGCAGGGATGTCTTGCTGCAATTCTCAAGGGCCTTAGTGAGGCCACACCTGGAATATTGTGTGCAGTTTTGGTCTCATTATCTGAGGAAGGATGCTCTTGCTATAGAGGGAGTGCAGTGGAGGTTTAGCAGACTGATTACTGGGATGGCGGGACTGACGTATGAGGGGAGATTGAGTTGGTTAGGATTATATTCGCTGGAGTTCAGAAGAGTGAGGGTGGATCTGATGGAAACCTACAAAATTCTAACAGGTCTTGACAGGGTAGATGCAGGGAGGATGTTCCCGATGGTGTGGGAGTCCAGAACCAGGGGTCATAGTCTAAGGATATGGGGTAATCCTTTCAGGACTGCAATGAGGAGATATTTCTTTACCCAGAGAGTGGTGAGCCTGTGCAATTCCCTACCACAGAAAGCAGTTGAGGCCAAAATATTGTATCTTTCCAAGTCGGAGTTAGATATAGTCGCCTTTAAACCTACTAAACCCCAGCTGATATAAGCCTAGCGTGTCCAGCCTAACCTCATAAGACAGCCCGCTCATTCCAGAAATTTGTTTAGTACATCTTCTCTGAACTGCTTCCGACACATTTATATCTTTCCTTAAATAAGGAGCCCAGTACTGTACACAACACTCCAGATGTGGTCTCATAAATGTCCTGTATAACTGAAACATAACCTGGCTACTTTTGTATTCAATTCCTCCTGCGATACATGATAACACTCGATTAGTTTCCTAATTACGTGTTGCACCTGTGTTATTCTGAGTTCTTGTTGCCTTCAGTCTGGTTCAGTAAATATACTGAGTCAGATGCATAGGTAAAATCAATTACTTTATTTGCGCAGTCGCCAGCGGACTTCCTCTGAGAACAGCGGCACTGACTCCACCAGAGTCTGTCGGGTCCCCCCCCCCCCCCCCCCCAGAGTAAGTAAAGTTTGTGATACAGGTACTACTGTTTATACATTAAGATTCATGCTACACCTCCTTGTTTAACCAATCAGTGCGGTACAATTCGACTTCACCCACGTGGTGACATGCAGTACATCTGTTACTGAGGTTACAATACACTCCATTCTCAATACATACTTGTTACTAATAAAATATTGTTTTGTACCAGCAAGATAAAACAAAGCGGATAAGCAAGCTAATTAGCAAGAGCATAGGAATCATCAATAACCATGCTGGTCTCACTCCCTACATGGATCATGAGTCTGTCTCTACCCTGTGACAAGTAATTGCGGCGCATCCTGCTATCTCTATTAGGTGTACATTCCTGAGTGTTTCGTGCAGTCTGCAGCAACATCAAGTAGTGGCAGTTCACGAAGATAAGAGGGGCCTAGCACTTCTTATCACTCACACAGGGATGGACATCATTTGATTCATATGAGTCCATCTACTTCAAACCACAGGGAGTCATACACTCAGGCCATAAAAAAACAGATGTCCTTGTAATTACCAGTGTCGGCTAGTCTTTACTGTCTCACACACTCTGCCTTTACTTTTAACTATTTCATTGTGGTTTCTGCCACATAAAATCAAAGCTCAGCAAAGCTACTATTCCTAACTTGGCTATATTTCCCGTTAAGCATAGTGCCATGCCTTTCTGCTCACTTCCACATCTGCATAATAACCTTATACAATTCGTGCACTATGACATCCAGTTCCTCTGCATCTTCCAGCTCTGCAATCTCTCACCATTCAGATAATATGCTTCTTTTTTTATTCTACCTGCCAAAATGGGCAATTCCACATTTTATCACATTATACTACATTTTCTAGATCTTTGCCAACTTACCCAACCTATCTATATCCCTTTGTAGACCACTTATGTCCTCTTCACAACTTACTTTCCCACCTGTCTTTGTGTCATCAGCAAATTTAGCAACCATACCTTCGGACCCTTCATCCAAGTCATTTAGTTAAATTGTAAAATGTTAGGTCCCCAGCACTGATCCATGTGGCACACCACTCGTTACATCTGACCAAACCGGAAATGACCAATTTTTTTCCTACTCTCTGTTACCTGTTAGGTAGCAAATCTTCTATCCATGCCGAAGTGTTACCCCCTACAGCATCAGTTTTTATTTTCCGCAATAATGTTTGATGTGGCACCTTAGCAAATGCCTTCTGGAAATCTAAATACAGTAAACCTACCGGCTCCCCTTTACGTCTTCAAAGAACTCCAATAAATTGGTTAAACATGGCGTCCCTTTCACAAAACTATGTTGACTCTACCTGATCACCTTCAATTTTCTACCATCCTTAATAATAGCTTCGAACATCTGATCCATTAACAGAAAGCCTTTCTCGCATGTCGCAGGTCGTATGTCTACTATGTCTATTCTGATGCTGTGCTGTATTTGAGCTATCACTCCTCAATAAACTGCTAGTTACCCTTATACCTCATTTTAGTTAATCTGTGACCCTGGACCAGATCTTACAGTGGTGCAGGAGAGGGAACAGAGTTCATGTCAAAGCCCTGCCTCCATTTTTTATGATCCTGCATAATGGACTGGGACTACTGGGCAGTAATGTGCTGAAAGGTTATCAGCAGTAATTCATTATCCCAATATTTGTATATTTTAGAACATTAAACCATACCCCTGCTCTGGTGTCCATTGCATCCTCAATATTCATGATTAAAATATCAGAGGAGTGTGAACCAGACACCTCTGATCACCCTGAGGTACAGGCGATTCTCGAGTCGGTGCTGAGTGTATTCACAACCCATAAAGATGACAGTGGAAACATGAGCAAACCTGAAGAAATTAACTGACCATTGCATGCTCGATGAAGCAGTATTCATACCGAGCTGAGATTATATCATATATTCCAGACACTATCAGGTCATTGTTATACCAGGGTGTAATTCACAAAGACACATTCATTGCTAACTGCCCGATTTGGCCGGTTAGAAAACCGGATGGCAGCTGGTGACTGACTATTGACCACCACAAACTCAACTCAGTCACCCCTGTGCACCTCAAAGACTGCCCTGAGTCCTATCCTCAGGCTGGTGGGTTATCAGTGGACCCTCATCCCTCGATTTGCAGAGACTGTCATTCCTCTTTATAAACTACCTAATGGTGATGATGACCAGGTTTAACCCGGTTAGACTGAAGAGAACACGGAAACAGCAGCACAATTGAAGAAATCTGTCGCCCAGGTAACGTTTCTTATCTTACATAACCCTGACAACACTTACCACATGGAGGTGGGGGCACATTGAAAAGCCTGGCTGCTGTTATACGTAGAGAAAACCAGGAGAAACCCTATTGTGAATGATCCAGAATTGTGAGTGGGTCTGAACTGATTTACTCTGTTTGTGAAGGACATTTATTAACCACGTTCTGGGACATCAAACATTTCACTTACATCACAGGGTTCAACAGGGTGATACTGTCCAGTCCATTATAAACTTTCCCAGTATCGGAAAGCAGTAATAATAGTAATCCCCTGTCAGGGAGTCATAGTCATTTCAGCACAGAAAGAGGCCACTCGGCCCATCGAGTCCATGCCAGTTCTTTGTAGATAAATCCGGTCAGTCTCATTCCCCAGCTTTGTCTCCACATTCCTGACAGTTTATTTCCCTCAAGTGTCCATCCAATATCCTTTTGAAATCATTCACCATCACTGCTTCCACCACCATCGTAGGCAGTGATTTCCAGGCCATTCCCTCTCACTGTGTAAAAACGTTGTTCCTCACATCCCCCTGTATCTCTGTCCCACCACCTTAACTCTCTTCCTTGTACCATTAACTAATGGGAACATCTTTTATTGTCCACCTTATCCAAACACGTCATTACCTTGGATACCTCTATCAAATCTCCCCTCAATCTCCTTTACTCCAAGGAAAATATTACAGGCTTTTCCAGAGTAACCTTGTAGCTAAAATCCTCCATCCCTGGAACGATTCTGGTAAATCTCCTCTACACCCTGTCAAGGACACTCACATCCTTCCTAAACTATGGTGAATGGAACTGGATGCAGCACTCCAGTTGGGGGCGAACCAGAGCTTTATAAAGGTTCACAATAACTTTCCTTCTTCTCTACTCACCACCTCTATTTATTTTAGGATAGTCAGTATGGATTTGTTAAGGGAAGATTTTGTTTGACCAACTTGGTCGAATTTTTTGAAGAAGTAACAAGAAAGATAGATGAGGGTAGTGCAGTTGATGTGCTCTACCTGGATGTTAGCAAGGCTTTTGACAAGGTCCTACATGGCAGATTGGTTCATTAAAAAAAATCCCACGGGATCCAGGGAAATGCAGCAAGGTGGATACAAGATTGACTCAGTGGCAGGAAAGAAAGGGATATTGTTGATGGCTGTTTTAGAGACTGGAAGGCTGTTTCCACTGGCGTTCCGCAGGGCTCAGTACTGGATCCCTTGCTGTTTGTGGTCTATATTAATGATATGGACTTAAATGTAGGGGGCATTATCAAGACGTTTGCAGACGACACAAAGATTGACCCTGTGGTAGCTAGCGAGGAGGATAGCTGTAGACGACCGTAAGATAGTGATGGCCTGGTCAGATGGGCAGAACCGTGGCAAAAGGAATTCAACTTGGAGAAGTATGATCTGATGCATTTCGGGAGGTGAAGCAAGGCAAAGGAATACAGGATTGATGGCAAGATACTGAGAAGTGTAGAGAAAGTGAGGGACCTTGGATTGAATGTCCACACATCCCTGAAAGTAGCAGGAGAGGTCGATAAGGTGGTTAGGGAGGCATATGGAATCCTTTCCTTTATTAGCCCAGGTACAGAATAGAAGAACAGGGAGGTTAGGCTGGAACTGTATAATTCATTGATTAGGCCACAACTTGAGTGCTGTGTACAGCTCTGGTCTCCTCAGTACAGAAAGGATGTAACTGCACTAGAGAGGGTACAGAGGAGATTTTCGAGGATGTTGCCAGGACTGGAAAACTGCAGCAATAAAGAAAGATTGGATAGACTGGGGTTGTTCTCCTTGGAACAGAGATGGCTGAGGGGAGATCTGATTGAAATGTACAAAATTGCAACGGGCCTGGATAGACTGGAGGTGAAGACTCTATTCACCAGAGCATCGAAGAGGAGGAATAGAGTTAAAGTGATTGGTAGAAAGATCAGAGGGGAGATGAGGGTGGTGCTGGGTCTGCAATTCACTACCTGAAAGGGTAGTTGAGTCAGAAACCCTCAACTCATTCAAACATAGTCTGGATATCCACTTGAAGTGCTGTAATCTGCAGCTCTACGCACCAAATGTTGAAAGATGGGATTAGAATAGATGGATAATTTTCTGGCTGGCGCAGACAAGATGGGCCAAGTGGCTGCTTTCTGTGCCTTAACTTTCGATGATTCTATGATTCTACTAGAATGCTTCCAGGGATAGGGGTGTTTTAGTTACAAGGTTAGTTTGGAGAAGATGGAGTTGCTCTCCCTGGAGTAAAGGAGATTGAGAGAGATTTGATAGAAGTGTACAAGATTATAATCGGTTTAGAGAAGATAGACAAGGAAAAACTGTTCACATTAACTGATGAAACACGGACTAGGGGACACAGATGGAAGGTTTTGAGTAAGAGATGCAGGGGGAATAGGAGGAAGAACTTTTTTACACAGTGGATGTTTATCAGCTGGAACTCACTGCCCGTGAGGGTGGTGGAAGCCGAGACAATCAATTATTTCAAAAGGAAACTGGTGGAAATCTGAAGGAAATGAACTTGCAGGGATACGGGGATTGAGCGGGGGAGTGGGGCTGACTGGATTGTTCCACAGAGAGCTGGTACAGAGGGGCCGAATGGCCTCCTCCTATTTCGTAAATGACTCTGACTCTCTGTGACTCTGTTGGATATGCCGCCTACTCCTGCCTGGGGAATGATTCGGATGCAGTGAAGATCAATGAAACTGTGACTTTAACGGCCACTGACAGCTCCGTCCCCACCCTGGTGTGAGGCTCCAGGTCGTGTTACAGGAGTAGACACAGCTCTGTGACCACCTCCTTATTGAATCAGAGTCACCTCACACACTGCTCCTGGGTTAGGTGTAGGTAGAAAAAGTGCCCTTGGAACACCCCGGGTGGGTAGGGCAGAGCCCCCTCCTCTTTTCTCTTTACAGAGACTCCCCTCTCTGCAGCCTCTGCTTCATTTGTTGATCATGTTTCAGACCCAGAGACACTTTAACTACAGTCCCAATACCTCGTCCAGTGTTGGGTCACCATATCCTCTGTCCTCCCTGAATGTCTGCAGCAGCTCACAACACAACCTCCAGAAAACCATCCACAGCACCTCCACTAACTTTGCAATCACAGAACTAAGTCTAAAGCCCCTCACCTGTAAGTTGGATGCATGATCCTATAAAATAACTTTGGGGGTGGTGGTGGGGATGGGGGGTCGGGGGAGGGTGCGGTGTTCCCCGTGCTGCTGAATCTATGCTCTGCTGAGAGTGACTTACACAGGTGGTCAGTGGACATGCACAGACAAAGTTTCAAAATCGTACATCAATGCTGCCAAAATGGCTGATTGACATCAGTACTAACGCCTCCTCACACTAACAACACATACATGGCACCCAGGCTAGATCCCTGCCCAACATGGGACACTGTGCGGACCACACTAAAAGTGGCCAGCTGTGCAGTTCACATCATTTTATGGATTTATAATTGCAGGGTGACCAGGATAGAATTGGAAGAGTCAAGTGTGGATTTAACAATGTCATGATGAGGGTTTACGCAGCTGGTAGGCTGAGGCACATATTAAAGAGGTGTTATTGGTGTCAATGAAACACGATACGCCAATGAGGAATTTTAGTTCATCAGTTGGAAACTTACATTAAAGTTTTAATGGAAAAAATCCTGCAAAAAACTGGCAGTCAAGATGGCCACTGCAATTTGTATCTGAAGCACCTTTTCACACTCCAACGTCTCCAATCGGAGACACATGTCTGATGAGCCTGGACCCAAAATAATGGCTTACTCTTGAGACTGACTTTGCTAAGATTGCGTTCATTAGCATGCAATTCAAGGACATCCTGACACACTGACTTTGAAAGCGTAAACTACTCCAAGTGTAAAGAATGGCATCCTGAGCCCTAGGGAGATGGAAATTCCTCACCTTGAATCTCATTAGAAGGCTCCAGAAAATATATTGAGGCAGCCATGAGACCGTCTGACCATCTCTGTGAAAGCTGGGAGCTTCCCCTGGACAAAGACAGACAAACCAGTGATTCAAACTGGCAGAAGCAGAAGGGTGGTCTCCTTCCCCCCTCCCCTAGCCCCCCACCACCCCAAGTCCCGTTCTCTTTCTGTCTCTCATCAGATGACATCACAAGTTTGAAAACCATCAGCGACTGTGGACCCTCCAATCCTACAGATTACTACAGACTGAGGCACCAGGGTAAAAAGGCCACCTACCAGTCTGCCTTCAAGAACATCCTGAACCATGTGGATCAGTCACAACGGGCACTTCGACCAGCCAAAGACTTCAAGAGTACAACTTCAGCCGGAAGATCAGGGATTTATCAAACCTCACAGACTGCATATTATGTTTTAGAACATAGAACAGTACAGCACAGTACAGGCCCTTCGGCCCACGATGTTGTGCCGAACCTTTAACCTACTCTAAGATCCATCTAACTACCTACACTTCATTCTACTATCATCCATGTATCTATCCAAGAGTCGCTTAAATGTCCCTAATGTATCTGCTTCGACCACCACCGCTGGCAGCTCATTCCACGCACCCACCACTCTCTGTGTAAAGAACCTACCTCTGACATCTCCCAGAAACCTTCCTCCACTCACCTTAAAATTATGCCCCCTGGTGATAGCCCTTTCCACCCTGGGAAAAAGTCTCTGACGATCCACTCTATCTATGCCTCTCATCATCTTGTACCCCTCTATCAAGTCACCTCTCATCCTTCTTCGCTCCAATTAGAAAAGCCCTAGCTCCCTCAATCTTTCTTCGTGGGACATGCCCTCCAGTCCAGGCTGCATCCTGGTAAATCTCCTCTGCACCCTCTCTAAAGCTTCCACAACCTTCCAATAATGAGGCGACCAGAACTGAACACAATATTCCAATTGTGGACGAACCAGGGCCTTATGGAGCTGCAGCATAACCTCGTGGCTCTTAAACTCAATCCCCCTGTTAATGAAAGCCAACACACCATACGCCTTCTTTACAACCCTATCAACTTGGGTGGCAACTTTGAGTGATCAATGGACATGGACCCCAAGATCCCTCTGTTCATCCACACTACCAAGAATCCTGTCTTTGAGCCTGTATTCCGCATTCAAATTCGACCTTTGATTTATTCTGGACTCTAATCCAGCCACGATTTTACTTCTTATTCTGTAATCTTTTTGTGTACGTGAGATTCTTGTGTCAGTGGCAGCATAAATGTATAACGTATGTTTTTATTATTTTATTTTGATTGAGTTTAGATGTTAAGTGTATTAATCTCACCTCTTTCATGGTTAAGCTCATGAAAACCTTTCCGATTGGTTCCTTCACTATTACACCAAAGGTAAAAAGCAAAACAACACAAAAATGGTAAATACATCCACGGTTAAAAAAGAACAAACACTATTGCAGTCAAATAAGAGGAAGGACAAGAGGACCGACTGTGAACCCTCATCACCTGGCTGTAACAATATGTCGGGTTGGAGGTGGAGTTAATATGGGGATCAACTGAGCTCAGCATTAAAGATACCAGAGGCTGGAAACTTCCTGGTTCAGCCTCAGCGAGGGGATCGCAGATCGTGGAGAGGGAATAGAGTTTGTGACAGAAAGTGAAGACAATGGATTCAGTCTTCTCACGATTTAAATGACAAGAACACTAATTCACTGAAATATGGTTTATGAATCTATTAGTTGGATACAGAGACTTACCGGGGACACCAATAATAGCGAGGCTGGGATAGTAAATTGTTTGAATCATCTTCAGTGCATAATAGATCCGCCATTCTAATGTTAGCCAAGTATAAACTGCAGTAACTAAACCAAACCAAGAGGAGAAACTCCTGCTGTCCATTGTTATAACATTCCAATCTATTGTTCTCAGATTCTGACCCATTGTTGTAACATTCCAATCTACTGCTCACAGATTCTGATCTATCCTCTCCCTCTCTCTGGAGCTGCTGATCCCTGTAAGTGCCGGGTTTGATGCTCCAGCTGACACTTTGGGTAAGACATTAAATGAAGACCCTTATTGATAGAAGAGGGAAACCCTCCAGTGACACAATTAGTGTCCAAAGAGACTGACAATAATTACAGTCACTGAACAAACAGGTTGAGTTAACCCCTTTCAATCCAGTACTTTTGTACCAGAATAAAGTAGAACATTTAGCTGGTCTGGATGGGATGAGTGAGGGTTGCTGAGGGAAGGAATGATGGAAATACCAAAGGCACTGGCCAGAATCTTCCAATCCTCCTTGGATATGGGAGTGGTGACAGAGGACTGAAGGGTTGCAAATGTTACATCCTGTTTTAAAAAGGAGAGATAAGATAAACCCTGCAACTACTGACCAGTCAGTGTAATGTTGGTGGTTGGAAATTTCTAGAGGCCATAACCCAGTACAAATATATATAATCCTTGGAAAAACATGGGATAATAATTGACAAACAGGCTGGATAGGTTAATGGAAAATCATGTCTGATAATCCTGATCAAGTTCGTTGATGACAGAACTGGGAGAGCTGATGAGGATAGTGTGTTTAGTGTTATGTATATAGACTTTCAAAAGACCTGTAATCAAATGACATTTCATAGACTTGTTATGAAAAATGTAACACATGGATTATTGTGAGAGTGATAGTGTGGATATGATACTGAAAGCAGCGAAAAGTGGTGAACAGACATTGTTCAGACTGGGGGAGGGGGAGAATACAGTGCTGTATCTCAGGGGTCGATATTAGAAACAGTGCTCGTCCTGACATATAGATAAATATATAAATGACATAGAATTAGAGTAAAACAAAAACATAATTTGAACTATTGCAGATGACATGTAAATCATAAATGCTGTCACTAGTTGTGGTAGATAGTAGCAGGATTAAGGAGGACATGGACAGTCTCATGGTGAAATGAGAATACACATGGTGAATAGAATTTAACACATAGTACTGGGGAAGTGGTTATTTTGTGAGGGATAATAAGGGGAGTGATAGAAACTGAACTGCACCATTTAAAAGATGGTACAGGAGCACAGAGTCTGGGCGTGTATGTACAGACATCTTCAATGGTGGCTGGACAAGTGGTGAAGGATTTAAAAAGGCATAGGGGGTCGTTAGAATTATAACTAGAAGCAAAGAATTAAAAAAACAACACAAGAACATTCTGCTAAGACTAGGTAAATGACTGTTTAAGCCTCAGCTGGAATATTGTGTCCCATTCTGGACACCACACTTTATGAAGGATTTCAAGGCCTTGGATATGGTGCCTAGGTGATATACTAGAATGGTAACAGGGATGAGGGACTTCAGTTATGTGGAGAGAAGATGAGATTGTTCTCCTTAGAGCAGAGAAGATAAAAGGGAGATTTAATCGAGGGGCTGAAAATGATGATGTGTTTTTCTAGAATAAATAAGGAGAATCTGGTTTCACTGGATGAAGGGTCAGTAACCAGAGAACACAGTTTAATGTTGATTAACAAACAAACAGAGGAGAGATGAGGAGATTTTCTTTTCTTTACACGGCGAGTGTTTATGATTTGGAATTCACTTCCTGAAAGGGTTGTGGAAGCAGATTTAACAGAAACTTTCAGTCTGGAATTGGATCAATACTAACAGGGTGATTTACTGGACTGGGAGAAAAGAACAGGGGAGAGGAATAATTGGGAAATCTCCTTCAAAGAGCTGGAACTGGTACGATTTGTTAAATAGTCTCCTCCTGTGCTGTGTGATTCTCTGATGTCTGATAACAGAAATCATTGAGTACGTATCTCATGTGTACAATTGACATTCAGCAGTTTTTAATCCCGAGATTAATTGTTACTTGTTTTCTGATGAAGACAACAGCAGAAAGACAAGCACAAAGGGCTGGTGAGATAAATTGTGTTGACAATTTGTTTATCAGATTATGACATCTCTCTCTGATCACAGACCTCGCCTGGTTTCAATCCGTCAATTACAAACTCATTGATTTTATTCCTATTTTATTTCCTGTCTATCCGTTCTCAGGATATGGGTGATACTGACAAGGAAGGCCAGCATTACTTCCCCATCCCTGGTTGCCATGAGAAAATGGTGGGCTTTCATCCTGAACCACAGCAGTCCGTGATGTGAAGGTGTTCCCTTAAACAAACAAACATTTAGTATTTTGAGGAGGCAGTTTCATTTCTGAGTAGTTCGGAATGAGTTGGGTCAGAAAGCTAGGATGAGAATTTTAAAATCGAGGCATTACTGGACCAGGAACCAACGTAAGCCAGTGAGCATAGTAGTGATGGATCAACGGGACTTGGTGGAAAGGCCTGTTACCCGACCCGAACCCGATGGGACAGAAATGACATGTGTCGGGCCATTCTTCCGAACTCGACCTTTGGGCTTGGGTCGGGTCGGGTCGGTCTCGGGGGAAAATGGAGGGACCTGGGCCGGGTCGGGCTCGGGTCCCATATGGCTCCGTCGGATTCAGGTCGGGTTTCTGTTTGTGACTTGAGCAGGCCTTTAACTTGGTGCGAGTTTGGATAGGAATTTTATTTGTGCTGAGGTTTATGGCAGGGGCAGCACGGCTTCGATACAGATTCAAGCTGCCTCTAAACTGTTCAGTTCAACACAAGTTTAAAAAACGGGGGAAAGAAAAGAAAAAAGAGGAAAAAAATGGGGTTAGATACAGAGTAAATATTTCTCTACACTGTCCCCATCAAACACTCCCAGAAGAGGTACAGCATGGGGTTAGATACAGAGTAAAGCTCCCTCTGCACTGTCCCCATCAAACACTCCCAGGACAGGTACAACACTGGGATTGGCTGGGCAATTTGAAGCACTTCCTGCCAGCAATCAGGGGGAGCAGCTGCACCTGTGCTGCAGCAACTGCAGAGTGGAGACTGGAGAAAGTGGAGAGAGGTAGAACATAGAACATTACAGCGCAGTACAGAACCTTCGGCCCTCGATGTTGCGCCGACCTGTGAAACCATCTGACCTACACTATTCCATTTTCATCCATATGTCTTTCCAATGACCACTGAAATGCCCTTAAAGTTGGCGAGTCCACTACTGTTGCAGGCAGGGCGCTCCACGCCCTTACTACTATCTGAGTAAAGAAACTACCTCTCACATCTGTCCTATATCTATCACCCCTCAACTTAAAGCTATGTCCCCTCGTGTTTGTCATCACCATCCGGGGCAAAAGACTCTCACTATCCAACCTATCTAACCCTCTGATTATCTTATATGTCTCTATTAGTCACCTCTCCTCCTCCTTCTCTCTAACGAAAACAACCTCAAGTCCCCCAGCCTTTCCTCGTAAGACCTTCCCTCCATACCAGGCAACATTCTAGAAAACCTCCTCTGCATCCTTTCCAAAGCTTCCACATCCTTCCTATAATGTGGTGACCAGAACTGCACGCAATACCCCAGGTGCGGCCGCACCAGAGTTTTGTACAGGTGCAGCATGACCTCGTGGCTCCGAAACTCGATCCCCCTAATAATAAAAGCTAACACACCATATGCCTTCTTAACAGCCCTATTAACCTGGGTGGCAACCTTCAGGGATTTATGTACCTGGACACCAAGATCTCTCTGCTCATCTACACTACCAAGAATCTTCCCATTAGCCCAGTACTCTGCATTCCTGTTACTCCTTCCAAAGTGAATCACCTCACACTTTTCAGCATTAAACTCCATTTGCCATCTTTCAGCCCAGCTCTGCAGCCTATCTATGTCCCTCTGTAACCTACAACATCCTTTGGCACTATCCACAACTCCACCGACCTACGTGTCATCCGCAAATTTACTAACCCACCCTTCTACACCCTCATCCAGGTCATTTATAAAAATGACAAACAGCAGTGGCCCCAAAACAGATCCTTGCGGTACACCATTAGTAACTAAACTCCAGGATGAACATTTGCCATCAACCACCACCCTCTGTCTTCTTTCAGCTAGCCAACTTCTGATCCAAGGCTCTAAATCACCTTCAATCCCATACTTCTGTATTTTCTGCAATAGCCTACCGTGGGGAACCTTATCAAACGCCTTCCTGAAATCCATATACACCACATCCACGGCTTTACCCTCATCCACCTGTTTGGTCACCTTGTCAAAAAACTCAATGAGGTTTGTGAGGCACGACCTACACTTCACAAAACCGTGCTGACTATCTCTAATGAACTTATTCTTTTCAAGATGATTATAAATGCTATCTCTTATAACCTTTTCCAACATTTTACCCACAACCGAAGTAAGGCTCACAGGTCTAAAATTACCAGCGCTGTCTCTACTCCCCTTCTTGAACAAGGGCACATTTGCTATCCTCCAGACTTCCGGCACTATTCCTGTCGACAATGACGACATAAAAATCAAGGACAAAGGCTCTGCAATCTCCTCCCTGGCTTCCCAGAGAATCCTCGGATAAATCCCATCTGGCCCAGGGGACTTATCTATTTTCACACTTTCCAAAATTGCTAACACCTCCTCCTTGTGAACCTCAATCCCATCGAGCCTAGTAGTCTGTATCTCAGTATTCTCCTAAACAACATTTTCATTCTCTATTGTAAATACTGACGAAAAATATTCATTTAACGCTTCCCCTATCTCCTCTGATTCCACACACAACTTCCCAATACTATCCTTGATTGGCCCTAATCTAACTCTAGTCATTCTTTTATTCCTGATATACCTATAGAAAGCCTGAGGGTTTTCCTTGATCTTATCCGCCAATGGCTTCTCGTGTCCTCTCCTCGCTCTTCATAGCTCTCCCTTTAGATCTTTCCTGGCTAGCTTGTAACGCTCAAGCGCCCTAACTGAGCCTTCACGTCTCATCCTAACATAAGCCTTCTTCTTCCTCTTGACAAGCGCTTCAACTTCTTTAGTAAACCACGGCTCCCTCGCTCGACAACTTCCTCCCTGCCTCACAGGTACATACTTATCAAGGACACGCAGTCGCTGCTCCTTGAATAAGCTCCACATTTCATTTGTGCCCATCCCCTGCAGTTTCCTTCCCCATCCTATGCATCCTAAATCTTGCCTAATCGCACCATAATTTCCTTTCCCCCAGCTATAAGTCTTGCCCTGCGGTATATACCTGTCCCTGCCCATCGCTAAGGTAAACCTAACCGAATTGTGATCACTATCACCAAAGTGCTCACCTACATCTAAATCTAACACCTGGCCGGGTTCATTACCCAGTACCAAATCCAATGTGGCATCCCCCCTGGTTGGCCTGTCTGCATACTGTGTCAGAAAACCCTCCTGCACACACTGGACAAAAACTGACCTATCTAATGTACTCGAACTACAGTATTTCCAGTCAATATTTGGAAAGTTAAAGTCCCCCATAACAACTACTCTCGCTCCTGTCGAGAATCATCTTCGCTATCCTTTCCTCTACATCTCTGGAACTTAAGTTTCGACTGTTTGGGGGGAGGGAGAAGAGGCCGGAAGACTTGGGCGGGGCTGCCAAATCCAGTAGGGGGCCCCTGTATTTGTATTGGTGCTTGCACACAGGGAGCACCGTTCCCACCCCAATTACCTGCTCGGGACAGCTGGAGTTGCCTGGGGAAGACTTTTTTTGTTAAAAGCAGAAGAGGAGAGTACCGGGCGGCTTCAGCCATCCCGGGCGAAGAAGCCTCCCCCAACTAGAAGACAACAAACAGTTTTGGACTAATTGTTACAAAGGTGCTCCAACTGGCAGCTGGATCAAACATCCCTGTCAGCCTTTCTCTCCCTTCCTCCACTCAGTCGCCTCAGTAATCTATCCTCCCATTTTCTTTTACCTTCCTACCCCTATCCTCCTCAACTCCCACTCCACTTTGTTTACAGTTTGTTTGTTTATTGTTTCAATTGTAAATTTGCTTTGTTTCTTGGGGGTGGACGTGGCTCTTAGACCCCATGGCAAGCCCTCCTTCGCCGGTGGCGGGGCCTTCCCGTTCATATGCTGCTGCGGCTGCTGCAGCTGCACCTGTTGCCCCTTCGCCGTTTGCTTTATTAACATCGAAACATGGGGTCAATAGCGACATTCACCCGAACATGACTGTAGAGACATGTGTGAAAGCAATGGCCGAGGTTGTCGGCCCTTCGGCCATTGTTGCAGCCTCTAAAATGTACGGGAAAGCAGTGTTATTCCTGAAGACCGAGCAGGCGGTGTCCCTGGCTCTGAGCAAGGGGCTCACCGTGGGCGGGACCTTCCTGCCAGTGGACCACCTGAAGGAAACTGTGCAAAGGCTCACTCCATCCAATGTCCCGCCCTTCATTCCTGGTGAGCTCCTCCTTCCCCACCTGCACCGTCTGGGGCAGGTAAAGACGGGGCTCATCCCAGTCCCGCTCGCTCTTCGGCAGAACAGCCTCTGACACGTGTGCTCCTTCCGCCACCAGTTATTCATGCAGCTGGCGTGGGAGGAGGTTACAGAGGGCCACTTTAATGTAGAGTTCCAGGGGATGGCCTACCGCGTCTTCTGGACCTTGGACGGGGTGCGGTGCCATGTCTGTAAGGGGGTGGGCCATGTTCGTAAGAACTGCCCCAACCTCCCTCCTGCCAACTCCAAATCGGCGGCCCAGGGTGGCACCGCTGCACCTCCTCCCACCCCCCTACTCCTCTACCAGATACCATACAGTCGGTACCGGAGGCTGTGGTTTTCATGGCCTCCGGCAGGGAGGGGGTGACCGTCCAAGTGGAAGGAAGGTGCGGAGGAGAAATCAACATCGAGAGGCGCGTCCCCTGGACACAGAGACACTACCCGAGTCTGAGCTCAGCACAAAGCCCGATCTCGGGGAGTCAACTTGCCCCAGGGCTGGGCTCAGGCCCAGGGTGAATAAAAAAAAGGTGAGTGCTGAGGTGGAGGCCTCTGATAATATGGATGTCTCTGAGCCTCCGCACCCAACTGGGAAAAAGAGGAGAAGGCAGCCTTCCACAGAGGTGACAAGGGGCCCTGAGGCGCAGGGCCCATCTGTTGAAGGTGAGCTGTCTCCGGTTTCGGGTCCCCAGGTTTCCCGTAACGCCACCACCAAGGCCACAAAGTCTGGGCAGGAGATCCCTATTCCTCAGGATGGAGTGGAGGGGGAGACACCTGTACATGTGACCCCTCCAGGGGAAGCCAGTGGAGCCGTGCTTGTGATGGAGGAGCCTGGGGACGCCACCCATTCTGCCACTGCCACTGGGTCGGGTGCCCTGAGTAAAGGGGAGGGCGGGGCCTCAAAGTGTCGGCCCTCCCAGCTGGAGTCCACCACCAACCAGGATACACCCGACCAGGTTGTAACCGAGAACGCTGCCCCATCTGCTGGGCCTGTGGGTGCTGGCGGAGGGGGAGATGGCCTCCTCCCTCCGCCTCCTCAGGTCTCGGCTCCGGCTGGATTTCTGGAGTCGGGAACGCCTGTCTCCCCTGGACCACTCATTGGCCTGGGGATGGAGGTGAGGGGGGGTCCTGAACTGCTGGCGCCCACAGGCTCCAGTTTCACAATAGAACAAAGAGAGGACTCCTCCGCCATCGATCCTGGGGGTGGCATCCTGATGGAAGCGGGATCAGCTGGCGCTGCCGGGACGTCCGCCCCACAGTGTGTGGTGGGTGTGTCGGCCAGTGGCGGTGATGACCCTGAGGAGGATGGGGATTCGGTGTGGGGCACGGAGGATGATCTTGATTCCATCGCCAGTGAGGTGGTGGAGTCTCTCGTGCCTCCCACTGAATCTCCTCTCATCCCCACGGCGGAACTCCGGGATTTCCTCGCGGCTTGCAGAGGTTGCCGCAATAAAGTTCAGCTGGCCCTCGACCGTTGGTCGAATCTGGCGCTGATCATACAGTCCGGCCGTGCCGCCCTTAAGATAGCGGGCAAGCGCGTGGACGTGAAACTGGTTGAGAGGCACCGTTTTAATGTGTTCCTCAATGGGTTGCTGGGGGAGTGGAGGGCCAGGTGCACTTCCACTCCCTCCTCACAGTGAGGTGTTTGTGACGGGTTTTAATTACCTTTGACATGAAGATAACCATAGCCAGCCTCAACATCAACGGCAGCAGTGGGGCTCACCGCAGATTTCACAATCTCTCAGTCCTCAGGGAAGGGAGATACGCGGTGAGCTTTCTGCAGGAAACCCACACCGTTCCGGGAGACGAAGCCACGTGGCTCCTGGAGTGGCACGGTGGGGTCTACATGAGTCACCTCACCCCTATTTCTAGTGGGGTGGCTATCTTGTTGGCCCCGACCTTTCAGCCGGAGATCTTGGGGGTGAAGGAGCTAGTGCCGGGCCGCTTGCTCAACCTCGCCATTCGCCTGGGTAGCATGCCGCTCCACTTTGTGAACGTGTACGCGCCCAGGCCCAGCGCGTTGCAACCGCGCTTCTTTGAAGAAGTGTCCGCTCTCTTGAGCTCCATCGATAGCGGCGAGTGCATCATCCTTGGGGGGGATTTTAACTGCACCCTCGCGGTGGAGGATCGCTCCGGTCCCCAGCGCGGCCAAGCGTCGGTGGAGAAGTTGAGGGGACTGATCAGCTCCCTTAACTTGGTGGACGTCTGGCGGAATGTCCATCCTGACTCCAGCGCCTTCACGTGGAGGTCTGGAGGAGGGGGGTCGCGAATCGACCGCCTCTACATTTCGCAGGCTTACGTCTCCCGCGTTTCGGCGGCCTCCATGCGGCTGGTGCCGTGCTCGGACCACCGCCTGGTGTGGGCGGAGTTCACTCCGCTCCGCACGCGGGCGGGGTCCGCGTACTGGCACTTTAACAACCGGCTGCTGGAGGACGTGCGAATTCGGGACTCCTTCTGTCGATTCTGGGCCGACTGGAGAAGGAAGCAGGGGGGCTTCCCCTCCTTGAGGCTGTGGTGGGATGTGGGCAAGACTCACATCCGCGTCTTCTGTCAGGAGTACGCGAAGGGGTCGACCAAGAGGCGGGAAGCCGAAATCGGGCGCCTTGAGAGGGAGGTGCTCGACTTGGAATCCCGCCTCGGTCATGCCGTCGTGGACCCTGCCCTGTGGCAGGCGTACAAAGAGAAGAAGGGCGCGCTGAGGAACCTGCAGCTCATAGGGTCCCGAGGCGCGTACGTGAGGTCGCGGATCCAGATCCTGGAAGATTTGGACCGCGCCTCACCCTTCTTCTACTCGCTGGGAAAATGGCGGGGGGTCCGTAAGCAGCTCGTCGAGCTGCTGGCCGACGACGGATCCTCCATCACGGATCCGGAGGGAATGGGCCTCCTGTTCCGGACGTATTACAGTGCGTTGTTCTCTCCGGATCCGTCCAGCGAGGATGCGCGCAGAGTTTTGTGGGAGGACCTGCCGCAGGTCAGCCCGGAGGGCGCCGAAGGATTGGAGGCTCCGCTCATGTTGGCGGAGCTGACTGGCGCCCTCCACCAGCTCTCCAGGGGCTAATCCCCAGGGCTGGATGGGTTGACCGTGGAGTTCCTCAGGGCGTTCTGGGACGTCCTGGGGGACGATTACGCGCGGGTCCTGGGGGAAAGCCTGGCGACCGGGGAGATGCCCCTCTCGTGGTGCAGGGTGGTCATCGTCCTGCTGCCGAAGAGGGGCGATCTCCGCCTGCTTAAAAACTGGCGTCCGGTCTCCCTCCTCAGCACGGATTATAAGATCTTTGCCCGGGCTATGTCTACCCGCCTGGGCTCTGTGCTGGCCCACATGATCCACCCCGACCAGTCCTACACGGTCCCGGGCCGGTTCATCCAGGACAACATCCACCTGGTCCGGGACCTGATCCATCTTTCCCAGAGGACTGGTCAGTCGGTCGCCTTTCTCTCCCTCGATCAGGAGAAGGCGTTCGACAGGGTGGATCACGATTACCTTTTCGGGACTCTGCGCGCTTTCGGACTCGGGCCGCATTTTGTGGCCCGGGTCCGACTTTTATACGCCGTCGCAGAGTGTCTAGTCAAAGTTAACGGGTCCTTGACGGCGCCCCTTCGATTTGGGAGAGGAGTGCGTCAGGGGTGCCCCATGTCCGGCCAATTGTTTACCATCTGCGTGGAGCCCTTCCTGTGCCTGCTTCGCAGGAGGTTGACGGTATTGGCTCTGCGCGAGCCGGCCATGCGGGTCGTCCTCTCGGCTTACGCCGACGACGTGCTCCTCGCAATCACAGATCCCGTTGACTTGTGGAGGATGCGCGAATGCCAGCAGACCTTTTCTGCCGCGTCCTCCGCGAGGATCAATTGGGAGAAATGTTCCGGACTCCTGGTTGGTCAGTGGCGGGTGGACTCCCTGCCGGAGGAGATGACACCTTTTGCGTGGAGCACCACGCACCTACTCTATCTGGGAGTCCACCTTAGCCCCGCTAAGGAAGCCTGGCGGCAAACTGGCAGGAGTTGGAGGCGAAAGTCACCGCTCGGCTGGGGTGCTGGACAGGACTGCTCCGAGTGCTTTCCTGGAGGGGCCGAGCGTTGGTCATAAACCGAGCCTGAGCTCAGCCCAAGGTCCGCTCCCAGGTTCCTCCTGACACCACCACCAACATGAAGGCTGCAAAGTTTGGGCAGGAGCTCCTATTCCTCAGGATGGAGGGGAGGGGGAGGCCCCTTTGCATGCAGCCCCTCCTGTGGGAACAAGTGGAGCTCTACTTTTGGTGGGGGAGCCTGGGGACGCATCCCATTTTGCCATTGGGTCGGGTGCCCTGAGTGGAGAGGTGGGCAAGGCCCCAATGGGTCGGCCCTCCCAGCCAGAATCCACTCACTACCAGAAGACACCACACCCGATTATAACCGAAAATGCTGCCCCATCTGCTGGACCTGTGGGTGCTGGCGGAGCGGGAGATGGCCTCCTCTCTCCGCCTCTGTTCTCGGCTCTGGCTGGATTTCCAGAGTCGGGAACTCCAATATCCCCTGGACCACACATTGGCCTGGGGACGGAGGTGAAGAGGGTTCCTGAACCTCTGGTGCCCACATGCTCCAGTTTCACAGTAGAACCCAGAGAAGACTTCTCTGCCATCGATCCTGGAGGTGGGATCGTGACAGAGATGGGAGCAGCTGGCGAGGCCGGGGCGTCCGCCCCACAGTCTGTGGTGGGTGATGACCAGGAGGAGGATGGAGACTCGGTGTGGGGCACGGAGGATGACCTTGATTCCATCACCAGTGAGGTGGTGGAGTCCCTCGTGCCTCCCAACGAGTCTCCTGTCATCCCCACGGTGGAACTCAGGAAATTCCTCAAGGCTAGCAGTGGTTGCTGCAATAAGGCTCAGCTGGCCCTCGGCCATTGGTCAAGTCTGGCACTGATCATCCAGTCCATCCGTGCCGCCCTCAAGAAAGCGGGAAAGCGTGCAAGCGTGAAACTGGTTCTGAGGCAGCGTTTTAATGCATTCCTCAATGGGTTGTTGGTGAATGGAAGGCCAGGTGCACTTCCACTCCCTCCTCACAGTGAGGTGTTGGAGACGCCGTTTGAGTACCTTTGACATGAAGATAACCATCGACAACATCAACATCAAGTGCAGCAGGGGGTCTCACCACAGATTTCACAATCACTCAGTCCTTAGGGAAGGGAGATACGGGTGAGCTTTCTGCAGAAAACCCACACCGTTCCGGGAGACGAAGCCACCTGGCTCCTGGAGTGGCAGGGTGGGGTCTACATGAGTCACCACACCCCTACTTCTAGTGGGGTATCTTGTGGGCCCCGAGTTTTCAGCCGGAGATTTTGGGTGTCAACGACCTATTGCCGGGCCGCTTACTCCACGTCACCATACGCCTGGGTAGCGTGCCGCTCCACTTTGTGAACGTGTACGTGCCCAGGCCCGGCGCGTTGCAAGCTCGCTTCTTTGAAGAAGTGTCCGCTCTCTTGAGCTCCATCGATAGCGGCGAGTGCATCATCCTGGGGGGGCGGGGGGGGGGGTGGATTTTAACTGCACCCTCGAGTTGCGGGATCGCTCCGGTCCCCTGTGCGACCAAGCGTCGGTGGAGAAGTTGAGGGAACTGATCAGCTCCCTCAACTTGGTAGACGTCTGGTGGAATCTCCATCCCGACTCCAGCACCTTCACGTGGAGGTCTGGAGGAGAAGGGTCACGAATCGACCACCTCTACTTTTTGCAGGCATACGTCTCCCGCTTCTCGGCGGCCTCCATGCGGTTGGTGCCGTGCTCGGACCACCACCTGGTGTGGGTGGAGTTCACTCCGTTTGAAATCGGGCAGGGTCCGGGTCCTGGTACTTTAACAACTGGCTGCTGGAGGACGAACGATTCTGGGACTCGTTCCGTAGATTCTGGGCCGTCTGGAGAAGGAAGCACGGGGGGCTTCCCCTCCTTGATGCTATGGTAGGATGTGGGAAGACAACATCCGCGTCTTCTGTCAGGAGCACGCGAAAGGGGTCGACCATGAGGCGGGAAGCCGAGATCGAGCGCCTGGAGAGGGAGGTGCTCGAATTGGAGTCATGCCTCGGTCATGCCGTGGTGGACCCGGCTCTGTGGCAGACATATAAGGGCAAGAAGGGTGCGCTGAGGGACTTGCAGCACAAAGGGTCCCGAGGCGTGGATGTGAGGTCACGTATCCAGATCCTGGAAGATTTAGACCGCGCCGCATCCTTCTTCTACTCTCTGCAAAAATGGCAGGGGGTCCGTAAGCAGCTCATCGAGCTGCTGGCCGACGGCGGATCCTCTGTCACACATTTGGAGGAAATGGGCCTCCTGGTCCGTAGTTATTACAGTGCGTTGTTCTCTCCGGATCCGTCCAGCGAGGATTCGCGCAGGGTTATGTGGGAAGACTTGCTGCAGGGCAGCCCGGAGGGCGTCGAAGGATTGGAGGCTCCACTCATGTTGACCAGCGCCCTCCAGGTGCGCTCGACAGGCAAATCCCGGAGGCTGAACGGGCTGACCATTGAGTTCCTCTGGGCGTTCTGGGACGTCCTGGGGGACGATTACACGCAGGTACTGGGGGAAAGCCTGGCGACTGAGTCATCGTCCGGCTGCCGAAGTGGGGCGATCTCTGCCTGCTTAAAAACTGGGGTCCAGTCTCCCTCCTCAGCATGGATTAAAAGATTTTTGCCCGGGTTATGTCAACTTGCCTGGGCTCCGTGCTGGCAATCATGATCTACCACCACCCCAGGCCGGTCCATCCAGGCCAACATCCACCTGGTCCAGGATTTGATCCATCTTTCCCAGAGGACTGGTCAGTCGGCCGCCTTTGTCTCCCTCAATCAGAAGAAGGTGTTCGACAGGGTGGATCACGAATACCTTTTCGGGACTCTGCGTGCTTTCAGACTCGGGCCGCATTTTGTGGCCCGGGTCCGACTTTTATACGCCACCGCAGAGTGTCTAGTCAAAGTTAACGGGTCCTTGATTGCGCCCCTTCGCTTTGGGAGAGGAGTGCGTCAGGGATGCCCCATGTCCGACGAATTGCAAACTATCTGCGTGGAGCCCTTCCTGTGCCTGCTTCGCAGGAGGTTGGCGGGATTGGCTCTGCGCGAGCGGGCCACGCGGGTTGTCCTCTCAGCTTACGCCGACGACGTGCTCCTCACGTTCACAGATCCCATTGACCTGTGGAGGATGCACAGCTGCCAGCAGACCTTTTCTGCTGCGTCCTCCGCGAGGATCAATTGGGAGAAATGTTCCAGACCCCTGGTGGGTCAGTGACGGGTGGACTCCCTGCCGACAGAGCTGACACCATTTGTGTGGAGCACCACATACCTCCTCTATCTGGGAGTCCACCTTAGCCCTCGTGAGGAAGCCTGGCCGGCAAACTGGCAGGAGTTGGAGGCGAAAGTCACCACTCGGCTGGGGCGCCGGGCAGGACTGCTCCGAGTGCTTTCCTACAGGGGCAGGGCGCTGGTCATAAACCAACTAGTGGCCTCCATGCTGTGGTACTGGTTGGTCACTTTGGCCCCGCCCCCTGCATTAGACACCAAGAACCAGAAGAAATTCGTCGATTTCTTCTGGGGCAAGAGGAAACACAGGGTCTCTGCCGTGGTCCTGAGTCTCCTGATGGAGGAGGGCGGCCAGTCGCTGGTGTGCCTCCGCACCCAGGCTGCGACTCTCCACGTTCGGACCCTGCAGAGATACCTGCAGAGATACCTGGACATCGATCGTCCTCCCAGATGGTGTGCGCTGGCGACGTATTTTTTCCACCAGTGTCACTGCCTTCAAGGCGACACGCAGCTCCCAGTGGAGTCCGTTAGCCGCGCCTCTCTGAGGGAGTTGCCTGTCTTTTATCGGGATCTATTCCGAGTCTGGAACATGGTCGCCTCCAGTCAGGGTGCTCCCTCGCCAGCTGAGGAGAGTGCCTCGGCTGTCCGGGCAGCATACTCCAGGGTCGGACCAGTAGGCAGAGGAGTAGCCGAAGCACCTGGGTTGCCCCTCTCTGTGGGTGGTGATTGGGCTGGGGAGATCGGACCCAGGCCCCGAAGCCCTCCTCCGGAGCCAGTCCCACACAGCCCAAGCCGCCTCCGTGCCATTCCAATCAGCGTAGAGGGGTTTCCTGTGCGGGCTGCTCCTGCACACTCCCCACTTCCTCGCCTTCGTCAGCCGGCCGGATACGCCCTGGTGGTCTGCCTTGCCATCTGGAGGCGAGGGGAAACCCCGATGGAGGTCTCTTTACGCGGGTGTCTTACCCCCTTTACCTCGGGAAACTGGGGTGGAGGGCGTTGCACAGGGCGGCACAGGGCGGTCCCGTACAGCAGACTTTTACATCGGTTCACGGACACCCAGGCCGCCTATACTTTCTGCATCCTGGACGAGTCCGTGTTTCACATATATACGGAGTGTAAGAGGTTGCAGCCCCTCTTTGAGTATTTGAATGGGCTGCACCACATGTTCTGGCTGCACTTCAGTCCCACGCTCCTGATCTTTGGGCACCCGGTGTGGAGGGGCATAAGCCGGGAGGAGGATCTCCTCGTCGGTCTGCTCCTGGGCCTGGCAAAGGTGGCAATTCACAGATCCAGGCTGCAGGCCGTCGGGGGGTCCGTCCTCCCCGATTGCCAGCCCATCTTCTGCGGTTACGCTCGCGCCCGGGTGTCCCTGGAGAAAGAGTAGGCAGTTTCCGCCGGTACGCTTGAGGCCTTCTGTGACCGGTGGGCACCACAGGGACTGGAGTGCATCATCGACGCCGCGAATGGCACTTTAATTTGAGTTTTTGGTTTATTTATCTGTTTTAAATAAAGTTATTTTAAAAATGTAAATATGTATATAAAGCGGGCCTGAGGAATAAAGGGCCCCTCAATATGGGATATATAAAAGGGGAAGGAAAATAAACAGGGTTAGATATATAGTAAATCTCCCTCTACACTGTCCCCATCAAACACATACAGTGCAGGAATGGCACTGGTTTACAAACAGAGCAAATGTCCATCTATCTGTGCTATCGATGTTACAAGGTTAGTTTGGATGAGCTTGAGTTCTTCTCCCTGGAGTAAAGCTGATTGAGAGAGATTTGATAGAGGTTTACAAGATTATGACAGAAGTAGGTAAGATAGACAAGGAAAAACTATTCCCATTTACTGATGAAACACGGACAAGGGGACACAGATGGAAGGTTTTGGGTAAGAGATACAGGGGGAATATGAGGAAGAACTTTTTTTACACAGTGGATGGTAATGAGATGGAACTCACTGCCCGTGAGGGTGGTGGAAGATAAGACAATCAATGATTTCAAAAGGAAACTGGATGGGCACCTGAAGGAAATGAACTTGCAGGGATAGGGGGATTGAGAGGGGGAGTGGGAATGACTGGATTGGTCCAGATTGAGCTGGCATGGAGGGGTAAAATGGCCTCCATTTATGTTGGAAATTATTTTATGTCTACATCGATTTCTACATCCCTACGTTAGATTTGTCTCATGCTCCTGCCTGTAAAAATCCAGATACATAGACGTTCAATGAAACTGTGAGCTTAACAGCCACTGACAGCTCCGTCCTCACCCTGGTGTGAGGCTCCAGGTCGTGTTGCAGGAGGTTACACAGCTCTGTGACCACCTCCTTATTGAATCAGAGTCACCTCACACACTGCTACTGGGTTAGGTGTAGGTAGGAAAAGTGCTCTTGCAAAACCGGGGTGGGTAAGGCAGAGCCCCCTCCTTCTCACTCTTTACAGAGCTTCCCCTCTCTGCAGTCTCTGCTCCATTTGTTGGTCATTTTACAGACCCAGAAACACTGTAACTACAGTCCCCATACCTCGTCCAGAGTTGGTTCACCAAATCCTCTCTCCTCCCTGAATGTCTGCAGCAGCTTACAACACAACCTCCAGAAAACCATCCACAGCAGCTCCACTAACTTTACAACAGCAAAAGTAAGTCACAAGCCCCTCACCTGTACGTTGGATTACTGGTCCTTTTAAATAACACTAGTGGGGGTCCTTAGTGCTGCTGAATGTATGTTCAGCTGAGAGTGACTAACACAGGCGGTCAGTTGACATGCACAGATCAAGATTTAAAGACGTACATCAAAGCTGTCGGAATGGCATAAAAGCACATGCACAGTATAACTAGGCTAGTTCCCTGCCCAGCACAGGGCACTGTGCTGGCCACACTAGAAGTGGCCGGCTGTGTGGTTGACATCATTTTATAGATCCAGGTTTCCATAGCGTTGGCACCAGTGCCGTCATAGAGTGAAAAGTCATAGAGTGAAAATCACAGCAGGGAAGAAATAGAGTGAAAACAGCTCACATCTAAAAGAGAATTGGAAAAAGACTTGAAGGCATAAGATTTACAAGAATATGTGGAATGGAAGGGAAAAGGGACTAATTGGAGGGGTGAGGCCACGGAGGGATTCAAACACAAGAATGAGAATATTAAAATTTAGGTGCTGCCAGGCCTTTAACCAATGTCGATCAGATACAGAAGTAATGGGCGATCGGGATTTGGTGTGAGTGAGGATATAGGCAGCAGCGTTCTGGATGGGCTGTTGTTTATGCAGGTTGATAACTGGGAGGGTGACCAGGATAGAATTGGAATAGTTAAGTGTGGATTTAACAGCGGCACAGATGAGGGTTTATTAGCAGATGGGCAGAGGTGATGACAGGTGATATTCCAGAGGTAGTAGCAGGTAGGGATGGTGATAGGCGGAATATGGCAATGAACTCAGCTCAGATAGAAATATAACAAAGAGGTTCCAAGCAGTCTGTTTCAGGCTCAGACATTGGGTAGGGGGGGGGAATGCAGATAGTGGATGCAGAGTGGAATGTGAGATAGAGACTGAAGACTGTGGCTTCAGTCTTCCCAAGATTTACATGACAAGAACACTGAATCAGTGAAATATGATTTATAGATCTAATAGTTGGATACAGAGACTTGCGAGGAACACCCATAATAGCGAGTATGGGATAGTAAGTCGTTTGAATCATCTTCAGAGCATAATAGATCCGCAAATCTAATGTTATCCAAAAATAATCTGCAGTACCGAGGCTAAACCAATAGGAGAAACTCCTGCTGTCCATTGTTCTAACATTCCAATCTATTGTTCTCAGATTCTGATCTATTGTTGTAACATTCCAATCTATTGTCCTCAGATTCTGATCCATTGTTGTAACATTCCAATCTATTGTCCTCAGATTCTGACCCATTGTTGTAATATTCCAATCTATTGTTCTCAGATTCTGACCCGTTATTGTAATATTCCAATCTATTGTTCTCAGATTCTGATTTCTCCTCTCTCGCTCTCTGGAGCCGCTGATCTCTGTTAGTGCCAGGGGTGATGCTCCCACTGACACGATGAGCCAGCACATTGGAAGGAGTCCGTTATTAATAGAAGAGGGAAACCCTCCAGTGACACAAATAGGGTCCTTGGAGACTGACGTTAATTACAGTCAATGACCAAACAGGTTCAGTTAACACCTTCCAATCCAACACTTTTTAGACCACAATACTTTCGAAGATTTACCCAGTCCAGATGGGATATATGAAGTTTGTTGAGGGAAGGAATGTGGAAATAGCAGAGGCACTGGCCAAAAGCTTTCAATCCTCTTTGGATCTGGGAGTGATGACAAAGCTGTTACAAGCTGTTTAAATAAGGAGACATTAGATAAACCCGATAACTACTGACCAGTCAGTTTAATGTCGGTGGTTGGAAATTTCTAGAGGCCGTGACCCAGTACAAAAATATATCATTCTTGGTAAAACATGTGATATTAAATGATAAACAGTACGGATAGGATCATGGAAAATCATGTCTGATAATCTTGATCAAGTTAGTTGATGACCTAACTGTGAGTGTTGATGAGGATAGTGTGTTTCCTGTTATGTATCTGGACTATCAAAAGGCCTGTGATCAAATGACATTTCATCGACTTGTTATGAAAAATGGAACATATGGATTAATGTGACAGTGATAGTGTGGATATGACACTGACTCAGCGACAGAAAGCAGAGAGAAGTGGTGAACAGACATTGTTCAGACTGGGGGAGGGGGAGAATACAGTGCTGTTTCTCAGGGGTCAGTATAAAAACCAGTGCTCTTCCTGACATATAGATAAATATAAAAGTGACATAAACTTATATGTAAAACAACATACTTTAAACTCTTGCAGATGACATGACACTTATAAATAAGGGAGGCAAAGGCGCAGACCACAGAATTACCCAATCTCACAGATTTTGGTTTATTTTTAATTTATTCTGGACTCTAATCCGAATAGAAATTTAGTTCTCACTCTATAATTTATTTATGTGTGATTTGCAGGTCTGTGTGTGTGTGCATGAATGTGTGTATGTTTATTATTTTATTTAGATTCAGTTTAGATTGTTAAGTATAATAAACTCACCTCTTGTTCAAACTCAAGAAAACCTGTCTGATTTGTTCTTTCACGATCACAACAACGGTAAAAGGTAAAATGCTCACTGAGGTGGTCAGCATGTCCACTGCTAATAAGGAATAAGCCCCGCTGCAGTGAAATAAAAGATAGGACAAGAGGAGAGCCTGGGACCCCTCCTCACCTGGCTGTAACAGAAATCTGGCAGTTCTAGTGATCAAATCGCAACAACAAATGAGAAATTGGATGTGTCACAGATGCACAGAGTTTTACAGCACAGAAACAGTCCCTTCGCCCCACTCTGTCTGTGCCGGCCATCAAGCCTGTCCATTTTAATCCCCTTTTCCAGCACTTGGCCTGTAACCTTGTAGGCTATGGCATTTCAAGTGCTCATCTAAATACTACTTAAATGTTGTCAGGGTTCTTGCCTCCACCATCTTTACAGGTAGTGTGTTCCAGATTCCAGCCACCATCTGAGTGAAATATTTTTTTCCCTCAAATCTCCTCTAAACCACATGCCCCTCACTTTAAATCAATGTCCCCCGGTTATTGACACCTCTGCTAAGGGAAAAGTTTCTTCTTCTCTACCCTATCTATGGGCCTCATAATTTTTCCTGCTTTCTGTCTCCCTCCCTTTTTGAATAAAGGAGTTACATTGGCATAAAAGGAGTTACATACAGAAGAAGTAACTTGGTACAGCTTAGAATCCCTCTCTGTTGAAAAGTTGAGTAATGTAGCTGGACAGTTAGGGGTTACTCTCCGCCCAAAAGCTAGGAAACCCAAAATTCTAAGACCTGTGGCCAATCATTTTTCACTTGAAGCTGAAGACTCAAGCAGAGTTAGAATCACTAACAGATAGACTAATGTTAGCTGAGGTAAAACTTGAACAGAAGAGACAATAATTAGAATTCCAGAGAGATCGAGAAAGAACAGAGTGAGTGTCAAGAAAGGGAAAAAGTAAGAGTGTTCCAGAAGGAGAAGGAGGAAAGGGAGTTAAGGCGGCTCAAACAACTAGAGGAAGATCCAGTACACCCAGTGAAAGCACAGCTAGTGAGTGAGCTGCCCATAGTTCAGGACCATGTGCTGAGCTCTTACAGTTATCCCAGTTCAATCTAAAGTTCAATGAGGAGGATGTGGCAGAGTTTATTGTCACTTTTGAAAAACTTGCAAAGCAGCTGAAATGGCAGCAGAGAACTGGACACTGTTTTTATAAAGCAAAGTAACAGGAAAAGCCCATGAGGTTTATTCACTGTTCCCAGATGAAAGTTCATCAGATTCTGAGATGACTAAAAATGCTATCCAGGGTGCTTATGAGATCGTATCAGAAGCGTACTACCAAAAATTCGGAACACAACGAAAGTAGCCTGAGCGAACTTACCTCCAGTTTGAAAGAGTTAAGTACCTTCGGAACAAAGGAGCAGGAGTAGGCCATTCAGCCCATCTAGTCTGCCCCGCCATTCAATACGATTATGGGTTATCTTCTATTTCAATTCCTTTTTACCACACTATCCCCATATCCCTTTATGTCATTTGCATTTAGAAATCTGTCAATCTCTGCTTCAAACATACTCAATGACTGAGCTTCCACAGCCCTCTGGGGTAGAGAATTCCAAAGATTCACAACCCCCTATGTAAAGAAATTTCTCCTCATCTCTGTCCTAAGTGACTTCCTCCTTATTTTAAAATTGTCTCTGCTGGTTCTAGACTACCCAACCAGGGGAAACATCTTAGCTGCATCAACCCGTCTATCCATTTAATTCTGTTGTCGGTTTCAATGAGATCACATCTCATTCTTCGAAATTGTAGAGAATCCAGGCCCAGTTTTCCTAATCTCTTCATAGGCCAGTCCTGCCATCCCAGGAACAAGTCTAGTGAATCTTCGTTGCACTCCCCCTATGGCAATAATATACTTCCTAAAGTAAGGGGTGCAAAGCTGCACACAGTACTCCAGTTGTGGTCTCACAAGGTTCCATACAATTGAAGCAAGACTTCACTACTCCTGTACTCAAATTCTCTTGTGATAAAGGCTAACATACCATGAGCCTTCTTAAGTGCTTGCTGTCCCTGCATGTCAGCTTTCAGTGACTTATTGACAAGGACACCCAGATCCCTTTGTACATCTACACTTTCTAATTTCTTACCATTCAAGAAATACCCTGCACATCCATTCCACCTTCCAAAGTGGATAACCTCATATTTTCCACATTATATTCCATCTGCCACGTTCTTGCCCTCCCACGAAGTCTGTCCAAATTCCCTTGAAGCCACTTTGCATCTTCCTCACAACACATACATTCCCACATCTTTTTGTATCATCTGCAAACTTGGGAATATTACTCTGGTCCCCACATCTAAATAAATGATACATATTGTGAACAGATGGGGCCCAAGTACTTACCCAAATGTTTCCTTTTTACTTACCCCACTAGTCACAGCCTGCCAAAGCGAGAATGACCAATTTATTCCTACTCTCTGTTTTATGCTTGTTAACCAATCCTTAATCCATGCCAGTATATTACGTCCTATGCCATGTGCTTTAATTTTACTAACCAACCTCCTGTGGGGGACCTTATCAAAAATCCATCTGAAAATCCAAATATACTACATCCACCGACTCCACTTTATCAATTCTGTTACTACTATCCTCAAAACACTACAACAGGTACATCAAACATGATTTCCCATTCATAAATCCATGTTGACTATGCCCAATCAGATCATCTTTATCCAATTATCCATTTATCACATCCTTTATGATAGATTCTACCATTTTCCCTACTATTGATGTCAGGCAAACAGATCTGTAATACCCCGTTTTCTCTCTCCCTCCCTTCTTAAATCGTGGGGTGACATTTGCGACCTTCCAATATGAGGGAACCGTTCCAGATGGTGATCACCCATGCACCTACTGTTTCCATAGCTACCTCTGCCAACACTCTGGAATTTAGAATATCAGGTCCTGGGGACTTATCAACCTTCAACCCCATTAATTTCTCCAACACAAACTTCTTACTAATATTAATTTGCTTCACTTCCTCATTCCCCCTAATCCCTTGGATCTCTAATTCTGGGAGATTTCTTGTATCTTTCTCAGTGAAGACGGACACAAAGTGATCATTCAGCTTCTCTGCGATTTCTCGATTCCCCATTATAAATTGCCCTGACTCTGCCTGTCACGGACACATACATGTCTTACCCAAATGTTTCCTTTTAACGTAACTATAGAAGATTTTACAGTCCGCTTTTATGTTTGCCTCTGACCAGTAGATACGGAAAATCGGTATACAGCCCACATATGTAAACCTCAAAGTGGTGATCCTTCTGGAGGAGTTCAAAAACTCGCTCCCGATCCCATTAAAACCCACACAGGGGCAAAAAAGTTTCGAAGAGCCAGGAAGGTTGCAATTCTGGATGATGATTTTTTTCCATGTACACAAGGCCTTAACCCCAAAGGGAATGCATTCCCTAGTCTCCCCAAAGACCCGGGAATAAAAGGTGGGAGGGTGACAAGAGCCTGAGCAGCCACGGGCAAGGAGGAAAATCTGGACACACAGGGGCCCACGCTCAGGCCAAATAGGACGGTACTGAGAGCAGGAGTAATGACCAATGATCTGTGTGCTTCCACTGCAGTAAGGCAGATCACCATCGTGTTGAATGCTGTAAGTGATGGGGAAAACCTGTAGGATTACTCAGGGTCCACCAGATAAGTGCAGGAAAACGGGCGCTGATGGAAAGCACAGCAGGTCAGGCTGTGCCTTTAACTGTAACAGTCAGACACAGTAACCCCACCACAGAGACTGCGGGAAAACTTAACAAAATCCTTGAGCGTTACTAGAATTTTGAATCCCAGGGGAAAGTGACCCTATACCCCTTCATTGAGGTTAGCAAGCCCTGGTCATACTCAATGATAAAGTTGCCACCCAATCCCTTCTGCTGGGAATAGGCATGACCTTTCTCCGAGAGTGCAGTGAATGCTAGACTGTTAGCGAATGGTATTGGAAGGCAGTATATGTCCATACCTTTATATTGGGTGCACGTGCAGTGCGGCCTATTTTCAGGACCAGCAGCCATGGGGACCTGCTCCTGGGTATTGATCTGGCAGGGAAAAGGTGGCAGCTTCTGCAAAGGTTCTGGAGAGACAACAAGAGATCAGGGACACAGAGCAGTTACAGGGGAAGGTTACCGGCATTCTCCCTGATTCTGTGGTGACTCGGTCCATGGCTAAACAATCCCCATCAGAGGTGGCTGAACTGACACTGGAGATGGATGCCCCTACTGTCTGGTTGTCTGAAACCTTCTTTGGGAAGGTAGAGAGCACAAAGGATGTGTTAAACAGATCTTCCTTAGTTGAGGCTCAACAACTCGACCCAGTGTTAAAATATAGCACAGACTGTCCAAACCAAAACTCAAGCAGAGGGAGTTGCAGAGTGCTACTATTTAAAGAATGAGGTGCTGGTGAGGAAGTGGAGACCTCCTTACAAACCTGAGGATGAAGATTGGACAGTGCTTCACCAGAGAGTGGTGCCGCTGAGGTCCCTGAAAGAAATATTAATGGCCCACGAACTTCCAATGACAGTACATGTTGATGTATGAAAATTTAAAGCCCACATAAGGCAACATTTTGACATGGCCACAACTCCACAAAGATGTGGTGGAATTCTGTAAAAGTGGTCACACCTGCCATGTTGTGGGGAGGCTCCAACCTGCAATAATACCTTCACCCTAATACCCATACCAGATTTTGTGGAACCCTTCAGCAGAATGCTGGTGGATTATGTGGGACACCGGCTGAAAACAAAACGGGACAACCAGTATCTTCTCACCATTATGGATGTGGTGACCCGATCCCCAGAGGCCATTCTCCTAAAGAACTATCTCTGCCAAGGTAGTGGTGGAGGGGCTAACCCGCTATGGGCTGCCTGCTGAGATTCAGATGGATCAGGGCACACATTTTACATCCAGTATTTCTGAAAAGGTCATGGGTATTCTAGACATAACCCAGCCAAAGTCTACCACCCACAGTCACAAGGGGCTTTGGAGCAGTACCACCAGACCCTAAAGACAATGATCAGGCCATACTGCTATGAGGAACCCCATGACTGGGACAAAGGGATGGCATTTCACCTGTTGGTTACCAGGAACTTATCCACTGAGTCCACTGGCTTTAGTCTCTTTGAATTAGTTTATGGACACGAGGTGAGAGGTCCTCTTAAGCTAATCAAGGAGAAGTTTTTGGGACACAGGGTTGAGTCTTCCATGTCAGACTACATTTCCATGCTCCGGGGGTGGCTCACGACAGCCTGTGCAATTGCTCAAGAACACCTAAAGATCTCCTACTCAGTTATGAAAAAGTAAGCAGGCAAAAATGCCAAGGCCAAAACATTTCAGGACAGAGACCATGTATTGTTACTATTCCCAATGCAGGGTGAATCCCTGAAATCCCGGTTCAGTGGTCCATATCGAGTGGCAAAAGGAATAGTGAGGTAAATTATTTAAT
Organism: Heterodontus francisci; assembly: GCF_036365525.1. Lineage (NCBI taxonomy): Eukaryota > Metazoa > Chordata > Chondrichthyes > Heterodontiformes > Heterodontidae > Heterodontus > Heterodontus francisci. The sequence continues at coordinate 424,806 of NW_027141175.1, read as the reverse complement.
TGGCACCCAGACCAATGGAAAAAAGCAAATGCTGTGGAGGGAACAGATAAGTACAGATCTGGCAGACTGTCAGGAGGGAAGGATTGAAAAGGACAGTGAAAACAGCTTAGAGAAGGGCCAGGAGGATTCCCAACTGGAATCCCCTACTCTCCGATTTGCCAACCCTGAAATGTTAGTTAAATTAGACCCCACACTCTCCTTCTTAAATGCAGGTCAATGAGGCAACCTAAAAAGTCAGCTAACAGCATTTACAGAAATATGCAACGACAAAGGAAAATTCCCAAAAAGGCAAGCCAATAGTGAGGGAGATGCTTCACCGAGTCGAGGTGCCGGAGGAGAGTGCAGTGAAAGATGGACAGCCACCTGCGAGCCATAAAATCCCAGAGCACATGGGGCTGGTTAGAAAAATGATGCTCCCATAGTAGAGGGAAAAGGGAAGGGAAAATACCCTAAAATAAACAGCACTTGTGTACCTCACCAGAAAACTAAAAGTAAGGTCAGTGTTGATCTACCCACTGAAGAACACAATGATCAGGTCCCAAACACAAAGCTAATCAAACTCAACAATTGCAAAGCCAAACTCAGCAAGAACAAAGGCCCAGAGGAAATCACAGACACCTTACAGGGTTAAAAAGACACACTGTCGGTTTAGGGAGAAAGATTATCAAGGTGAAGGAAACTGAATGGTTAAAGATTCATTGCAGGTGAGAAGAAAAAACAATGTAATCGCTGATGCAATGTCCAGGGTCGATTCCGACACATAACCATCCCAGACAAAACATCAAAACACTAAATCAGTCCAACTGTAACAGACAATGTCAGCTGCAGTAATTCTAAGATTAATATGTCAGTTTGGGAAGTGATTATTGAGAATGAATGTGTGCTTCCTTCTTTTTATTCCCACAATTCTGCAATGAAATGTTCTTGTTATCACATTTGTTCCCCGTGTGCTGTGGCGGTGTCAAGATAACACAATATGCCAAATTATGAAATTTAATTCATCGTTTGGAAACTTACAGTAAACGTTTAATAGAAAAAAAATCTTACAGCTATCCTTGAAAAAACTGGCAGCCAAGATGGCCACCGCAATTGGCATCTGAAACACCTTTTCACATTCTAAATCCTACAACAGGAGATACATGTCTGATGAGCCTGGACCCAAATCATTGGCTTGCTCCAGTGATTGAATTACCTAAGAATGCATTCATTAACACAGCATACAAGGCCATCCTGACACATTGACTTTGAAAGGGAGGCACAGTGGTGCAGTGGTTAGCACCGCAGCCTCACAACTCCAGGGACCCGGGTTCGATTCCGGGTACTGCCTGTGTAGAGTTTTCAAGTTCTCCCTGTGTCTGCGTGGGTTTTCTCCGGGTGCTCCGGTTTCCTCCCACAAGCCAAAAGACTTGCAGGTTGATAGGTAAGTTGGCCATTATAAATTGTCACTAATCTAGGTAGGTGGCAGGGAAATATAGGGACAGGTGGGGATGTTTGGTAGGAATATGGGATTAGTGTAGGATTAGTATAAATGGGTGGATGATGTTCGGCACAGACTCGGTGGGCCGAAGGGCCTGTTTCAGCGCTGTATCTCAAATCTAATCTAAGAACAAAGTCCTCCGAGAGTGACTACTGGTATCCTGAGCCCTGAACAGATAGAAGTTCCAAACCTTGAATCTCATTGTTAAGGGTCCAGCGAATGCACTGAGGCAGTCAGGAGACTGTCTATCTCTGTGAAAACTGAGAGTTTCCCTGGACAAAAACAGACAAGCCAGTGATTCAAAATGTGCTGAAGCAGAAGGGCTGTGTTCCCCCCACACCCCTCCCTCTCTCTCAAATCACAAATTTGAAAACCACATGCGACTGTGGGCCCTCCAAGCCTACAGATTGCTACAGACAGAGTAACCAGGGGAAGAAAGCCTGCTACAAGTCTGCCTCAAAGAAATCCCTGAGCCATGTGGACCATGTGACAAACTGCACTTTGACCAGAAAAAGACTTCAAGGTTACAACTTCAGCAGGAAGACCACGGAATGGTCAAACCTCACAGAATGAGTTTTTTTTTTCAATATTTCTTCTGGACTCCAATCCAACTACACATTTACTTCTCACTCTGTAATCTATTTCTGTGTGATTCTCGTGTGAGTGAGTGCATAAATGTGTTCTATTTATTTTAATGATTTTATTTAGATCGGGTTTATATTGTTAAGTATAATAAACTCACCTCTTTCATGTTTAAACTCAAGAGAACCAGTCTAATCGGTCCCTCCACCATCACACCAAAGGTAAAATGTAAAACACTCACTCAGACGTTCAGCATATTCACTGTTTAGAAAGGACAAACACTGTTGTGGTCAAATAAAGCCGAGCGACTTTGACCCTTCCTCACCTGGCCATAACAATAGGCACTGTTGGGGATGGAGGGAATATGGGGATGAACTCAGCTCAGCATTAAACAGATACCAGAGGTTGTAAACTTTCTGGTTCAGCCTCAGACAACGGCCAGTGAGGGGATGCAGATCATGGACCGGGAATGGAGTTTGTGACAGAAACTGAAGATAATGGTTTCAGTCTTCTCACGATTTAAATGACAAGAACACTAAATCAGTGAAATATGGTTTATGAATCTAATAGTTGGATACAGAGACTTACCAGGTACACCAACAGTAGCGAGGATGGGATAGTAAATAAATTGAATCATCTTCAGAGCAAAATAGATCCGCTGTTCTAATGTTATCCAATAATAATCTGCAGTAACCAGGCCAAACCAAACGGATAAACTCCTGTCCACTGTAGTAACATTCCAATCTATTGTTCTCAGATTCTGACACATTGTTGTAACATTCCAATCTATTGTTCAAATTCTGATCTATCCTCTCCCTCTCTCTGCAGCCGCTGATCTCTGTTGGTGCCTGGGTTGATGCTCCCGCTGACACTATAGGATAACACATTGAAAGGAGTCCTTCTTAATAGAAGAGGGAAACCCTCCAGTGACACCATTAAGGTCCATGGAGACTGACATTAATTACAGTCACTGAACAAACAGGTTCAGTTAACACCTTTCAATCCAACACATTTTGTGCCGCAGTAAAGTAGAACATTTATCCAGTCTGGATGGAATGTATGATAGTTACTGAGGGAAGGAATGGTGGAAATAACAGAGGCATTGGACAGAATCTTTCAATCCTCCTTGGATATGGGATTGATGCCAGAGGACTGCAGGGTTGTAAATGTTACACTGTTTAAAAAAGTAGAGGTTGGATAAACCCTGTAACTATCAGTCTAACGTTGGTGGTTGGAAAATTCTAGAGGCCATAACCCAGCACAAAAATATATCTTGCTTGCAAAAACATGGGTTAATCAATGACAAGTAGCATGGATAGGTTAATGGAAAATCATTTCTGATAATATTGATAGAGTTCGTTCAGGACGTAACTGTGAGTGTTAATGTGGATAGCGTGTTTCATGTAATATACTCATAGAAATTTTAAGACAGAGAAAGAGGCCACTTGGCCCATTGTGTCTGTGCCGGCCGATACATGATCCACCTATTCTAATCCTACCTTCCAGCATTTGATCCATAGCCCTGAAGATTATGGCACTTGAGTTGAACATCCAGACTCCTTTTGAATGAGTGCAGGTATTCTGCCTCAACTATCCTTACGGGCAGTAAGTTCTAGACCTTCACTAAAAACAGGGGACCCAGGACTGAACCCTGTGGAATGCCAATGGAAGCAGTCCTCCGGTCAGTAAAATGCCCGTCAACAATTACAGTTTCATAAAAACAAGAAATGCTGCAAATACTCAGCAGGTCTGGCAGCATCTGTGGAGAGAGAAGCAGAGTTAGCGTTACAGGTCAGTGACCCTCCTTCACTGACCTGAAACATTATCTCTGCTTCTCCCTCCACATATGCTGCCAGACCTGCTGAGTATTTCCAGCATTTCTTGTTTTTACTTCAGATTTCCAGCATCCGCAGTATATTGCTTTTATTATAACAATTACCCTTTGTTTCCTGTCACTGAGCCAATTTTGTATTTTTGGGTGAACAAGTTTCTCCTCAATTCCCCGCTGGTCCTTCTACCAAGCACTTTAAGTCACTGCCCCCTATTCACTGATCTCTCTGCTAAGGTGAATAGATGCTTCACCTCCACTCTATCCAGGCCCCACGAAATTATGTCCATTTCAATCAGGTCTCCCTTCAGCCTACTCTGTTCCAAGTAGAACAACCCCAGCCGATTTAATCTTTCTTCATAGCTGCATTTTTCCAGTCCTGGCAACATCCTTGTAAATCTCCTCCATACCCTCTCTAGTGAAATTACATCCTTTGTGTAATGAGGTGACCAGAACTGCACACAGTACTCAGGTTGTGACCTAACCAATGATTTATACAGTTCCAGCATAACCTTCCTGCTCTTGTATTCTATACCTCAGCTAATAAAGGAAAGGATTCCATATGCCTTCTTAACCACCTTATCGACCTGACCTGCTAACTTCAGGGATCAGTGGACATTGACTCCAAGGTCCCTCACTTCCTCTACACTTCTCAGTATTTTCCTATTAATCGTCTATCCTTTTGCCTTGTTTGACCTCCTCAATTGCATCACCTTAGACTTATCCAGGTTGAATTCCATTTGTCACTTTTCTGCCATCAATATCTGCCTGCAGCCGACAGCTATCCTCCTTGCTATCGACTGCACGACCAATCTGTGTACCATCTGCACAAATCTTGATCATGCCCCCTACATTTACGTTCAAATCGTTAATATATACTACAAAAAAGCAGGAAGTCCAGTACTGAGCCCTGTGGAACGTCACTGGAAACAGGCCTCAAGTCAGTAAATCACCCATCAACAATCACCCTTTGTTTCCTATCACTGAGCCTATTTTGCATCCAGCTTGTTGAATTTCCCTGGATTCCATGGGATTTTATTTTTTTTAACTAATACGCCACATGTGACCTTGACAAAAGCCTTGTCAAAATCCAAGTAGACCATATCAACTGCACTACCCTCATCTATCATCCTTGCTACTTCTTCGAAAAATTCAGTTAACTTGGTCAAACAATATCTTCCCTTATCAAATCCATGCTCAATATCCGTGATTAACCTGTGCCTTTCCAAGTGACACTTTCTCCTGTCTTTCAGAATAGATTCCAATAATGTGCCCACTACTGAGGTTAGACTGACTGGCCTGCAATTATTCGGTCTATCCCTTGCTCCATTTTTAAAGAGGTACAATTTTAACAGTTCACCAATCCTCTGGCACTACTCTGTATCCAGTGCGGACTGGAAAATGATGGCCAGACCCTCTGCCATTTCCTCTCTCACTTCTTTTGACAGCCTAGGATACATTTCAACTGGCCCTGGTGATGGATCAACTTTCAAGGATGCTAATCCCATTAATACTTCCTCTCTCCCTATGTATATCACATCCAATAATTCACACTCCTCCTCCTTAACCACAATATCTGCATCGTCCCCCCTTTTGTTAATACAGATACAAAGTATTCATGAAGAACCATAGCAACATGTTCCTCCCCTACTCGTGTATATCCATTTATGTATATAGACTTTCAAAAGGCCTGTAAACAAATAACATTTCATAGACTTGTTATGAAAAATGGAAGACATGGATTAATGTGACAGTGATGGTGTGGATATGACAGTGACTCAGGGACATAAAGAAGAGAGAAGTGGTGAAAAGTCATTGTTCAGACTGGAGGTGGAGGGGAGTATACAGTACTGTTTCTCAGGGCTTAATTCACTCCACGTGATATGAAGATATGACAGAAGGCACTGGATACTGCAATGGCTATGAGCCCTGACAATATTCCGGCAATAGTACTGAAGACATGTGCTCGAGAACTTGCCGCACCCCTAGCCAAGCAGTTCCAGTACAGCTACAACACTGGCATCAACCCTGCAATGTGGAAGGTTGCCCAGGTATGTCCTGTAGACAAAAAGCAGGACAAGTCCAACCCGGCCAATTACCGCCCCATCAGCCTACTCTCAATCATCAGTAAAGTGATGGAAGGTGTCACCGACAGTGCTATCAAACAGCACTTGCTCAGCAATACCCTGCTCAGTGACGCTCAGTTTAGGTTCTGCTACAGCCAGTCAGCTCTTGATCTCATTACCTCATTATCTCAAACCCTCCGCTGGCTGGAGTCATACCTAGTGCAAAAGGAAGATGCTTGTGGTTGTTGGAGGTCAATCATCTGAGCTCCAGGAAATCACTGCAGGTGTTCCTCAGGGTCGTGTCCTGGACCCAACTATCTTCAGCTGCTTCATCAATGACCTACCTTCAATAATAAGGTCAGAAGTGGGGATGTTCACTGATGATTGCACAATGTTCAGCACCATTCGCGACTCCTCAGATACTGAAGCAGTCCGTGCAGAAATGCAGCAAGACCTGAACAATATCCAGCCTTTGGCTGATAAGTGGCAAGTAACATTCGCGCCACACAAGTGCCAGGCAATGACCATCTCCAACAAGAGAGAATCTAACCATCTCCCCTTGACATTCAATGGCATACCATCGCTGAATCCCCCACTATCAACATTCTGGGGGCTACCATTGACCAGAAACTGAACTGGAGTAGCCATATAAATACCATGGCTACAAGAGCAGGTCAGAGGCGAGGAATCTTGAGACGAGTAACTCACCTCCTGACTCCCCAAAGCCTGTCCACCATCTATAAGGCACAAGTCAGGAGTGTGATGTCAGGAGTACTCTCCACTTGCCTGGATGGGTGCAGCTCCAACAACACTCAAGAAGCTCGATACCATTCAGGAAAAAGCAGCCCACTTGATTCGCACCCCATCTACAAACATTCACTCCCTCCACCACCGACGCACAGTGACAGCAGTATGTACCATCTATAAGATGCACTGCAGCAATGCACCAAGGCCCCTTCGACAGCGCCTTCCAAACGCACGACCTCTCCCAACTAGAAGGACAAGGGCAGAAAATGCATAAGAAAATCACCACCTTCAAGTTCCCGTTCAAGCAACACACCATCCTGACTTGTAACTATGTCGCCGTTCCTTCACTGTCGCTGGGTCAAAATCCCTTCCAAACAGCACTGTGGGTCTACCTACTCCAAATGGACTGCAGCGGTTGAAGAAGGCAGCTCACCATCACCTTCTCAAGGGCAACAAGGGCAATAAATGCTGGCCAAGCCAGTGACACCCAAATCCCATGAATGAATATAAAAAAGAGCCAGGATGTGGAACTAACTGGTAGATCTTCGAAAGGGCCAGCACTGACATGTTGGACCAAATGGCCTTCTTCAGTGCAATGCTATTCTATGTTTCCATGATTGTTCTTGCCTCGACTTTCCTGATATTCCTATCCTTTAAGCAGGCGTTTGATAAAGTACCACATAACAGCCATGTTACCAAGTTAGAAACACATGGGATTAAAGTACCAATGACAGCAGTGGCTCAGTTTGTAGCTCTTCCCTTTTCAGTCACAAGCTTCTAGGATCAGGTGTCATTTGATCGCAAGAAACAAGTAACAGGACTTAATCACAAGATTCAAGGCTGACACTGCAGTGACATTACTGTGGGAGTGTTGCACTGTCAGATGTGCCGTCTATCGAATGAAACATTAAACCAACATCTGCCCTCTCGGGTGGATGTTAAAGATCTGATCATTATCACATTGCTGCTTGTGGGAGCTTGCTGTGCGGAAATTTTCTGCCATCTTTCCTACATTACAATAGTGACTAGGGTTTAATAAGTACTCAGTGATCATGAAGGCGCTACATAAATGGAAGTTCTTTTTTTAAATTTACAATGACAGCATGCAGGAAATTAGCTAAGTGACAGAAAGCAGAGAGTAGTGGAGAATGGTTGTTGTTCAGTCTGGAGGGAAGTACAGTGGGGTTCCCCAGGGTCACTGTTGGGATCACTGTTGCTGTATGTTAATGCAATGAGCTTGTGTACAGAGGGGATAATGTCAAAGTTTTCAGAGGGCAGGAAACTCAGAAATGTTAACAAACAGTGATAAGGACAGAAACAGACTTCAGGAAGACAGGGACTGACTGGTAAAATGGGCAGGAACATGGCAGATGTAATTTAACACAGTGAAGTGTGAAGTGAGACATTTGGGTAGGAAATATGTGGAGAAACAATATAAACTTAATGGTACAATTAAAAAGTGGGTGCAGGATTGGAGAGACCTGGGCTGTGCACTCACAGATCTTTGAAGGTAACATGTAGTGTCCTTGGTGTGTGAGAGAGAGGCACAGAGTAAAAAAAACTCAGGAGGAAATGCTGATCTTTATACATCATTGGTTAGGTCCCAGCTGGAGAATTGTGTCCAATTCTGATCACCACACTTTGGTAAGGATGTCAAGGACTTAGTGAAGATACTGAGGTGATTTTCTGGAATGGTACAAGGGATCTGAGTACCAGTTACGTGGAGAGATTGGAAAAGCTGGGGTTGAAATGAAGGGTAAGAGGAGATTTAATATAGAATTCAAAATCATGAAGGGTTTTGATGGGATAATTAATGTGAAACGGTTTCCAGTGTCAGAAAGTTCAGTATTAAGAAGACACAGATTGAAAAAGAACCAGAGGTGAAATTAAAAGAATTTTCTTACACAGCGAGTTGTTGGGATCTGGCATTCACTGCCTGAAGAGATGGTGGAAGCAGATTCAATAATATATTTCAAAAGGAAATTTAACAAATACTTGAAAAGGAGAAAAAACGCAGGAGTCTGGGGAAAGAGGAGGGGAGAGTAACTAATTAGATAGTTTTAGTTTAGTTTAGAGATACAACACTGAAACAGGCCCTTTGGCCCACCGTGTCTGTGCCGACCATCAACCACCCATTTATACTAATCCTACACTAATTCCATATCCCTACCACATCCCCACCTATCCCTATATTTCCCTACTACCTACGTATACTAGTGGCAATTTATAATGGTCAATTAACCTATCAACCTGCTAGTCTTTGGCATGTGGGTGGAAATCGGAGCACCCGGAGGAAACCCACGCAGACACAGGGAGAATTTGCAAACTCCACGCAGGCAGTAACCCGGGTGGCTGGAGCTGTGAGGCTGCGTGCGAACCACTGCACCACTGTCCTGCCACTGTGCCGATTAATACCAGCTGGAGTGGTGCTGAGTCTCACTCACACACCAGGGAAGAGCCAATTCAAACCAGACCTCTATTAATAGCAGCTGGAGTGGAACTGAGTCCCACTCAAGCACCAGGAAAGAGACAGTTCATTACAGGCCACCATTAATACCAGCTGGAGTGGTACTAAGTCACACTGACACAGCAGGAAAGAGACAATTCAATCTAGGCCTCTATTAATACTAATTAGATAGCTCTTTCAAAGAGACAGTACTGACACAATGGGCCGACAGACCTCCTTCTGTGCTGCATCAATCTCTGATTCTATGAGCAATAAAGAGAGAGTGAAGAGAGAGAGAGAGAGAGAGAGAGAGAGAGAGAGAGGGGGAAAGTGTGAATGACGGAAAAGGAAATAGCAAGAACGAGAAAATCGAGTTTGCATCGCTTTGTCGGCAGAGGGATCATGATCCGCACGTGTCTGCTCCTGTTGTGGCAGGTGACACAGAAAGCTCCTGCTATGTCCTCATTTCCATGAAAAATTCGTGTCGCCCATGGTGACCCGCGCTGCTGTTTGCCTGCACATTTAACAGGAGCCTAACTGTGTGTGAGACTGGCTCGTCTTTCAGCCAGCATTAAGCTCTTAAAGACAGTCTGTCCCTCTTGAAGGGAAGCTGCACTGAATCACAGGAGGCTGCTGCTGCTGACTGTGAATGCTGCAATTGGAGACAAGGTAAATGGAATACTAGGACAGAGAGAGGGCTCTGCGGCTAACGAATGAGGTGCTGGAGGCCTTAGTCATGGAGAGTAACAGGAGAAGAGAGCCCATGTTTCTGTAGGGTGGTGTGGAGACCCTCAAGAAACACCCTCCGAAGGGAATGGGAGCAAGTGGCCACGGAGGTGAATGCAAGAATTATGGCCCCGACGACCTGGCAGCAGAGCCAGAAGAAGTTTAATGAGCTCACACGGCTGGTAAATGTCAGTGACTTCATCACCACATGGCATCTCCTATCCTCAACACCACCAACCTCTCACACTGCTCAATATAACACACCCCTATCACTCACCCATCAGCAGTCCCTAACACTCAGGACTCACACCTCACATGCACATACTCCACCTTACCCTCACTCACCTTCCACTGATAACCAGCCTCACACCCATCTCTCACTGCCTCCACATATCTCCAGCTATTCAGCTATCGAAGGCACAGCACCCAAACACAGTGCAACACATTATGCCCTCTCTCTTACAGGACAAGGTGGCCCATAATCACAGGGAGCAGCAGTGAACCGACGGGGACCAGGCATACCTTAATCCCCTGAGCCTGAGGGAGGAGGTGGTTCTCCACATAATGGGACCGGCTGTGACAGAGCCCGTAGCATCCGGCATCACCGAGAGCATTCAGGATGATGCTATGTTCCTGCCTTATGTCCCTTCTTAACTCCCACCTCCCCCTTATCCTGCTGTCTGGGATGATGTACAAGCTGCAGATGGCGGGACCATGGACCTCCTGCTTTCCATCCCACCCCCAATCCCTGACCGAACCCTCCCTTTCTGATTTTATACTTTCTGATAATAACCCAAAACTGCCAGTTTCCCAGTCACAGCAGATCCAGGAGACAGAGAGAGAGCAGCAGCACAGCACTGATGGTGAAGCCCCATCACTTGGTCTGATACTCACAGTCACCAGATCAAATACTTGCATTGAGTCAACCTTAGAGGCTGGTTTGGAGACACAATCTGCACGGGTTGAGTCACCGAGCACAAGTGAGCTGCAGCCAGGCCAGGGGGAAAGGATAGTTCATGTGTCAGCTCACCAGAGGGCGAGGTCACAAACGAGTTATAATACACAGGACTCATATGTGAACATTGCTGGAACAGCATACAGGAGAATGCTGATGGACATGTACAGTGAGATACTTTGTCCATTGACAGGCCTGTCAGACAGTCTGTTGTCACTGTCAAGGAACACGGAGGAGTCCATCTCCAACATGGCACAGGGCATTTCACAGAGCTTGAAGCCCATTCTTTCCCCTGTGGAAGTGGTCACTAACTCCATGACAGCACTAGTGGACCCAGCCGTGATACAGTGTCTGATACCATTGTCTCAGCTTCCACTGCAGCACAGACGGCAGACACCCAAATTCTTGGTGCTGCAGTGGAAGCACAGATTGAGGACATGAGATCCATGTTTGCTGCCAGGCAGGATCAGACAGCTGTTATCATGGCTGTGGATCTCAGTGTTCAAAGGGGTTTGCAGGCTCTCACAGCATTCCAGCAAACTGTGATCCAGTAGATTACCAGGATTGCTGAGGTGTCGCCCCTTGGCAGTGACAGTGTCTCTGTGGAGCATGAACTTGCTGTCCTCTCTCAGGATGACAGTATTTGTCCTCCATTCACTGCCACTCCACTAGTGTCCTTGCTGTTCCCCATCAGCCAGCCCAGGTTGCTGCTGCCCATGTCGAGGAGGTGCAATCCGACTACGAACCCGCAAAGCCCTGTGCTGCTCGAGGACGTCCTGCAAGGCCATCTGCAGTCTCCCCAGTGAAAGTCAGCAGCCTTCCACCAGCCATGCTGCAGTCACTGGGGAAACACTGTGTCGGAGCACTAGACAAGTCAAGGGAAGCCACAAGACAGGCACTAAGGGAATACACAAGGCTGAATAGTTCAGTTTTGTTTGTATAATTGGATGTGTTGTTGGATAAAGATGTTAATGAAAAGGTTTTTGTTGGCATTTTACATTGCAGGATGGTGACCAAGGGGACACTGTGATGGGGCGTCTCAGATGGGTGTAATGGTGGAGAATGGGGGATCCATGGTGGGAAAGGGAAGTTGTCCTATGGAACCAGAATCTTAGCAGGGACTCTCCGACAGCCTGTCCGGGTCGATGGCATACAGGAAATATCCTCCCGGTCTCCTCCTCCTCCTCCTCCTGAGGTGTCCTCCGGATTCCTGTTGCCAATGCCTGTGTCCTCATGATGGTGATGATATGAAGGGTGCAGCAGAACACCACCAACTTGGATACCTGCTCCACTGTGTAGTGGAGGGCTCCCCCCGAGCGGTTCAGACATCGGAAGCATTGCTTCATCACACCAATGATCTGTTCCACCATGTTCCTGGTGACTCCATTGCTCACGTTATACACATGTTAATTGTGTGAGGTTGGTTGGCGGTGCGAGGTGGTTTGCGGATGTAGAAACATGAGCTGTGTCTAGAGAATGGAATCTTTCATCTCCGAGGAGCCACATTCTGGTTCTGCATGGCGGCCAAAATGTTGGAACCGGCTGACTGCATCAGAATGAAGGTATGGTAGCTGCTGCCAGGATAGTGGACATTCGCCAACATGATGTACTGGCCATGCTCACACACCAACTGTACATTCATGGAGTGAGAGTTTTTCCAGTTCCTGTACCTCTCCCTCTTGACAACGGGGGCCCCGCAGAGACACCCACACCATCAGGATTCCCTCTATCCTGACAAAGCCACGGTATCTCTCATCCTGCCTCCCCCTGCTGAGGGAGAAAATGATAACATCTATGGTCACCGTCACCTCCCAGAATTATCAATGGACAACACACAAGACGAGTAACTACTGGTCAGTTAGTTTAACATCAGTGGTGAGTAAGGTTTTAGAAACAATAATCAGTGAAAAAGGACAACACACACTTGGAGAGGTTTGAGTTAATTACGGATTGTCAGCACGGATTTCTAAAAGGCAGATTATGCTTGATGAACTAATTGAATTGATTTCGATGATCAGAGAAGGTTGATGAAGGGAATGTGGTGGATGTTGTCTCCCTGGATTTTAGTAAAGTATTCGATGAAGAACCACACAGAGCTTGGTTAACAAAATTGAAGCTCATGGAATAGCATCCAATTGGATCAAAAATTGTCCAAAGGACAGCAAAAAGAGTCTTGTGTTAAATGGCTGTTTTTCAGACAGGAGGATGGTAGACAGTGATGTTCCCCAAGGGTCAGTGCTAGGAACGCTGATTTTTTTCCTTGCTATATATAAATGACATGCACCTTGGAATGCAAAGTAGAATTTCAAAATTTTCCGATGATCCCAATCTTGTAGGTGTGATAAACAGGGAGGATGATACAAACCATCCGCAACAGAACTTAGATAGGCTGGCAGAATGGACAGAGAAGTGGCAGGTAGAATTTATTACAGAGCAGTGTGCGGTGATGTATTTTGTCAGAAGGAATAGGAAGGCAATGTAGACTTAATGACACATTACTAAAGATTGTGCAGGAACAGAGGGACCTGGGCCTCCGTATGCATTGATCTTTGAAGGTGGCAGGACATATTAGGAGGGTGTTTAGCAAATCATATCAGATCTTGGGCTTCATAATTACAGACAAAGATACAAAGGCAGGGAAGTTATGCTGAAACGTTATAAAGCTTTGGTTAGGCCTCAACTGGAGAACTGTGTCCAGTTCTGGTCACCACACGTTAGGAAGGATGTGAAGGTCCTTGAGAGAGTGCAGAGGAGATTTACAAAAATGGTTTCAGGGATGGGGGTTTAGCGACAAGGTTAGTTTGGAGAAGATGGAGTTGTTCTCCCTGGAGTAAAGGAGATTTAGAGAGCTTTGGTAGAGGTGTACAAGATTATGATAAGTTTAGATAAGACAGACAAGGAAAAACTGTTCCCATTAACTGATGAAACACGGACTTGGGGACACAGATGGAAGGTTTTGGGTAAGAGATGCAGGGGGAATATGAGGAGGAACATTTTATGACAGTGGATGGTAATAAGCTGGAACTCACTGCCCATGAGGGTGGTGGACGCTGAGGCAATTAATGATTTCAAAAGGAAACTGGATGGACACCAGAAGGAAATGAACTTGCAGGGATACGGGGACTGAGCGGGGGATTGGGACTGACTGGATTGTTCCAGGGAGAGCTGGCATGGAGGGGCCGAATGACCACCTTCAGTGCCGCAAATGACTAATTCACTCTCTGTGACTCTATGTTGGATACGTCTCCTGCTCCTGTCTGGAAAGATCTAGATACACAGAAGTTGAATGAAACTGTGACTTTAACGGCCACTGACAGCTCCTTCCTCACCCTGCTGTGAGGCTCCAGGTCGTGTTACAGGAGGTGACACTGCTATGTGACCACATCCTTATTGAATCAGAGCCACCTCACGCACTGCTCCTGGGTTAGGTGTAGGTAGGAAAAGCGCTCTTGAAAAACCCGGGGTGGGTAGGGCAAAGCCCCCTCCTCCTCCCTCTTTACAGAGCTTCCCCTCTCTGCAGCCTCTGCTCCATTTGTTGGTCATGTCATAGACCCAAAGACACTGTAAATATAGTCCCCATTCCTTGTCCAGATTTGGGTCACCAAATCTTCTGTCCTCCCTGAATGTCTGCAGCAGCTCACAACACAACCTCCAGAAAACCATCGACAGCACCTCCACTAAGATTACAATAGCAGAAGTAAGTCAAAAGCCCGTCACCGGTAAGCTGGATGCCTGGCCCTTTTAAATAACATTAGAGGGGATTCATTGTGATGCTAAATGTATGTTCAGCTGACATTGACTAACACAGGCGTTCGGTGGACATGCACAGACCAACTTTCAAAGAAGGACATCAAAGCTGCCGGAATGGCAGATTGACATCACTTTCAAATCCACCCTCAAAAGAACAACACATACAAGGTACAATTGAGCGAGAGCCCTGCCCAGCATGTGATATTGTGCAGGCCACAGTAGAAGTGGCCGGCTGTGAAGACCATGCTGACAGCACATAGATGATACGACTGGGCTGGAGCCCCGCTCAGCATGGGATATTGTGCAGACCGCACCGTAAGTGGCCAGCTGTGCGATTCACATCTCTTTATGGATCCCAATTCTGTACCGTCAGCAGCAGTCTTGCTGCAGAGTGTAAAATCGTGGCTCGGGACAGATGCAGAGGGAAATAAATTCACTTTACAAGGAGAAATGAAAAAAGATTGAAGTCGAAAGATTTGCAGGAATATGTGAAATGGACTGGGGAAAGTGAATAAATGGAGGGGTGAGGCCATGGAGAGATTCAAACACAAGAAAGAGAATATTAAAAATAAGGTGTTGCCAGTTCAGGAGCCAATGTAGATCAGTGAGCACAGGGGTGATGGGTGATCGGGATTTGGTGTGAGTTAGGATACAGGCAGCAGAGTTCTGGATGGGCTGTGGTTTATGGAGGTTTATAACTGGGAGGGTGACCAAGATGGAATTGGAATAGTCAGCTGTGTATCTAACAGTGATGCAGATAAGGATTTACGCAGTAGATGGGCTGAGGCAGTGGTGGCGAGGGGTGATATCACAGAGGTGGTATTAGGCAGGGTTGGTGATGAAAAGAATATGAAGATGAACTTAGCTTAGGTTGAAATATAACACAGAAGTTGTAAAATGTCTGGTTGAGCCTCGGATATTGGGCAGGGTGGAGTATGTGCTTCCCAGATAGGGGATGGAGTTTGTGATGGAGACCAATGACACTGGCTTCAGTCTTCCCAAAATTTACATAACAGAACAGTATTTCAGTGAAACAGGGTTTACTGATCTCCTGGCCTGAAATAGAGACAGCAACAGCAGCAACGATGAGCGAGTATATGACAAGAACTGTAATACAGCTGACAATGGTTTATAGAGCTCATGGCTGAAGATATTCACCAGGAATACAACGGCAGCAAGAAGGGCAGAGTAAATTACAGGAGCAGTAATGCAGTTAAACATGGTTTAAAGAATTAATAGCTAGATAGAGAGACTTACCAGGGACACCAATAATAGCCAGGATGGGATAGTAAATGTATTGAATAATCTTCAGTGCGAGATAGATACGAGAGTTTAATGAGAACCAATCATAATATGTAGAAAGAGAGTAAAGATCCGAGGATAAACTCCTGTCCATTGTTGTAACATTCCAATCTATTGTTCTCAGATTCTGACCCATTGTTGTAACATTCCAGTCTTTTGTTCTCAGATTCTAACCTATCCTCTCTCTATCTCTCTGGAGCAGCTGATCTCTGTAAGTGCCGGGGCTGATGTTCCCACTGACACTATGGAATAACACATTGAAAGAATCCCCTTATTAATAGGAGATGGAAAACGTCCAGTGACACAATTAGGGTCCATGGAGACTGACATTAATTACAGTCACGGAACAAACAGATTCAGTTAACCCTTTTCAATCCAACACTTTTGTACCACAATAAAGTTGAACATTTATCCAGTCTGGATGGGGTGTATGAGGGTTGCTGAGGGAAGGAATGGGGGAAATAGCAGAGGCGCTGGCCAGAACCTTCCAATCCCCTTGGATATGGGCGTGATGACAGGTTTCCACAGGCTCACCACTCTCTGGGTGAAGAAACGTCTCCTCATCTCAGTCCTGAAAGTTTTACCCCATATCCTGTGGTTCAGGAGTGGTTCACCATCGGGAACATCCTTCCTGCATCTACCCTGTCAAGTCATGTTAGAATTTTATAGGTTTCGATGAGATCCCTCCTCACTCTTCTGAATTCCAGTGAATACAGTCCTAACCAACTCAATCTCTCCTCATACGGCAGTCCCGCCATCCCAGGTATCAGACTGGTAAAACTCTACTGCACTCCCTCTTGCAAGACCATCCTTCCTCAGATAAGGAGACCAAAACTGCACACAACATTCCAAATGCGGCCTCACCAAGGCCCTGTATATTGCAGCAAAACATCCCTGCTCCTGTGCTCGAATCCTGTCTCTATAAAGGTCATCATAACATTCGCCTTTTTCTACCGCCTGTTGCACCTGCATGCTTACCTTCAGTGACTGGTGTACCAGAACACCCAGGTCTCGCTGCATATTCCCCTCTCTCAGTTTATAGCCGTTCAGATAATAATCTGCCTTCCTGTTTTTGCTAGTAAAGTGGATAACTTCACATTTATCCACATTATACTGCATCTGCCATGCATTTGACCACTCACTCAACTTGTCCAAATCACCCTGAAGCCTCTCTGCATCCTCCTCACAACTTACCCTCACACTCAATTTTGTATCATCTGCAAATTTGGAGATATTACATTTAGTTTCCTCATCTAAATCATTAACATATATATTGTGAACAGCTGGGGTCCTAGCACCGATCCCTGCGGTACCCCACTAGTCATTGCCTGCCATTCACAAAAAGCTCTGTATGTTCCAATGCTTTGTTTCCTGTCTGCCAACCAATTTTCTATCTATTGCAATACACTACCCCCAGTCTCGTGCACTTTAATTTTACATGCTAAACCCTTACGTGGAACTTTGTCGAGAGCCTTCTAAAAATGCAAATAAACCACACCCACTGGCTCCCTCTCATCAACTCTACTAGTTACATCCTGGAAGAATGCTAGTAGATTTATCAAGCATGATTTCCCTTTCATAAATCCATGCTGACTCTGTCCGATTCTACCACTATTCTCCAAGTGCTTTGCTGCAAAATATTTGATAATGGACTCCAGGATATTCCCCACGACCGATGTCAGGCTGACTGGTCTACAATTTCCTGCTTTCTCTCTACCTCCCTTTTTTAATAGTGGGATAACATTAGCTACCTTCCAATCTGTAGGAACTGTTCCAGAGTCCATAGAATCTTGGAAGATGACCACCAATCCATCCATTATTTCTAGGGCCACTTCCTTAAGTACTCTGGGATGTAGATTACTAGGCCCTGGGGATTTATCGGCCTTCAATGCCATCAACTTCCCCAACACCATTTCTCTACTAATACTGATTTCTTTCAGTTCCTCTCTCTCACTAAACCCTGTATTCACCAACATTTCTGGTATGATATTTGTGTCCTCCTTTGTGAAGACAGAACTAAAGGATGCATTTAGTTGGTCAGCCGTTTCTTTGTTTCCCATAATAAATTTCCCTGTTTCTGACTGTAACGGACCTGTATTTGTCTTCGCCAATCTTTTCCGCTTCACATACCTATAGATTCGTTTGCAGTCAGTTTTTATGTTCCCAGCAAGCTTACTCTCGTACTCCATTTTCCCCTTCTTAATCAATCCCTTGGTGCTCCTTTGCTGAATTTTAAACTGCTCCCAATCCTCAGGTCTGTTGTTTTTTTCCTGGCGAATTTATATGCCTCATCCTTGGATCTAATGCTATCTCGAACTTTCCTTGTAAGCCATGATTTGGCTACCTTTTCCGTTTTACTTTTGCGCCAGACAGGAGTAAACAATTGTTGCAGTTCATCCATGCGCTCTTTGAATGTTTGCCATTGCCTATCCAGGGTCATCTCTTTACGTAACGTTTCCCAATGTATCATCGACAACTTATGCCTCATACCTTCGTAGCTTACTTTATTAAGATTCACGACCTTAGTCTCAGAATCAACTAGGTCACTCTCCATCATGATGAAGAATTCTATCATATTATGGTCGTTCATCCCCAAGGGATCTCGCACAACTAGATTGTCAATTATTCCTCTCTCATTACACAATAACCAGTCTAGGATAGCCTGTTCTTCAGTTGGTTCCTGAAAGAATTGGTCCTGAAAACCATCCCGCATATTCCCCAGGAATTCCTCCACAATGTATTGTGACCAATTTAATTTGCCCAATCTATATGCAGATTCAAGAAACCCATAATTACAGATGTTCCTTTATCGCATGCGTCTCTAATTTCCTGTTCAATGCCATTCCCAAATTCAGCACTACAGTTTGGGTGTCTATCTACAACCCCCACTAACGTTTTCTGCCCCTTAGTGTTTCTCAGCTCTACCCATACATATTCGGCATCGTCAGAGCTAATATCCTGCCTCACTATTGCGTTAATTTCCTCTTTAACCAGCAATGCAACTCCACCGGGGGGTGGAAATAGGCCGTTTTACTGATGGTGAGAAAATTCGGTAGGAAGCTCATCTCAAGGGATCTCAAGGTTAGCTATGTAAACAAGTTTGTGAACCGTTTTACTTAGTCTCAAACATTTACAAAGGAGAGGGATGGAGTGTGTAACTAGGAAATGTTTGGAGCAGAGACAGAAAACAATGGCTTCAATCTTCTCAATATTTAATTGACATTGCAGATGTGTGAGGTAATACATTCTGAAAGGATGAATGAAGAGGGACAATACAAGTTAAATGGCACAACTATAAAGGTGGCGAAATAACAAAGACACCAGGGGTGTTTATACACAAATCTTTGAAGGTGGCAGGAAAGGTTAACTGGACAGTTAATAAATATATGGGATCCTTGGGTTTATAAATAGAGGCAAAAAGAACAAAAGCAATGACATTATGTGAAACATATATAAAATACTAGTTCAGCTCCACCTGGAGTCTTGTGTCGAATACTGGGAACCACACTTTAGGAAGGACATGAAGCCTTCAGAGAGGGCACAGAACTGTTTTACTAGAATTTGTCCAGGCATGAGGGATTACAGTTATACAGCTGGGGTTGTTCTGCTTAGAGCAGAGAACTTTCAGAGGAGATTTGATTGAGGTGTTTAACATTCGAAGGATTTAGATAAATTAAATAAAGAGAAACTATTTCCAATGTCCAAGAGACACAGATTTCAGGCATTTGGTAAAAGAAGCAGACATGAGGATTTTTGTTTCTGAGTGGTTTGGATTTGGAATGCACTGTCTGATAGGCTGATGGATACAGATTCAATAGTAGATCTCAAAAGGGAATTGGATAAATATCTGAAGGAGAAAAAAATGCAAGGATATAGTGAAAAAGCCTGGGAGTGGGACTAACTGGATTTCTCTTTGAAAGGAACAGCACAGACATGATGGGCCGAATGACCTCATTCAGTTTGTGCCATTCTATTATTTCTCCTGCCTGTACTTTCACAATATCCCTATCCTTTCCACAGGCGTTTGAGAAAGTACCACATAACAACCGTGTTACCGAATTAGAAACACATGGGATTAAAGGGTTAATGTCAGCCGTGGCTCAGTTTGTCGCTCTCTCCCCTTTCAGTCACAAGCTTCCAGGATCAAGTGTCACTGCAGGACTTGATCACAAGAATCAATGCTGACATTGCAGTGCAGTACTGAGGGTGTGTTGCACTGTCAGAGGTGCCGTCTATCGAATTACACTTTAAACCAAGTTGCAGTCTGCCCTCTCAGGTGGATGTTAAAGATCCCATCGCACTATGTAGAAGCAGAGCAGGGGAATTATTCCCGGTGTCCTTGTCAATATTTATCCTTCAATAAGCATCGCAAAAACAGATCTGATCATCATCACATTGCTGCTTGTGGGAGCTTGCTGTGCAGAAATAGTCTGCTCTGTTTCCTACATTACAGGAATGACTTCGCTTTAAGAAGTATTCATTGGTTGTAAATCACTTTGGAACATCACATTGGTCATGAAAGGCGTTTCATAAATGAAAGTCTGTTCTTTTATTTTCAATGTCAGCATGCGGGTAATTAGCGCAGTGACAGAAAGTAGAGAGTAGTGAAGAATGGTTATTCTTCAGTCTGGAGGGAAGTAGTCAATGGGGTCCCCAGGGTCACTGTTGGGATCACTATTGTTGTATGTTAATGCAATGGGCTTGTGTACAGTGGAAATAATGTCAAAGTTTTCGGATGGCAGGAAAGTCAGAAATGTTAATAAACAGTGAGAAGGATAGTAGCAGACTTCAGGATGATGGAGACTGACTGGTGAAATGGGCAGGAACATGGCAGATGTAATTTAACACAGTGAAGTATGAAGCGAGACATTTGGGTAAGAAGTGTAAGGGAAGGCAACAGAAACAAATGGGTATTGTTTAAATGAGGAGACAGGAACAGAGAGACTTGGTGTGTATTCAGACAGATCTTTGAAGGCCGCACGAAAGGTTGACAAGTTTATGTCTGATATAACGGACATCAGGTAGAAAATACTATTGAGAAGCAGGCTGAATACAGAAGGTCCAGAGGGGAAGAGAAAAAGCAAATAAGAGAATCAAAGAGAGAGCAGGAAAAGAGACGAGCATTAAAGGAAATCCCAAAGTTTTCTATTGGCATCTAAATACTAATAGGGTAGTAAAAGGAACAATGGGGCCGACTCAGGACCATAAAGGGGATTTGCACATGGAGGCAGAGGATATAGCTGAGGTAGTAAATGAATAATTCCCACCTGTCTTTACCAAGGAAGAAGATATGGAATCCTTTCCTTTATTAGCCGAGGTATAGAATATACGGCCAGGGAGGTTATGCTAGAATTCTATAACTCATTGGTTAGCACACAACTTGAGTACTGTGTGCAGTTCTGCTCACCGCTTTACAGAAAAGATGTAATTGCACCCGAGAGGGTGCAGAGGAGATTTACGAGGATGTGGCGAGGACTGGAAAAATGCAGCTATGAGGAAAGATTGGACAGGCTGGGACTGTTCTCCTTGAAATAGAGAAGGCTGAGGGTAAATCTGATTGAAATGTACAAAACTGAGAGGGGCCTGGGTGGAGTGGAGCTGAAGGGTCCATTCACCTTAGCAAAGAGGTCAGTGACGAGGGGGCATGGACTTAAAGTGATTGGTAGAAAGATTAAAAGGGAGCTGCGGATTTTATTTTTCACCCAGCGGGTGGTCAGAGTCTGGAACTCACTGTCCGAAATGGTCGTTGAGGCAGAAACCAACAACTCATTCAAAAGGTTTCTGGATATGCACCTCAAGTGCTGTAATCTATCAAATGCTGGAATATAGGATTAGAATGGGTGGATCGTTTTTTGGACAGCAGAGACACGATGGGCCAAGTGGCCTCTCTCTGTGCCATAAACTGTCTATGATTCCAAGATGCAACCCAGGCAATGTTGAAAGAGGAGGTAAGTCAGACACTAGTGGGGTTTAAAATTGATAAAGAGGAAGTATTAGATAGGCTGTCTGGACTTAAATTGAATAAAGCACCAGGAAAAGATGAGATGCATCCAAGGATACTGAGGGAAGTGAGGGTGGAAATCGCAGAGGCACTGGCCATAATCCTTACGTCTTCCTTAGACTTGAGGGTGATGCAAGAGGACTGGAGAATTGTAAACGTTACACCCTTGTTCAAAAAGGGTGTAAAGATAAGTCCAGCAACTACAGGCCTGTCAGTTTAACTTCGGTGGTGGGAAAACTTCGAGAAAGAAATAATCTTGGACAAAGCTAATAGTCACATGGACAAATGCGAGTTAATTAAACAAGCCAGCATGTCTTTCTTGAGAGAACATCATGTTTAACTAATTTGCTGGAAATGTTTGAGGTGGTATCAGAGAAAGTTGATGAGAGCAATTCTGTTGATGTGGTGTACATTGACTTTCATATAACGGTCTATTCAGTTTCAAATGAACCTGCCTCCACCATTCTCAAGCAGTGCATTCCAGACATTGAACTATTCCCTGCATGCAAAAACCTTTTGATACAAAGCCGCACAACAAACCTGTGAGCAGACTTGTAGCTCATGGAATAAAAGGGACGGTAGCAACATGGATACGAAATTAGCTAAGTGACAGGAAACAAACATTAATGATTAATGCAACAAAAACAAGAAATGCTGGAGTCACTCAGCAGGTCTGGCAGCATCTGTGGAAAGAGAAGCAGAGTTAACGTTTCGGGTCAGTGACCCTTCTTCGGAACTAATTAATGGATGTTTTACAGGCTGGAGGAAGGTTTGTTGTGGAGTTCCCCAGACATCCTTGCTTTTCCTGATATATATTAAGGACCTAAACCTGGGTATGCAGGCACAATTTCAAAGTTTGCAGCTGATACGGAAGTTGGAAGAATTGTGACCTGTGGGGAGGATAGTGTAGAACTTCAAAAGTACACACACAAGTTGGTGGAATGGGCAGGCAGGTGGCAGATGAAGTTCAATACAGAGAAATGTGAAGTGATTCATGTTGATAGGAAGAACATGGGGAGACAATATACAATAAAGGGTACAATTTTATAGGGTGTGCAGGAGCACACCTGTGTGTATATGTGCAGAAGTCTTCGAAGGCGGCAGGACAGGTTGAGAAAGTGTTTAATAAAGCATGCAGTATCCTGGGCTTTATTAATAGGGGCATAGAGTACAAGAGCAAGGAAGTTATGTTGAACTTATATAAGACTCTATTTCAGCCTCAGCTGTGGCATTGCGTCCAGTTCTGGGTGCCACACTTGAGGAAAGACGTGAGGGCATTGGAGAGTGTGCAGAAAATATTCACGTGAATGATTCCCGGGATGAGGATTTTCAGTTATGAAGATAGGCTGGAGAAGTTAGGACTGTTTTCCTCGGAGAAGGCTGAGAGGTGCTTTATTAGAGGTTTCAAAATTCATGAGGTGTCTGGACAGAGTAGATAGAGAGAAACAGTTCCCACTCGTGAAAGGATCGAGAACGAAAGGGCACAGATTTAAAGTCATGGGTAAAAGAAGCAAAGACGACCTGAGGAAAATATTTTTTCACACAGTGAGTGGTTAGAGTCTGGAATGCACTGCCTGAGAGTATGGTGGAGGCAGGTTCAATTGAAGCTGAATAGACTGTTATGTGAGAAGGAAGAATGTGCAGGGTTGCAGGGAGAATGCAGGGAACGGCATTCCGTGAATTGGTCATTCGGAAAGCCAGGGCAGACACGAAAGGCTGAATTGGTCCTTCTGTGCTGTAATAATTCTCTGATGTTTTTATTATAGGATGATGACCAAGGTGACACTGTGATGGGGCGTCTCAGATGGGTGTAATGGTGGAGAATGGGGGATCCATGGTGGGAAAGGGAAGTTGGCTTATGGGAACTGGAATCTTAGCAGGGTCTCTCCGACAGCCTGTCCGGGTCGAAGGCATCGAGGAAATATCTTCCCTCCCACCACCTCCTGAGGTGGCCTCCGGATTCCTGCTGCCAATGCCTGTGTCCACATGCTGCTGATGAAAAGAAGCGTGCAGCAGAACACCATGAGCTCAGACACCTTCTCCAATGTGTACTGGAGGGCTCTCCCCGAGCGGTTCAGACATCGGAAGCATTGCTTCATCACACC
Source organism: Heterodontus francisci (assembly GCF_036365525.1). Classification (NCBI taxonomy): domain Eukaryota; kingdom Metazoa; phylum Chordata; class Chondrichthyes; order Heterodontiformes; family Heterodontidae; genus Heterodontus; species Heterodontus francisci. Next base: position 400,821 of record NW_027141175.1, on the reverse strand, counting down.
GATGGTCTGTTCCACCATGTTCCTGGTGACTCCATTGCTCACATAACACACGTTAATTGCGTAACTAAAAGTTGACGGTGGGAGGTGGTTTGGGGGTGTCGAAACATGAGCTGTGTCTAGAGGGGGTTCATTTGTCTCCAAGGAGCCACATTCTGGTTCTGCATGGAGACCCGCAGTGTTGGGACCGGCTGACTGCTTCAGAATGAATGTATGGTGTCTGCTGCCAGGATAGTGGACATTCACCAGCATGATGTACTGGGCATGCTCACACACCAACTGTACATTAATGGAGTGAGAGTTCTTCCAGTTCCTGTACCTCAACCCATTGACATGGGGGCCCCGCAGATCAACCGAAACCATCAGGAATCCCGCTATCCTGACAAAGCCACGGGATCTCTCATCCTGCTTTTCCCTGCAGAGGGAGAAATTGATGACATAGATGGTCACACTCACTTCCCAGAATTATCAATGGACAACACACAGGCCTCGCAACTACTGGCCAGTTAGTTTAACATCAGTGGTGTGTAAGGTTTTAGAAACAATAATCAGGGCAAAAGGACAACACACACTTGGAGAGATTGAGTTAATTAAGGATTGTCAGCACGGATTTCTGAAAGGCAGATCATGCATGATGGACTAATTGAATTTATTCGGAAAATGAGAGAAGGTTGATGAAGGGAATGTGGTGGATGTTGTCTACGTGGATTTTATGAAATTATTTGATGATGAACAACACAGAAGCTTGGTTGATAAAATTGAAGCTCATGGAATAGCATCCAATTGGAAAAAAATTGTCCAGAGGACAAGAAAAAGAGAAATGTGTTAAATGGTTGTTTTTCAGACCGGGGGATGGTCGACAGTGATGTTCCCCAAGGGTCAGTGCTTAGGACCACTGTTTTTCTTTTGCTATATATAAATGGCATGGCTCTTGGAATACAGAGTAGAATTTCAAAAATTTCCGATGATACCAATCTTGGAGGTGTGGTAAACAGTGAGGATGTTACAAACCACATGTAGAAGGATATAGATAGGCTAGCAGAATGGACAGAGAAGTGGCAGGTGGAATTTCATGCAGAGGAGTGTGAGGTGATGTATTTTGTCAGAAGGAATAGGAAGGTAATATAGACTTAATGACACAGTTCTCAAGATTGTGCAGGGACAGAGGGACCTGGGGCAGCATATGCATTGATCTTTGAAGTTGGCAGGACATATTAGGAGCGTGTTTAGAGAAGCATATCAGATCTTGGGCTTTATCATTCGAGACAATGACTTCAAAAGGATACTGGATGGACACCCGAAGGAAATGAACTTGCAGGGATACGGGGACTGACTGGGAGAATGGGACTGACTGGATTGCTCCACAGGGAGCGGGCACCGAGAAGCCCCTGCACCTCCGTCGTTCCAGTGAAAACAATCCGAGTTTTTCCAACCTCTCCTCATAGCTAATGCCCTCCAGACCAGGCAACATCCTGGTAAACCTCCTCTGCACCCTCTCCAAAGCCTCCACATCCTTCTGGTAGTGTGGCGACCAGAATTGCATGCAATATTCCAAGTGTGGCCTAACTAAGGTTCTGTACAGCTGCAACATGACTTGCCAATTTTTATACTCTACGCCCCGGCCCACGAAGATAAGCATGCCGTATGCCTTCTTGACTACCTTATCCACCTGTGTTGCCACTTTCAGTGACCTGTGGACCTGTACGCCCAGATCTCTCTGCCTGTCAATACTCCTAAGGGTTCTGCCATTTACTGTATACCTCCCACCTGCAATCGACCTTCCAAAATGCATTACCTCACATTTTTCTGGATTAAACTCCATCTGCCATTTCTCCACCCAAGTCTCCACCTGACCTATATCCTGCTGTATCCTCTGACAATCCTCATCATTATCCGCAACTCCACCAACCTTTGTTTCGTTCGCAAACTTACTAATCAGAGCAGCTACATTTTCCTCCAAATCATTTACATATACTACAAACAGCAAAGGTCCCAGCACTGATCCCTGCGGAACACCACTAGTCACATCCCGCCATTCAGAAAAACGCCCATCCACTGTTACCCTCTGTCTTCTATGACGGAGCCAGTTCTGTATCCAACTTGCCAGCTCACCTCTGATCCTGTTTGACTTCACCTTTTGTACCAGTCTGCCATGCGGGACCTTGTCAAAGGCTTTAGTAAAGTCCATATAAACAACATCCACTGCCCTTTCTTCATCAATCATCTTCGTCAATTCCTCAAAAAACTCAATCAAATTAGTAAGACACGAGCTCCCCTTCACAAAACCATGCTGCCTCTCGCTAATGAGTTCGTTTGTTTCCAAATGGGAGTAAATCCTGTACGGAAGAATCCTCTCTAATAGTTTCCCTACCACTGGCATAAGGTTCACCAGCCTATAATTTCCTGGATTATCATTGCCACCCTTCTTAAACAAAGGAACAACATTGGCTATTCTCCAGTCCTCTGGGACCTCACCTGTAGCCAATGAGGATGCAAAGATTTCTGTCAAGGCGCCAGCAATTTCTTCCCTTGCCTCCCTCAGTATTCTAGGGTAGATCCCATCAGGCCCTGGAGACTTATCTACCTTAATGCTTTGCAAGACACCCAACACCTCCTCCTTATTGATAATGAAATGACTGAGACTATCTGTACTCCCTTCTCTAGGCTTACCATCCACCAAGTCCTTCTCTTTGGTGAATACTGATGCAAAGTACGCATTGAGCACCTCGCCCACTTCCTCTGGCTCCACACATGGATTCCCATCTCTGTCCTTGAGTGGGCCAACCCTTTCCCTGGTTACACTCTTGCTCTTGATATATGTATAAAAATCCTTGGGATTTTCCTTAATCCTGTTTGCCAATGACTTTTCATGACCCCTTTCAGCCCTCCTAACTCCTTGCTTAAGTGTCTTTATATTCCTCAAGTGCTTCGTCTGTTCCCAGCCTTTCAGCCCTTACAAATGCTTCCTTTTTCTTTTTGACTAGGCTCACAATATCCCGTGTTATCCAAGCTTCCCGAAACTTGCCAAACTTGTCTTTCTTCCAGAACATGCCGGTCCTCGATTCTAATCAGCTGACGTTTGAAAGACTCCCACATGTCAGATGTTGATTTACCCTCAAACATCCGCCCCCAATCTAAATTCTTCAGTTCCTGCCTAATATTGTTATAATTAGCCTTCCCCTAATTTAGCACCTTCACCCGAGGACTACTCTTATCCTTATCCACAAGTACGTTAAAACTTATGGAATTATGGTTACTGTTCCCGAAATGCTCCCCCACGGCAACTTCGACCACCTTGCCGGGCTCATTCCACAATACCAGGTCCAGAATGGCCCCATCCCTAGTTGGACTATCTACATACTGTTTCAAGAAGCCCGCCTGGATGCTCCTCAGAAACTCTGCCCCATCCAAGCCGCACAAAGCGAATCCCAGTCAATATTGGGGAAATTATAATCACCCACCACTACAACCCTGTTACCTTTCCATCTTTCCAAAATCTGTCTACATATCTGCTCCTCTCCCTCCCGCTGGCTGTTGGGAGGCCTGTAGTAAACCCCCAAGTTCCTATTCCTAAGCACCACCCATATTGCCTCGCTGCATGATCCATCTGTGGTGTCCTCCCGCAGTACAACTGTGATATTCTCCTTAAACAGTAATGCAGCTCCCCCACCCCTTTTACATTCCCCTCTATCCCGCCTGAAGCTTCTAAAGCCTGCAACATTTAGCTGCCAATCCTGCCCTTCCCTCAACCAAGTCTCTGTAATAGCAACAACATCATATTTCCAAGTACTAATCCAAGTTCTAAGTTCATCTGCCTTACCTGTTATACTTCTCGCATTGAAACAAATGCACTTCAGACCACCAGTCCCGCTGTACTCAGCAACATCTCAGTTCCTGCTCTTCCTCTTCGTCCTACTGGCCTTATTTACTATGTCCTCCTCATTTATTTCACTAGCTGTCCTCCTGCTCTGGTTCCCACCCCCCTGCCACAGTAGTTTAAACCCTTCCGAGTGACGCTAGCAAACCTTGCAGCCAGGATATCAGTGCAATTCCAGTTTATATGCAAACCGTACTTCTTGTACAGGTCCCATCTGTCCCTGAAGAGAGCCCAATGGTCCAGATATCTGAAACCGTGCCTCCTAAACCAGCTGCTCAGCCACGTGTTTCGCTGCACTATCTTCCTATTTCTAGCCTCACTGGCACGTGGCACAGGGAGGAATCCAGCGATTACAAACCTCGAGGTCTTGTTTTGTAACTTACTCCCTAACTTCCTAAACTACCCCTGCAGGACCTCATCACTCTTCCTACCTATGTCATTGCTACAGATGTGTACCACAACCTCTGGCTGTTCACCCTCCCCCTTCAGAATGCCTCCTGTCCGTTCAGAGACATCCTTGACCCTGGCACCAGGGAGGTAACATACCATCCTGGAGTCTCGTTCACGCCCACAGAAGGGCATATCTGTGCCCCTGACTATAAAGTCCCCTATAACTATTGCTCTTCTGCGCTTTGTCCCTCCCTGCTGAGCAACAGTGCCAGCCGTGGTGCAACTGCTCTGGCTGCTGCTGTTTTCCCCTGATAGGCCATACCTCGTGCAGAGTTGGGTCACCAAATCCTCTGTCCTCCATGAATGTCTGCAGCAGCTCACAACACAACCTCCAACAAACCATCCACAGCACCTCCACTAACTTTACAATAATAGAAGTAAGTCAAAAGCCCCTCACCTGTAAGTTGGATGCCTGGTCCTTTTAAATAATACTAGATATTATGTTATGCATAATCCTCATGCTGCTGAATATATGTTCAGCTGAGAGTGACTAACACAAGCAGTCAGTGGACATGCACAGACCAAGTTTCAAAAACGTACATCAATACTGCCGGTATGGTACATTGACATCACATTTAAAACCATCCTCAGCTCAACAACACATACATGTTACGATTGAACTAGAGCCCTGCCCAGCTTGGGGCACTGTGCAGGCCGCACTGGAAGTGCCTGGCTGAGCAGCTCACATCTCTCTATGGATCCCAGCTTCTGTACCGTCAGCACCAGTAGTGCTATAGAGTCTAAATAGTGGCTCGGGACAGATACAGAGGGAAAGGAATTCACTTTAAAAGGAGAAATGGGAAAAGATTGAAGTCAAAACATTTTCAGGAATATGAGAATGGGCAGGAGAATGGGACTAATTGGAGGGGTGAGGCCATGGAGGGATTCAAACACAAGAATGACTATATTAAAATTAAGGTGCTGCCAGACATGGAGCCAATGTAGATCAGTGAGCACAGGGGTGATGGGTGATCGGGATTTGGTGTGAGTTAGAATACAGGCAGCAGAGATCTGGATGGTCTGTGGTTTATGGAGGTTTATAACTGGGAGGGTGACCAGGATAGAATTGGAATAGTCAAGTGTGGATTCAACAAAGGTATAGGTGAGGGTTTATGCAGCAGATTGGCTGAGACAGAGGTGGAGATGGGGGATATGACAGAGGTGGTCATAGACAGGGTTGGTAATGGAGAGAATATGGAGATGGACTCAGCTCAGGTTTAAATAGAACACACCGATTGCAAACAGTCTGGTTCAGCCTCAGTATTGGGCAGGGTGGTGTATTTGTCTCACAGATAGGGGATGGAGTTTGTGATGGAGACCAATGACACTGGCTTCAGTCTTCCCAAAATTTACATAACAGAACAGTATTTCAGTAAAACAGGGTTTACAGATCTCCTAGACGGAAATAGAGACAGCAAGGGCAGCAAAGATGAGCGATTAAATGACAAGAACTGTAATACAGTTGGCAATGGTTTATAGAGCTAATAGCTGGACATATTCACCAGGAATACAACGGCAACAAAAAGGGCAGAGCAAATTACAGGAGCAGTAATGCTGTTAAACTTGGTTTATAGAATTAATAGCTAGATAGAGAGACTTACCAGGGACACCAATAATAGCCAGGATGGGATAGTAAATGTATTGAATAATCTTCAGTGCGAGATAGATACGGAAGTTTAATGAGTAAAAATCATAATATGTAGAAAGGTAGTAAAGATCCGAGGATAAACTCCTGTTCATTGTTGTAACATTCCAATCTATTGTTCTCAGATTCTGACCCATTGTTGTAACATTCCAGTCATTTGTTCTCAGATTCTGACCCATTGTTGTTACATTCCAATCTATTGTTCTCAGATTATGACCAAGTGCTGCAACATTCCAGTCATTTGTTCTCAGATTCTGATCTATCCTTTCTCTCTCTCTGGAGCCACTGATCTCTGTTGTGCCGGGGCTGATGTTCCGGCTGAAACGATGGGATAACACATGGAAGCCCCTTATTAATAGAAGATGGAAAACTTCCAATGACACAATTAGGGTCCATGGAGACTGACATTAATTACAGTCACTGAACAAACAGATTCAGTTAACCCTTTTCAATCCAATACTTTTTGTCCCACAATAAAGTAGATAATTTACCCAGTCTGGATGGGATGCATGAGGGTTGCTGAGGGATGGAATGGTGGAAGTAGCAGAGGCACTGGCCAGCATATTCCAATCCCTCTTGGATATGGGAGTGATGACGTAATTTCACTAGCTCACCACTCTCTGGGTGAAGAAATTTCTCCTCATTTCAGTCCTGAAAAGTTTACCCCGTATCCTTAGACTATGACCCCTGGTTCTGGACTCCCCCACCATCGGGAACATCCTTCCTGCAACTACCCTGTCAAATCCTGTTAGAATTTTATCGGTTTCTATGAGATCCCTCTTCACTCTTCTGAACTCCAGCGAATATAATCCTAACTCTCCTCATACGTGAGTCCCGCCATCCCAGGAATCACTCTGATAAACCTTCGTTGCACTCTCTCTAGAGCAAGAACATCCTTTCTCAGAGAAGGAAAACAAAACTGAACACAATATTCCAAGTGCGGCCTCACCAAGGCCCAGTATAAGTGCAGCAAAACATCCCTGCTCCTGTACTCGAATCCTGTCTCTATGAAGGCCAACAGAACATTCACCTTTTTCTACCACCTGTTGCACCTGCATGCTTACCTTCAGTGACTGGTGTACGAGAACACCCATGTATCGCTGCATATTTCCCTCTCTCAGTGTGTAGCTGTTCAGATAATAAGCTGCCTTCCTGTTTTTGCTACCAAAGTGGATAACCTCACATTTATTCACATTATACTGCATCTGCCATGCAATAGCCCACTCACTCAACTTGTCCGAATCACCCTGAAGCCTCTCTGCAATCTCCTCACAACTCACCCTCCCACCCAGTTTTGTGTCTTCTGAAAATTTGGAGATATTACATTTAGTTCCCTCATCTAAATCATTAATATGGAGTGTGAATAGTTGGGGTCCTAGCACCGATCCCTCTGGTACCCCACTAATCACTGCCTGCCATTTGGAAAAATATCCGTTTATCCCGACACTTTTTTTCCATCTGCCAACCAATTTTCTATCTATCGCAATACACTACCACTAATCCCATGCGCTTTAATTTTAATCACTAATCTCTTATGTGGGACTTTGTCGAAAGCCTTCTGAAAGTCCAAATAAACCACATTTTCTGGCTCCCCATCATCAACTCTATTAGTTACATATTCGAAGAATTCTAATAGATTTATCAAGCATGATTTCCCTTTCGTAAATCCATGCTGACTCTATCCGATTCTAACACTGTTCTCCAAGTGCTCTGCCATAAAAACTTTGATAATGGACTCCAGAATTTTCCCCACTACCGACGTCAGGCTGACTTGTCTATAATGCCCTGCTTTATTTCTACCTCCCTTTTTAAATGGTGGAATTACATTAGCTGCCCTCCAATCAGCTGGAACTGTTCCAAAGTCTATAGAATCTTGAAAGATGACCACCAATGCATCCAGTATTTCTAGGGTAACTTTTTTAAGTAATCTGGGATGTAGATTATCAGGCCCTGAGGATTTATCAGCCTTCAATCCCATCAGCTTCCCCAACACAATTTCTCTACTAATACTGATTTCCTTCGGTTCCTTCCTCTCACTAAACCCTGTGTTCCCCAACATTTCTGGTAAGATATTTGTGCCATCCTTTGTGAAGACAGAATCAAAGTATGCATTTAGTTGGTTCGCCATTTCTTTGTTTCCCATAATAAATTCCCATGTTTCTAACTGTAAGGACCTACATTTGTCTGACCCAATCCTTTCCTCTTCACATACCTACAGAAACCTTTACAGTCAGGTTGTATGTTCCCCGCAAGCTTACTCATGTACTTTATTTTCCCCTGATTAATCAACCCCTTGGTCCTCCTTTGCTGAATTCTAAACTGCTCCCAATCCTCAAGTCTGTTGCTTCTTTCTGTCGAATGTATATGCCTCTTCCGTGAATCTAATACTATCTCTAATTTTCCTTGTAAGCCATGGTTTGGCTACCTTTCCCATTTTACTTTTGCGCCAGACAGGAGTAAACAATTGTTGCAGTTCATCAATGCACTGTTTGAATATTGCCATTGCCTTTCCACCATCATCCCTTTCAGTAACGTTTCCCAATCCATCATAGCCAACTCGTGCTTCATACCTTCATACTTTCCTTTATTAAGATTCACGACCCTAGTCTCAGAATCAACTACTTCACTCTCCATCTTGGAGTCATAGATTCGTACAGCATGGAAACAGGCCCTTCGGCCCACTGCGTCCATGCCGACCACAATGCCGATCTATACTGGTTCCACGTGCCTGCATTAATTCCATATCCGTCTATGCTTTGCTCATTCAAATACCTGTCCAGATGACTCTTAAATGTGGCTACTGTTCCTGCCTCCACCACTTCCTCTGGCAGCTCATTCCAGATACGCAATATTCTTTGTGTGAAAAAAAATACCCTTTTAATCCCCTTTAAACCTCCACCCTTTCATCTGAAATCTATGCCCTCTAGTTTTAGTCACCCCTACCATGGGAAACTGACTCTGGCTACCTGCTCTGTCTATGCCTCTCCTAATTTTATATACCTCCATCATGTCCCCTCTCAGCCGTCTTTGCTCCAGGGGAAACAGACCCAGCCTACCCAATCTCTCTTTATAGCTCAAGCTCTCCAAACCAGGCAACATCCTTATGAATCTTTTCTGCACCCTCTCTAGCTTAATCACATCTTTCCTGTCGTGCTGCGACCAGAACTGCACACTGTACTCCAAATGCGGAATAACCAATGTTATGTACAACTGTAACATGACGTCCCAACTCTTGTACTCCATGCCGCATTTGATGAAGACAAGCATGCCATACACCTTCTTCTCCACCCAGTCTACCTGTGTTGCCACATTCAGGGAACTATGCACTTGCACCCCAAGGTCTCTCTGCTCAACAACACTCCCCAGGCCCTGTCGTTCACTGTATATGTACTGCACTGGTATAACTTCCCAAAATGCATCACTTCACACTTATTTGTGTTAAATTCCATTTGCCAATCCATTGCCCACTTTCCAAGTTTATCTATATCCTGTTGTAACCTTAGACAACCTTCTTCACTTTCTACTATCCCATCAATTTTTGTATCATCTGCAAACTTACCAATCATGCCCCCTACATTCATATCCAAGTCATTAATATATATGACAAACAAGAGAGGACCCAGAACCGATCCCTGTGGCACACCACTGGTCACCAGCCTCCAATCTGAAAAACAACCCCCCACTACCATCCGATCACCAAGCCAATTTTGTATCCAATTGGCTAGCACATCCTGGATCCCATGTGTTTGAACCTTCTGGACCAGCCAACCATGCGGGACCTTGTCAAAGGCCTTGCTAAAGTCCATGTAGACAACGTTCTTCGCCCTGCCCCCGTCAATCCTCTTGGTCACCTCCTCAAAAAACTCAATCAAATTCCTGAGACATGATTCCCATGCACAAAGCCATGCTGACTATCCCTAATCAGACGTTGCCTTTCCAGATGCATATAAATCCTGTCTGTCAGAATCCCTTCCAGTAACTTTCCCACCACTGATGTAAGGCTCACCGGCCTGTTGTTCCCTGGCTTATCACTGCTGCCCTTATTAAATAAAGGCACAACATTAGCTATCCTCCAGTCTTCCGGTACCTCACCCATGGCTAACGATAATGCAAAAATCTCTGCTCGGGCTCCAGGAATATCCTCCCTTTCTTCCCATAGCATCCTAGGATACACCTGGTCAGGCCCTGGGGATTTATCCACCTTAATGCGCTTCGAAACCTCCAACACCGCCTCCTTTGTCATGTTGATATGCTCCAGGATGTCACTGTTCCCTCCGTTGAACTCACTAGCTTCCATGTTGTCTCCATGGTAAATCAAGACGAGAAGTATTCATTTAAGACCTCGCCCATTTCCCGTGGCTGCACACGTAGATTACCACACTGATCCTTAAGGGGACCGACTCTCTCCCTAGCTACCCTTTTACTCTTAATATACTTAAAGAATATTTTAGGATTCTCCATTATCTTATCTGCCAGGGAAATCTCATGGCCCCTTTTCTCCCTCCTAATTTCTTTCTTGAGTGCACTCCTACATCCACTCTATTCCTGGAGGGACTCATTTGATCCCCGCTGCCTATACCTGACATATGCCTCCTTCTTTGTCCTGACCACACCCTCAACATCCCTCATCAACCAAGGTTCCCTAAACTTGCCATCCTTGCCCTTCCATCTAACAGGAATATGCCAGCCCATAACTCTTCCTATCTCTCTTTTAAAAGCCGCCCACTTGCCAGACGTCCCTTTACCTGTACACAGCCCCTTTCATTCAACTTTTGAGAGTTCCTGTCTGATGCCATCAAAATTAACCTTCCTCCAATTTAGGACTTCAACCTGAGGACCAGTCCTATCCTCATCCATAACTATCTTGAAGCTAATAGAGTTATGGTCACTGGTCCCAAAGTGCTCCCTCACTAACACATCATCCGCCTGCCCATCCTCATTTCCAAAGAGGAGGTCGAGTGTAGCCTTTTCTCTCGTAGGGCCATCCACATACTGTTTCATAAAACTATCCTGGACACACTTAACAAATTCTTGCCCATCTGATCCCTTGGCACCAAGGCAGTCCCAGTCAATATTAGGAATGTTAAAATCACTTACTATTACAACCTTATAATTCCTACACCTATCTGTGATTTCCCTACATGTATGCTCCTCCAATTCCCTCTGACTATTGGGGGGCCTACAGTATAATCCCATCAAAGAGATCACCTCTTGCTTATTTCTGAGCTCCACTCATATGGCCTCACTGGACGTTCCCCGCAGGATATCCTCTCTAACTGCTGCCGTGATGTACTCCCTAATCAATTGTGCAACTCCCCATCCACTCTTCCCTCCAACTGAAGCATCGGTACCCCATAACATTGAGCCGCCAGTCTTGCCTATCCCTCAACCACGTTTCTGTAATAGCTATAATATCACAATCCCATGTACTGATCCATGCTCTGAGTTCATCTGCCTTACCTGTAAGGCGTCTTGCATTAAAGTAGTTTAGTTTAGAGATACAGCACTGAAACAGGCCCTTCGGCCCACCGAGTCTGTGCCGACCATCAACCACCCATTCATACTAATCCTACACTAATCCCATATTCCTATCACATCCCCACCTGTCCCAATATATTTCCCTACCACCTACCTATACTAGGGGCAATTTATAATGGCCAATTAACCTATCAACCTGCAAGTCTTTGGCATGTGGGAGGAAACCGGAGCACCCGGAGGAAACCCACGCAGACACAACTCCGCACAGGCAGTACCCAGAATCGAACCCGGGTCCCTGGAGCTGTGAGGCTGCGGTGCTAACCACTTGCAGTTTAGTCGACCAGACCTTCCACGCTCCCTGTCAGGCCACTGCCAGGCCCGCCTACTGGACTTGCTTGCATTAACCTCTACATTTACCTTAACTATGTCATCGGAGAGACTACTACTTTGAGTCCCACCTCTCTGCAAGACTAGTTTAAACCCTCCCGAGTAGTACTAACAAACCTCCCCGCAAGGATATTGGTCCCCTTCCAGTTTAGATGCAAGCCGACCCTCTTCAACAGGTCACCTCTGCAGCAGAAGAGATCCCAATGATCCAAGTAGCTGAAGCCCTCCCGCCTACACCAGCTCTTCAGTCACACTTTCATTTCCTTAATCCTCCTATTCCTATCCTCACTAGCACGTGGCACAGGGAGTAATCGTGAGATTCTTCTTCTTCTTTGTCTTTGGCCTCCTTACCTCGAGAGACAATGGGTAAGCGCCTGGAGGTGGTCAGTGGTTTGTGCAGCAGAGCCTGGAGTGGCTAAAAATGCCAATGCTCGAGTGACAGGCTCTCGCACAGGTGCTGCAGAAACATTTGTCTGTCGAGGCTGTCACATAGTTGGCTCTTCCCTTGCGCTTCTGCCTTTTTTCCTGCCAACTGTGAAGTCTCTTCGAATTGCCACACTTTAGCCCCTCCTTTATGGCTGCCCGCCAGCTCTGGCGATCGCTGGCAACTGACTCCCACGACTTGTGATCAATGTCACAGGACTTCATGTCGCATTTGCAGACGTCTTTAAAGCGGAGACATGGACGGCCGGTTGGTCTGATACCAGTGGCGAGCTCGCTGCACAAAGTGTCTTTGGGGATCCTGCCATCTTCCATGCAGCTCACATGGCCAAACCATCTCAACCGCCGCTGACTCAGTATTGTGTATAAGCTGGGGATGTTGGCCGCCTCGAGGACTTCTGTGTTGGAGATAAGGTCCTGCCACCTGATGCCAAGTATTCTCCGGAGGCAGTGAAGATGGACTGAATTGAGACGTCGCTCTTGGCTAACATACGTTGTCCAGGCCTCGCTGCCATAGAGCAAGGTACTGAGGACACAGGCTTGATACACTCGGACTTTTGTGTTCCGTGTCAGTGCGCCATTTTGCCACACTCTCTTGGCCAGTTTGGACATAGCAGTGGAAGCCTTTCCCGTGCGCTTGTTGATTTCTGCATCTAGAGACAGGTAACTGGTGACAGTTGAGCCTAGGTAGGTGAACTCTTGAACCACTTCCAGAGCGTGGCCGCCGATATTGATGGATGGAGCATTTCTGACATCCTGTCCCATGATGTTCATTTTCTTGAGGCTGATGGTTAGGCCAAATCCTGAGATTAACACCAGAGGTTCTACTTTTTAACCTTCTGCTTAACTCCCTATATTCACTGTGCAGGACCTCAGCTCTCTTCCTGTCTATGTCGTTAGCACCAATATGGACCACGACCTCTGGCTGCTCACTCTCTCCTTTCAGAATTTCCTGCAGCCACTCCGAGACATCCTTGACCCTCGCAGCAGGGAGGCAACATACAATCCTGGTGCCTCTTTTGCGGCCACAGAAACGCCTACCTGCACCCCTTACGATAGAATTTCCTATCACGATAGCTCTTACACCCCTTTTCCTGCCCTGCTGTGCGGCAGAGCCCTCTGTGGTCCCATGGGCCTGGCTGTTGCTGCTTTCCCCTGGGAGGTCATCCCCGCCAACAGTATCCAAAGTGGTCATTCTGTTTGAGGGGTGGTGGCCACAGGGGACTCCTGCACTACCTGCCTGTGCCTACTACTCTGTCTGGTGGTCACACATCCCTTTTCTGCCTGTGCAGCTATTATCTGCGGTGTGACCACCTCGCTAAACATGTTATCCACGACTTCCTCAGCATTATGGATGCTCCACAGTGAATTCTCCTGCAGCTCCATCTCCATAATGCGGGTCGCCAGTAGTTGCAGATGGATCCACTTCCTGCACACATGCTCACTAGGGACACTGGAAGCATCCCTGATTTTCCACAAAGGGCAGGAGGAGCAGATCACGGGGCTGAACTCTCCTGTCATGACCTACCCTTAGACTAATTAGTTACACCCTTAATTTAAAAAAATACTAATTACATGAGGGGCCTTTTTCTACCCACTTCAATCTAAGATTCTTAATAAACTACACTGAATTAAAAAAAGAAACACTTCAGTAGTACTCACCTTATGACCAGAGTTCTTTTCCCACAAAAATAAACTTTTCACTTTTTTAAAGATATCTACATGCACTAATAGCTGCTACTCACCCAACCAATCAGTTTGCAGCTCTCCTCTGACGTCACTGTTTGCTTTCTTCATGACATATTCTATGATATTATGGTCGCTCAACCTCAAGGGATTTCACACAACTAGATTGCCAATTATTCCTCTCTCTTTACACAATACCCAGTCTGGGATGGCCTGTTCTCTGGTTGGTTCCTCAACATATTGGTCCAGAAAACCATCCCGTATACACTCCAGTAATTCCTCCTCTACGTTATTGTGACAAATTTGATTTGACCAATCTATATGCCGATTTAATTCACCCATAATTACAGATGTTGCTTTATCGCATGCATCTCTAATTTCCTGGTTAAGACCATTCCCACATCACCACCACAGTTTGGGGGTCTATATATAGCCCCCACTCACGTTTTTTGCCCCTTAGTGTTTCCCAGCTCTACCATACAGACTCCACATCATCAGATCTCATATCCTTCCTCTCTATTGTATTACTTTCCTTTTTAACCAGACATGCAACTCCACCGCGGGTGGAAATAAGCCATTTTACTGATGGTGTGAATATTTGGTCAGAAGCTCATCGCAAGGCATCTCAAGGTTAACTATGTAACAAAGTGTGTGAACAGTTTGGCTTTTCGTCTCAAACATTTACAAAGGAGAGGGATGGAGTGTGTAGCTAGGAAATATTTGAAGCAGAGACAGAAAGCAATGGCTTCAATCTTCTCAATATTTAATTGGCATTGCAGATGTATGAGGTAATACATTTTGAAAGGAGGAATGAGGAGAGACAATACAAGTTAAATGGTATAACTATAAAGGTGGTGAAATAACAGAGACACCTGGAGTATTTGTACACAAATCGTTGTCGCCAAACCGTTAATAAATATATGGGATCCTCGGTTTTATAAATAGAAGCAAAAAAAGCAAAAGCAAGGACATTATGTGAAACATATATAAAATACTAGTTCAGCTGCACCTGAAGTCTTGTGTCGAATACTGGGAACCACACTTTAGGAAGGACATGAAGCCTTCGGAGAGGGTACAGAACTGTTTTACGAGAATTTGTGCAGGCATGAGGGATGACAGTTATGTAGCTGGGGTTGTTCTGCTTCGAGCAGAGAACTTTCAGAGTAGATTCGATTGAGCTGTTTAACATTAGGAAGGGTTTAGATAAATTAAATAAAGAGAAACTGTTTCCAATGTCCAAGGGACCATTAATCAGAGACACAGATTTAAGGCGATTGGTAAAAGAAGCAGACATGAGGATTTTTGTTTCTGAGTGGTTTGGATTTGGGATGCACTGTCTGATAGGCTGATGGATACAGATTCAATTGTATATCCCAAAAGGGAATTGGATAAATATCTGAAGAAGAAAAAATGTTCGGATATAGTGAAAGAGTCAGGGAGTGGGACTAACTGGATTGTTCTTTGAAAGGGTTCAGCACTGACTTGATGGGCCGAATGACATCATTCAGGGCTGTGCTATTCTATGATTCTATGATTGTTCCAGCCTGTACTTTCCCAATATTCCTATCCTTTCAGCAGCTGTTTGATAAATTACCACATAACAGCCGTGTTACCAAATTAGAAACACATGGGATTAAAGGACCAATGTCAGCAGTGGCTCAGTTTGTAACTCTCGCCCCTTTCAATCACAAGCGTCTAGGATCAAGTGTCACTGCAGGACTTGATGACAAGAATCAAGGCTGACACTGCAGTCCTGTACTGAGGGAGTGTTTCACTGTCAGAGGTACCGCCTTATCAAAGATAAGGTAAAGCCAGGCCCCGTGTTGCCCACTCAGGTGGATGTAAAGATCCCATGGAATTATTTCCAGTGTCCTGGTCAACATTTACCCCTCAATTCAACATCACAAAAACAGATCTGGTCATGATCAGACTGCTACTTGTGGGATCTTGCTGTGCGGAAATTGACTCTGTTTTTCCTGCATTCCAAGACTGACTAAACGTTAAAAACTACTCGTTGGTTGTAAATCGCTTTGGGACATGCAGTGGTCATAAAGGCGTTACATAAATGGAAGTCCTTATTTTTATTTTCAATGCCAGCATGCAGGAAATTAGCTCTGTGACAGAAATCAGAGAGTGGTGGAGAATGGTTATTGTTCAGTCTGGAGGGAAGTACAAAGTGGGGTTTCCCCAGGGTCACTGTTGGAATCACTGTTGCTGTATGTTAATGCAATGGGCTTGTGTGCAGAGAGGATAATGTCAAAGTTTTCAGAGGGCTGGAAACTCAGAAATGTTAATAAACAGTCTGAAGGATAGTAACAGACTTCAGGAGGGCGGAGACTGACTGGTGAAATGGACAGGAACATGGCAGATGTAATTTAACACAATGAAGTGTGAAGTGAGACATTTGGGTAGGAAATATGAGGTGAAACAATATAAACTCAGTGGTACCATTATAAATCGGGTGAAGGATTCGAGAGAAGTGGCGTGCACACACACAGATCTTTGAAGGTAACATGTAGTGTCTTTGGTGTTAGAGAGAGAGATACAGAGTAATAAAACTCAAGAGGAAATGCTAATGTTTATACATCATTGGTTAGTTTCCAGATGGAGAATTGTGTCCAATTCTGATCACCACGGTTTGGTAAGGATGTTAAGGACTTAGTGAAGATACTGAGGTGATTTTGTGGAATGGTACCAGGGATCTGGGAATTCAGTTATGTGGAGAGATTGGAAAAGCTGGGATTGTTCTCTTTCGAGCACTGACGGGTAAGGGGAGATTTAATATAGAATTCAAAATCATGAGGGGTTTTGATAGGGTAATTGATGTGAAACTGTTTCCAGTGTCAGAAAGTGCAGTATTAAGAAGACACAGATTGAAGGTAATTGACAAAGAACCAGAGGTGAAATGAGGAGAATTTTCTTACACAGCGAGTTGTTTTGATCTGGAATTCATTGCCTGAAAACATGATGGAAGCAGATTCAATAATATCTTTCAACCTCTCACACTGCTCAATGTACCACACCCCCATCACTCACCCATCAGCTGTCCCTAACACTCAGGACTCACACCTAACATTCACATACTCCACCTCACCCTCACACACCTTCCACTGATACCAGCCTCACACCCACATCTCACTGTCTCCACATACCTCCAGCTATTGAGCTATGGAAGGCACATCACACAAACACTGTGAAACACAATTACTGATATTCCACCCCCTCTCTTACAGGACAAGGTGGCCCATAATCACAGGGGGCAGAAGTGAACTGGTGGGGGCCAGGCATATCTTCATCCCCTGAGCCTGAGGGAGGAGATAGTTCTATACATCATGGGACTGGCTGTCACAGAGCCCGTGGCATCCGGCCTCGCCGACAGCATTCAGGCTGTTGCTATGTTCCTGCCTTATGTCCCTTTTTAACTCCTACCTCCCCCTCATCCTGCTGTCTGGGATGATGTCCAAGCTGCAGATGGGACCATGGACCTCCTGCTTTTCATCCCACCCCCAATCCCTCACCCCAACATTCCAATTCTGATTTATACTTTCCAACGATAACTGAAAACTGCCAGCTTCCCAGTCACAGCAGCTCCAGGAGACAGAGAGAGAGCAGCAGCACAGCACTGATGGTGAAGCCCCATCACTTGGTCTGATACTCACAGACAACAGATCAAACACTTACACTGTGTGTGCTTTAGAGGCTGGTAAAGAGTCAGAATCTACACGTGGTGAGTCACCGAGCACGAGTGAGCTGCAGCCAGGCCAGGGGGAAAGGATAGTTCATGTGTCAGATGACCGGAGGGCAATGTCACAAACGAGTTATAATACACAGGACTCAGATATGAACTTTGCTGGAGCAGCATACAGGAGAATGCTGATGGATATGGACACAGAGATACTTTGTCCATTGACAGGCCTGTCAGACAGTCTGTTGCCACTATCAAATAACATGGAGGAGTCCAGCTCAAACATGGCACAGGACATTGCACAGAGCTTGAAGCCCATTTTTCCCCCTGTGGAAGTGGTCACTAACTCCATGACAGCACTAGCGGACCCAGCTGTGATACAATTGTTGGTGACCATTGTCTCAGCTTCCACTGCAGCACAGACGGCATGCTGCCCATGTCGTGGTGGTGCAGTCTGAATCCGTGCCCTCAAGGCCCTGTGCTGCTCGAGGACGTCCTGCAAGGCCATCTGCAGTCTCCCCCAGTGAAAGTCAGCAGCCTTCCACCATCCATGCTGCAGTCACTGGGGAAACACTGTGTAGGAGCACTAGGCAAGTCGAGGGATCCACAAGACAGGCACTAAGGGAATATTCAAGGGTGAATAGTTCTGCTTTGCTTGTATAATTGGATGTGTTATTGGATAAAGATGTCAATGAAAAGGTTTTTGTTGGTGTTTTTTTATTGCTGGACACTGTGATGGTGCGTCTCAGTTGGGTGTAATGGGGGAGAATGGAGGATCCATGGTGGGAAAGGGAAGTTGTCCTGTGGGAACCGAAATTCTAGCAGGGTCTCTCCGACAGCCTGCCCAGTTCAAAGGCATCCAGGAAATATCCTCCCTCACTCCTCCTCCTGAGGTAGCCTCCGGATTACTGGTGCCAATGCCTGTGTCCTCATGATGGTGATGAAATGAAGGATGCAGCGGAACACCATGAACTTGGACACCTGCTCCAGTGAGTACTGGAGGGCTCCCCCCGAGCGGTTCAGACGTTGGAAGCATTGCTTCATCACACCGATGGTCTGTTCCACCATGTTCCTGGTGACTCCATTGCTCACGTTATACACGGGTTATTTTCATGCGGCTGGTTGGCATTGATGCTGGGGGTTGAATTAGGAGTGATGTACAGAGTGAGGTAGGCATTGTCTCCGAGGAGCCACATTCTGGTTCTGCATAGCTTCATAGCTATCGCCCTCCATACCAGGCAACATCCTGGTGAACCTCCTCTGCACCCTCTCCAAAGCATCCACAACCTTTTGGAAATGTGGCGACCAGAACTGCACGCAGTATTCCAAATGTGGCCGAACCAAAGTCTTATACAACTGTAACATGACCTGTCAACTCTTGTACTCAATACCCCGTCCGATGAAGGAAAGCATGCCATATGCCTTCTTGACCACTCTATTGACCTGCGTTGCCACCTTCAGGGAACAATGGACCTGAACAGCCAAATCTCTCTGTACATCAATTTTCCCCAGGACTTTTCCATTTACTGTATAGTTCACTCTTGAATTGGATCTTCCAAAATGCATCACCTCGCATTTGCCCTGATTGAACTCCATCTGCCATTTCTCTGCCCAACTCTCCAATCTATCTATATTCTGCTTTATTCTCTGACAGTCCCCTTCACTATCTGCTACTCCACCAATCTTAGTGTCGTCTGCAAACTTGCTAATCAGACCACCTATACTTTCCTCCAAATCATTTATGTATATCACAAACAACAGTGGTCCCAGCACGGATCCCTGTGGAACACCACTGGTCACACGTCTCCATTTTGAGAAACTCCCTTCCACTGTTACTCACTGTCTCCTGTTGCCCAACCAGTTCTTTATCCATCTAGCTCGCACACCTTGGACCCCATGCGCCTTCACTTTCTCCATCAGCCCACCATGGGGAACCTTATCAAACGCCTTACTGAAGTCCACCTATATGACATCTACAGCCCTTTCCTCATCAATCAACTTTGTCACTTCCTCAAAGAATTCTATTAAGTTGGTAAGACATGATCTTCCCTGCACAAAACCATGTTGCCTATCACTGATAAGCCCATTTTCTTCCAGATGGGAATAGATCCTATCCCTCAGTATCTTCTCCAGCTGCTTCCCTACCACTGACGTCAGGCTCACCGGTCTATAATTACCTGGATTTTCCCTGCTGCCCTTCTTAAGCAAGGGGACAACATTAGCAATTCTCCAGTCCTCCGGGACCTCACCCGTGTTTAAGGATGTCGCAAAAATATCTGTTAAGTCCCCAACTATTTCCTCTCTCGCTTCCCACAGAAACCTGGGATAGATCCCATCCGGACCTGGGGACTTGTCCACCTTAATGCCTTTTAGAATACCCAACACTTCCTCCCTCCTTATGCCGACTTGACCTAGAGTAATCAAACATCTGTTCCTAACCTCAACATCCGTCATGTCCCTCTCCTCGGTGAATACCGATGCAAAGTACTCGTTTAGAATCTCACCCATTTTCTCTGACTCCACGCATAACTTTCCTCCTTTGTCCTTGAGTGGGCCAATCCTTTCTCTAGTTACCCTCTTGCTCCTTATATATGAATAAAAGGCTTTGGGATTTTCCTTAACCCTGTTTACTAAAGATATTTCATGACCCCTTTTAGCCCTCTTAATTCCTCGTTTCAGAATGCGCCGACAATCCCGATATTCTTTCAAAGCTTCGTCTTTCTTCAGCCGCCTAGACCTTATGTATGCTTCCTTTTTCCTCTTAGTTAGTCTCACAATTTCACCTGTCATCCATGGTTCCCTAATCTTGCCATTTCTATCCCTCATTTTCACAGGAACATGTCTCTCCTGCACGCTAATCCACATCTCTTCAAAAGCCTCCCACATATCAAAAGTGGATTTACCTTCAAACAGCTGCTCCCAATTGACATTCCCCAGCTCCTGCCGAATTTTGGTATAGTTGGCCTTCCCCAATTTAGCACTCTTCCTTTAGGACCACTCTCGTCTTTGTCCATGAGTATTCTAAAACTTACGGAATTGTGATCACTATTCCCAAAGTAGTCCCCTACTGAAACGTCAACCACCTGGCCTGTCTCATTTCCCAACACCAGGTCCAGTATGGCCCCTTCCCGAGTTGGACTATTTACATCCTGCTCTAAAAAACCCTCCTGGATGCTCCTTACAAATTCTGCTCCATCTAGACCTCTAACATTAAGTGAATCCCAGTCAATGTTGCAGTCATTTCAGAGACATGGGTTGAGCAGGGACAGGAATGGATGTTGTGGGTTCCGGGATTTAGATGTTTCACTAAGAACAGAGAAGATGGGAAAAGAGGGGGGGGGGGGTGTGGCATTGTTAATCAAGGAAAGTATTACAACGGCAGAAAGGACGTTTGAGGACTCGTCTACTGAGGTAGTATGGGCCGAGGTTAGAAACAGGAGAGGAGAGGTCACCCTGTTGGGAGTTTTCGACAGACCTCCAAATAGTTCCAGAGATGTAGAGGAAAGGATACCAAAGATGATTCTTGACAGGAGCGACAGTAACAGGGTAGTGGTTATGGGGGACTTTATCTTTTCAAATATTGACTGGAAATACTATAGTTCGAGTACTTTAGATGGGTCTGTTTTTGTCCCGTGTGTGCAGGAGGGTTTTCTGACACAGTATGTCGACGGGCCAACCAGGGGCGATGCCACATTGGATTTGGTACTGGGTAATGAACCCGGCCAGGTGTTAGATTTAGAAGTTGGTGAGCACTTTGGTGATAGTGATCACAATTCGGTTAGTTTTACCTTAGCGATGGGCAGGGACAGGGATATACAGCAGGGCAAGAATTATAGCTGGGGGAAAGGAAATTATGATGCGATTAGGCAAGATTTAGGATGCGTAGGATGGGGAAGGAAACTGCAGGGGATGGGCACAATCGAAATGTGGAGCTTATTCAAGGAGCAGCTACTGCGTGTCCTTGATAAGTATGTACCTGTCAGGCAGGGAGGAAGTTGTCGAGCGAGGGAGCCGTGGTTTACGAAAGAAGTTGAAGAGATTGTCAAGAGGAAGAAGAAGGCTTATGTTAGGATGAGACGTGAAGGCTCAGTTCGGGCGCTTGAGAGTTACAAGCTAGCCAGGAAGGATCTAAAGGGAGAGATAAGAAGAGCAAGGAGAGGACACGAGAAGTCATTGGCGGATAGAATCAAAGAAAACCCTAAGGCTTTCAATAGGTATATCAGGAATAAAAGAATGACTAGAGATAGGTTAGGGCCAATCAAGGATAGTAGTGGGAAGTTGTGTGTGGAATCGGAGGAGAATAGGGGAAGTGTTAAATGAATATTTTTCGTCAGCATTTACAGTGGAGAAAGAAAATGTTGTCGAGGAGAATACTGAGATACAGACTACCAGGCTAGATGGGATTGAGGTTCACAAGGAGGAGGTGTTAGCAATTTTGGAAAGTGTGAAAATAGATAAGTCCCCTGGGCCAGATGGGATTTATCCTGGGATTCTCTGGGAAGCCAGGGAGGAGATTGCAGAGCCTTTGTCCTTGATTTTTATGTCGTCATTGTCGACAGGAATCGTGCCGGAAGACTGGAGGATAGCAAATGTTGTCCCCTTGTTCAAGAAGGGGAGTAGAGACAGCCCTGGTAATTATAGACCTGTGAGCCTTACTTCGGTTGTGGGTAAAATGTTGGAAAAGGTTATAAGAGATAGGATTTATAATCATCTTGAAAATAATAAGTTCATTAGAGATAGTCAGCACGGTTTTGTGAAGGGTAGGTCGTGCCTCACAAACCTTATTGAGTTTTTTGACAATGTGACCAAACAGGTGGATGAGGGTAAAGCCGTGGATGTGGTGTATATGGATTTCAGTAAGGCGTTTGATAAAGTTCCCCACGGTAGGCTATGGCAGAAAATACAGAAGTATGGGATTGAAGGTGAATTAGTGCTTTGGATCAGAACTTGGCTAGCTGAAAGAAGACAGAGGGTGGTGTTTGATGGTAAATGTTCATCCTGGAGTGTAGTTTCTAGTGGTGTACCGCAAGGATCTGTTTTGGGGCCACTGCTGTTTGTCATTTTTATAAATGACATGCATGAGGGTGTAGAAGGGTGGGTTGGTAAATTTGCGGATGACACGAAGGTCGGTGGAGTTGTGGATAGTGCCGAAGGATGTTGTCGGGTACAGAGGGACATAGATAGGCTGCAGAGCTGGGCTGAGAGATGGCAAATGGAGTTTAATGCGGAAAAGTGTGAGGTGATTCACTTCGGAAGGAGTAACAGGATTTCAGAATACTGGGCTAATGGGAAGATTCTTGGTAGTGTAGATGAGCAGAGAGATCTTGGTGTCGAGGTACATAAATCCCTGAAAGTTGCCACCCAGGTTAATAGAGCTGTTAAGAAGGCATATAGAACATAGAACATAGAAAATACAGCACAGAACAGGCCCTTCGGCCCACGATGTTGTGCCAATCCTTTGTCCTCTGTCAAGGACAATTTAATCTATACCCCATCATTCTCCTTTATCCATATACCTATCTAAAAGCCGTTTGAAAGTCCCTAAAGTTTCTGACTCAAAAACTTCCCCAGGCAAGGCATTCCATGCCCCGACCACTCTCTGGGTAAAGAACCTTCCCCTGACATCCCCCTTATATCTCCCACCCTTCACCTTAAATTTATGACCCCTTGTAACGCTTTGCTCCACCCGGGGAAAACGTTTCTGACTGTCTACCCTATCTATTCCCCTGATCATCTTATAAACCTCTATCATGTCACCCCTCATCCTTCTCCGTTCTAATGAGAAGAGGCCTAGAATGTTCAGCCTTTCCTCGTAAGACTTATTCTCCATTCCAGGCAACATCCTGGTAAATCTCCTCTGCACCCTCTCCAAGGCTTCCACATCCTTCCTAAAATGAGGCGACCAGAACTGCACACAGTACTCCAAATGAGGCCTTACCAAGGTCCTGTACAGCTGCATCATCACCTCACGGCTCTTAAATTCAATCCCTCTGCTAATGAACGCTAACACCCCATATGCCTTCTTCACAGCCCTATCCACTTGAGTTGCAACTTTCAACGATCTATGCACATAGACCCCAAGGTCTCTCTGCTCCTCCACATGCCCAAGAACCCTACCGTTAACCCAGTATTTTGCATTCGTGTTTGTCCTTCCAAAATGGACGACCTCACACTTTTCAGGGTTAAACTCCATCTGCCACTTTTCAGCCCAGCACTGCAACCTATCCAAGTCCCTTTGCAGACGACAATAGCCCTCCTCGGTATCCACAACTCCACCAACCTTTGTATCATCTGCAAATTTACTGACCCACCCTTCGACTTCCTCATCCAAGTCGTTAATAAAAATCACATATGGTGTGTTTGCTTTTATTAGTAGGGGGATCAAGTTTAGGAGCCACGAGGTCATGCTGCAGCTGTACAGTACTCTGGTGCAGCCGCACCTGGAGTATTGCGTGCAGTTCTGCTCACCGCATTATAGGAAGGACGTGGAAGCTTTGGAAAAGGTGCAGAGGAGATTTACTAGGATGTTGCCTGGTATGGAGGGAAGGTCTTCCGAGGAAAGGCTGAGGGACTTGAGGTTGTTTTCGTTAGAGAGAAGGGGGAGAAGAGGTGACTTAATAGAGACATATAAGATAATCAGAGGGTTAGATAGGGTGGATAGTGAGAGCCTTTTTCCTCGGATGGTGATGGCAAATACGAGGGGACATAGCTTTAAGTTGAGGGGTGATAGATATAGGACAGATGTCAGAGGTAGTTTCTTTACTCAGAGAGTAGTAGGGGGGTGGAACGCCCTGCCTGCAACAGTAGTAGACTCGCCAACTTTAAGGGCATTTAAGTGGTCATTGGATAGACATATGGATGAAAATGGAATAGTGTAGGTCAGATGGTTTCACAGGTCGGCGCAACATCGAGGGCTGAAGGGCCTGTACTGCGCTGTTATGTTCTATGTTCTAAAATTAAAATCTCCTATCACCACCACCCTGTTGCTCCTACAGCTTTCCATAATCTGTTTACATATTTGTACCTCTATCTCACGCTCGCTGTTGGGAGGCCTGTCGTACAGCCCCAACATTGTTACCGCACCCTTCCTGTTTCTGAGTTCTGCCCATATTGCCTCACAGCTCGAGTCCTCCATAGTGCCTTCCTTCATCACAGCTGTGATATCCTCTTTGACCAGTAATGCATCTCCTCCACCCCTTTTACCTCCCTCTCTATCACGCCTGAAGCATCGGTATCCTGGGATATTTAGTTGCCAATCATGCCCTTCCCTTAACCAAGTCTCAGTAATAGCAATAACATCATACTCCCAGGTACTAATCCAGGCCCTAAGTTCATCTTCCTTACCTACTACACTTCTTGCATTAAAACAAATACACCTCAGACCACCAGTCCCTTTGCTTACATCATCTGCTCCCTGCCTACTCTTTCCCTTAGTCACGCTGACTTCATTATCTCGTTCCTTACAGGCTTTCGTTAATACATCCTAACTCTCCACTGACCTCATTTGGTTCCCATCCAGAGCTTTCCCTCTCTGCAGCCTCTGCTCCATTTGTTGATCATGTTGCAGACCCAGAGACACTGTAACTACAGTCCCGATACCTCGTCTAGAGTTGGAACACTAAATCCTCTGTCCTCCCTGAATGTCTGCAGGAGCTCACAACACAAACTCCAGAAAACCATCCACAGCACCTCCACTAACTTTACAATAGCAGAAGTAAGTCAAAAGCCCCTCACCTGCGAGTTGGATGCTCGGTCCTTTTAAATAACCCCAGAGGGGATTCCTTGTGCCAGCTGAATGGATGCTTAACTGAGAGTGACTAACACAGGCGGTCAGTGAACATGCATAGGCCAAGTTTCCAAGCTGCTGGAACAGGTTGTTCATATGCCATCCAGACCCCTGTTCAGTCTACCGGTCCATGCTGGGTACTCTTGGACTCGTGCCCTGTCCAGCATGAGAACTGTGTCGGCCACACCAGAACTGCCCATCAGTGTGGATTCCACTGCACCAGCACCAGTGATAGTACTGAGACGAAATCAGAGTCAGAGACAGATCCATAGCTAATGAAATTCACTTCAAAACGAGAAATGACAAACACTTCAAATATAACAAATGGAAGGAATATGGGAAACCGACAGGGGAATAGGGATAATTGGAAGGTTGAGGCAATTTAGAGCTTTTAATGCAAGTATGATTATATTAAAATTGTGGCATTGCCAGACTGGGAGGTAGGTTATGTGAGTGAGTACAGGGGTGATGGGTGATCTGGACTGGTTGTGAGTTGTGATGCAGCCAGTAGATTTCTGAATGAGCTGCAGTTTATCGAGCTTTGTTATTGTGAGCATGACCAGGAAGACATTGGTATCATCAAGTGTGGATCTAAGAAAGGCACGGCTGAGGGTTGATAAGTCGATGAACTGAAGGAGATGTGGAAATGAACAAAATTATAAAGGTGGCTGTCGGCAGGGTTTGTGATCGACAGGATATTGAATTGGAACTTAGCTTAGGATGAAAGGAATCGCTGACGTTGTGAAGAGGCTGGTTTGTTCTCAGACATTGGGCAGGGAGTGTGACAGAGTCGGTGGACAGGGACAGAATTTGTGACAGAAACCGATGGCAGTGGATTTAGTATTCCCAATATTTAAATAAAAGGAACAGCAATGCAGTGAAACATGATCTATAGTTCTAATAGCTGGATAGAGAGGTTGACCAGGAACAATAATATTCGCAAGAAGGGCAGAGTAATTGACAAGAACAGTACTGAAGTTAATCATAGGTTATAACATTAATAGCTAGGTAGAGAGAGACTTACCAGGGACACCAACAATACTGAGGACCGGATAGTAAATCGTTTGAATAGTCAAAAGCGCGAAATAGATCCGATATTGTAAAGAAAGCCGATGATAATTTGTAGAAAGAAAGTCAGACACCCACGAGAAACTCCTCTCCATTGTTGTCACATTCCAATCGATTGTTCTCAGATTCTGACCCATTGTTGTCACATTCCAATCGATTGTTCTCAGATTCTGACCCATTGTTGTCACATTCCAATCGATTGTTCTCAGATTCTGATCTATCTTCTCCCTCTCTCTGGAGCCACTTATCCCTGTCAGTGCCGGTGAGAGGGGTGGGGATGGGCGGGGTGATACTATGGGATAACACATTGGAAGGTGTCCTGTATTAATAGAAGTGGGAAACCCTCCAATGACACAATTAGGGTCCATGGAGACTTACATTAATTACAGTCACTGAACAAACAAGTTCAGTCAACACCTTTCAATCCAACACTTTCTGTACCGCAATAAACAATTATCCAGTCTAGATGGGATGTATGAGGGTTGCTGAGGGAAGGAATGTTGGAAATAGCGGAGCCACTGGCCCGAATCGTCCAATCCTCCTTGGATATGGCAGTGATGTCAGAGGACTGAAGTGTTGCAAATTCTACACCCTGTTCAAAACAGTAGAGATAGGCTACACCCTAGAACTACTGACCCATCAGTCTAACCTCACTGAAATGTTGGAGAAGCTTGTAGCGTCTGTAATCTGGGACAAGATATTTGTGGTTTAAATAGCATGAGTTATAAATGGCAAGAAGGTCCAGAAGATATATTAGTGGCAAATCATGTCTGAAAAACTTGATCAAATTCTTTGATGCAGTAATGGAGAGTGTTGCTGCGGATAGCACGGTTGCTACTTTGTATATGAACAATCAAAAGTCGTGGAATCAAATGCCATTTAATAGATTTGTTAGGAAGTCTGAACCACATGGATTCAAGAGGCAGTAACAGTGTGGATATGACATTGGCTAAGGAACAGAATACAGAGGGAAGTGGTGATCTATTGTTGCTCAGACAGTGGAGGGGATTATACAGTGATGCTCCCCAATGGTCGGTATTCGGGCCATTGCTTCTTTATGGAAACATACATAAATATATATCCGTGTATTGTGTTTGTGGGTGACATTTACTTATATATAAAAGGCATAATTTCAATGTACTCAGGTGACAGAAACTCGGAAATGCAAAAAAAATGAGGATGATATCAGATGGATTCAGGGAGACCGATGAAATGAGGAAATGAAGCAGATGAAATTTAGTGCAGACATGGGGTAAGGGAGGAAGAATAAGGTGAGGCAATGTAAATGAAATGGGGCAATTTTAAATTGGGTGCATGAACAGATGTCTTTGAATATAGCAGAACAAGTCGATAAAATTACTAAAAACACATCCAGGATATCGAGCTTTATAAATAGAGGCATAGCGTGCAAAAGGAAGGAAGTCAACTGAAACTTTGTAAATCACTGGTTAGGTCTCAGCTGAGGAATTGTGTCCAATTCTGAGCATTACTTATTAGAAAGGATGTCAGAATGTTGGAGAAGGTGCAGTGGAGATTTACTGGAATGGTCCAGGAATGTGGGAGTTCAGGAACATGGGGAGACTACAGAAACAGGAATCAGAGTAGATCAGGTAAAGGGGGGAATTTAATGGAACAGATCACAATTATGTGCTGTTTTGACAGAGTAAGGGTAAACTGTTTCCTTTGGGAAAAGGACCGATAGCAAGACTCAAAATACTTGGCAAAAGATGCAGAGGTGCCATAAGGAAAACATTTTTTTATACAGTGAGTTGCTTTAATCTGGAATACACGGCCTGAAGATGTGCTGGAAGTAGATTCAAGAGCAAGTTTCAAAAAGGAACTGGATAAATGCTGCAGAGGGGGATTTGCAGGGCTTTGGGAAAAGAGGAGGAAAGAGGGGTAAAATAAAAAGCTCTTTCAAAGATGGCACAGGTACGATGGGACAATGGACTGCTTCCATGCTTTGTGATTCTCCGATTCTATGGTAACAGAATCCATTGAGTCCTTATTTCGTGTGTACAATTGATGTCCAGCAGTTCTTGAGCCAGCGGCTCATTGTTACTTGTATCCTCACACAGATAACAGAAGAAAGGCAAACACAAGGGCCAGGTGAGATGAATTGTGCTGACAATTTACTATATTGGGTTATGACGTCTCTCTCTTTGATCACTTCAATCAGTCAGTTACAAACACATTGATTTTATTCCCATTTTATTTCCTGTCTATTTGTTCTCAAGATATGAGTGATACTGACAAGGCTGGCATTACTTCCCCATGCCTGGTTACCATGAGAAAATGATGGGCCTTCATCCTGAACCACTGCAGTCCGTGTGGTGAATGTGTTCCCACAATGTTGTTACAGAAAGGATTTCAGGCTTTTAACCCAGTGATGATGAAGGAACGGTGATTTCTGTCCAAGTCTAGATGGTGTTTGGCTCGGAGGAGGGGAATGTGGAGGTGATGGTGTTTTGTGTTCGAGTCCGAGCTGAATTCAACGCCCTCCCCTCTATCTCGTGTCCCTTGACTGTAAACTGGAATTGTTCTCTTTAGAGCAGTAATGTTAAATGGAGATTGAATAGAGATATGCAAAATCTTGAACAATATTTGATGGAGCAAAGACAGAGAATTTGGTTTCACTGGAAGTACTGTCAGTAACCAGAGGACACATTTTTAAGGTGATGGGCCAACAAAAATGCATTGATCTATTATAAACCGGAATTCACAACCTGAAAGAGTGGTGAAGCAGATTCAATAATAAATTTAAAAAAGAGAATTGATTCAATAGTATCAGAGGAGATTTTCAGCGAAGTGGTAATTATGTAGAGGAGAGGGACAAATGGGATTGCTCCTTCAAACAGCATGCACAGACACGATGGGCCAAATAGCCTCCTCCGTGCTGTATGATTCTTTGAGTCTGTGGAAACAGAAACCATTGAAACCTTACCTGATATGCACAACAGACGGTCAACAATTTTAAGCAGAGGCTGATCATTACTTGTACTTTGATATGGTTCAGGAAAACATCATGTTGGATTAACACAGATGAGGGAGAGAATTAGTCCTTTCCTGCT